>NW_027526225.1:29368537-29796037 GCF_048455015.1 Haemaphysalis longicornis
TCGCTGGCGTCAGTAAAGTAAACGATAGAACCATGGGAGAGTAGAAAATTAATTCGTCTGGAGAGGGCCTGAACGCGCAGTGCACGACGAGCAGGGTGTCGATCAGGATTCATGTTGCGGGGCAAAGGCTCAACCCGTAAATTAGTGAAAGTCGCCCAAGGAGGGTGCTCCGGTGGTATGGGGGGTAGTTGCGAAGTGGGGTAGTTAAGTGTATTGAGAATAGCACGACCTTGGGCAGAAGTCTGCAGGCGTTCGAGTTGGGCCTGGCGATGGCACGCAATGCGTTCTTCAAGAGTATTATATATCCCTAGTTCCAGAAGGGTGGCGCTGGGGGCGTAGGGGGGTACTCCCACAGCGATACGGTAAAGTGTGCGGAGGGAGGCCTCGAGGGACGAGAGCTGAGATGGCGAGGGTTGCAAATACGGAATTGTATATAGTATACGGGACATAACAAAAGCATCGATGATGCGGAGCAGGTGATGCTCGTGCAGTCCAGCTCTTCGGTTGGCGACCCGGCGGAGGAGATGGGATAGCTGAGTGATCTGATTGTGAAGTGTGCGCAGAGTCGGTACAGAGCTGCCAGCATAATGTAAGGTGAGACCGAGGATCCGAAGGGTGTCAACATGCGGTATAAGGCTGCCAAAAATTTGTACCTGAGGAAGAAAGCGGTCCGGGGCTACTCCACGCTTGTTACTGACTACAAGTAGAGCGGATTTTGAAGGCGAAATAGAGAGGCCGACAGACGTGACATAGCTTTGGATGACGTCACACGCTTGCTGAAGAGTGTCCTCCAGTTGGCCGGGACTGCCCTTGGTTGACCAGAGCATGATGTCATCCGCGTATATAGAGTAGGAGAGAAGGGGGATGGCATCTAATAGTGGAGGAAGCGAAGCTAAAGCGATGTTAAAAAGGGTGGGTGACAGGATGGAGCCTTGGGGGGTACCAGCTGATAGATAGAACGGGGGCGAGGTAGAGCCCGGGATAGAGAAAGAAGCGGTACGGTTAGAAAGGAACGAAAGATTGTAGGTATACATGCGAGATCCGCAGTTAGTTTTGGCTAAGTTAGCGAGAATGGCAGTGTGCTGCACATTATCGAAGGCCTTATGAATGTCGAGAGCAAGGATGCCACGGAGTTGAGAGGAGCTACGAAAGCCGTAGACGTCATGGGAAATACGGAGGAGGGTATCCTGAGTGGATATGTAGTGGCGGAATCCAGTTTGGGTGAAAGGGAGGGCAGAGTTGTGAGAAAGGTGCCATTCAAGGCGCGTCAATGCCATACGCTCAAGCAATTTACCAACACACGACGTAAGCGAGATAGGGCGAAGATTTGGAAGAGTGTGTGGTTTGCCTGGTTTCGGGATCAAAATAATTTTGGAATGTTTCCAAGACGCCGGCAGTTCGCCACTGAGCCAGATGTGGTTAAAGAGAGACAGGAGTTCTGAAAGTGCGCTGTCGGGAAGGTTGCGGAGTAGTTTATAAGTTATTCGATCTTCCCCTGGCGTCGTGTTGCGACGAAGGGTGTTGAGCGCCCGGTGCAGTTCTGTTTCTGTAAAAGGCTGGTCAAGGGGGGACGGCGGGAAGTCTCGGCGTGGAAGCGCAGAAGCAGGAGTGTGTGTACTAGTAGGGTACATGAGTAAGCGAAGGTCCTCTGCTAGTGTGTTAGGATGTTGCTTTGTCGAGAGGAGGATGCGGGGAACAGGGTGGACCGGTGAGGAAGGTTGAATGAGCGAGCGGAGGAGGGACCAAGCCCGTTTGGTGTTCATTGCTGGATTGAGAGAGTCACAGAAATTCCACCAGTTCGAGCGAGCTAATTGATCCGCGTAGGTCTGGGCTTCTTGTGTGAGGATGTTAATTCGACGGCGCAGGCGACGGTTGGCTTTGTTCCGGCGCCAGCGGCGAATGAGTGAGCGGCGCGCGTCCCAAAGGTGCACGAGATGTGGGTCTATAAAAGGGGCATCGGCTGTCGGGGCAACATATTTCGTGTGCCGATCATGATTGCGCATGAGAGCACAAAGCCAAGCGTCGGGATTAGATGGGTCAATGGTGGGGAGATCCGACAGGCGGAAACGATGCCAGTCGGTGAGAGCCACGCGTGATCCCGGACGAGGTTGGGTCCGCATAAACGGTAAACAGATTTCAATAATGGAATGGTCGCTTCCGAGGCTTTCGTGTAGGTGTGACCACGAAGGGCTGCCTGTGCCCTGGAAGAACGACAAGTCTGGGGAGGTGTCGCGTTCGACTGAGTTGCCGAGGCGGGTTGGGAAGGCGGGATCGTTCAGGAGACAAAAACGGCCCTGACTGATTGCAGTGGCCAAAGTTCGGCCCGTTGGGCTGGCCTTAGTGTACCCCCAAAGGGGGTGTGGGCAATTGAAGTCCCCCAACACCAGCGTAACCTGATCCTTGGGAGGGGAGCGGGCAAAATAGGGTGAAAGAGAGGGTAGCGGTTTGTTTGGGCGATGATAGACGTTGATTATTTTGATGGTAAGAGCCGAATTTGGATCTGGTTTAATGAGGATGCCATGGGCATGGAAATGTGGGGTAGTGTAGGAAGTGAGGTCTACGGGGGTGTAGATGAGGCTTTTTGTAATAAGGGTGATGAGATTGAGGGTGGTGGGATTGTCAGCAACACCTGTGTGATAGGTATCGTAGCCAGGAATTTGGGGGAGGCAGAAAGCTTCTTGAAGAAGAATCAAGTCCGGCTGAGGCGTTTGTGATGAAAGGAGAGTTTTGAGAGAGGAGAGTTTGCGACGGAGACCTCGACAGTTCCATTGCCATATAATTGGTGGATGAGACAGCATTATAATTGATCTTCGGTGTCCGAGGTGAAGCTAACGTCTCGGGAGCATGGTGGAGGGGGGCTGTTCTTGCTGGGTGGGGCGCGTTTTCGACGGGGCCGTTGGTCAAGGGCCTCCTCGATGGTGGCGAGGCGGCGATCGAAATGCGAGAAAAGATTGACCATGAGGGCATAAAGCTCAGGGATTGTCTGGGGAGCGGTGGGTGGGAGCGGTAGGGTAGGAGAGGTGGAAGGACCAGGCGGGGCGAGAGCGTTACGATAGGTGAGGGATGACGTTATTGGCGTGGCAGGAGGATGTGCAGGGTCGGTAGGTGCCCCGACGGAAGGCTGCTGGCTCACCTCCCCCTGTTGTACTTGAGTATGGCTTGGCAGGCGAAGTCGAACATGTTGGGATGTGATGACGCGGCGATGAGATGATGGAGACCGGTTTTGGCGGTGGAACCGGAAGGCGTGTCGCTGCTGAGACTGGGGCCGTTGTCGATGTCGGGATTGGGAGCGTTGTCGTCTTCGGGACGAAGATCGGTGACGCCGGTCTTGAGGATCTGAGCTGGTCATGTCGAGGGCAGGTCTCTGGGAGCGGCGGTTAGCCAAGCGACGTTGGTAGGCGCGACGTGCCGATTGTGCGTCGGCATCCATGCGTGTAGGACACTTGGGCGAAGTGCTGGCGTGAGCTCCCTGGCAGAGGTGGCACTTTGGAACGCAGTCGTGTTCCTGATCCGCTGCCAGGCCGGTGATATCCCGGGAGCAGGTTGGGCACAGCACGGTTGATGGAGGCAAGGGACAGACGTCCACTCGGTGGCCGATGTTGTGGCAGCGGGAGCAGAACTGGGCTTTTGGTTTTTGGGGGTAGCACCTGAATTCAGTGTGATGGTAAATCACGTATCGTGGGATGGTGGAGCCCGCGAATGTAATTAGGGCAGTTTCAGTGCGGCCCATCATGCGTGCTGAGATGATGGAAGCACCCGTGCTGATGAGGTTGGCTGCGAGTTCTTCAGGCGGGGTGTTAGCTTGCACGCCATGGATCACTCCGCGGCAAGAGTCTGTGGGAGCAGCAAGGTACGCGCGGAGGGGAATGTCGGTGTCTTGAATGCGTAGGGATTGGAGTCCACGAAGCTTGGTGAGCGCTGACATTCTAAATGTGGAGACAGATATGATGTTTTTGTCCGGTTGTGGTTGCAGAAGGGTATCTTGAAGCTCGCTAGGTGTTAGGTGGGCGGCCGCTGCGATGGCCTGGCTTATTGCGATTGGTTTGCATGCTTTCAGGGATAGATTGGATGGTCTGAACACAACAGTCTGTAGTTCTGCGCTGCGTCGACGAGATCGATACACCGTTCTCCAGCGCTCGGTATCATCTGGGGTAGGCATTGTCATCGGAGGATCGGCGGCGAGCGGGCAAAGCCGGTGCAGAGGCAGTGTTAGGCCTAGCGCCGGCAAGCACTGTGACCCACCTTCATGGTGAAGAAACACGGGCTCTCCGAGTGTTGACACTTGTGCAGGTGGTGACCAGGTGCTTCTAACGATGACGGAACACGAAGTCGTGGCCGTAGGTTTGATGCAGCATGTGCGGAGAGATAAAATTCTGAGACGGTTCAGGCAGACCAAGCGATCGGATCTTCGTCGTCGTCGTCGTCTCATACAATTTTCCGAGGCACTCCCCAAGGCTCAGTTATTTCCCCGCTCTTATTCAATACTACTATGAAGGACCTTCCTCCCCTACTGCAAGATATCCCGCATCTTAGACATGCTCTCTATGCGGGCGATTTCACCCCGTGGACACCAACAGGGTCAATAAGGGAACAACAAGATGCTCTGCAAGCAGCCATAGACAAAGCCCAAGGTTACCTTCACGATAAAAGGCTCGAATGTGCTCTGGAGAAGTCGGCCCTCCTCACTCTCTGCATCGGGACGGCGCGCCAACGAAAGCGCAGCATTCCCGACCGGAAGCTTACCATCAACGGCCATAAATTGCCAAATGTGTCTAGACTACGTATCCTAGGTCTTACACTACCAAAAAATGGATCAGGAATTCATACAGTTGCACAGCTTCACCAGACACTCAGTCAGCTAATCCGCCTTATAGACGCGTGTCAAACCGCCGATTTGGCTTGCAAGAATCAGACACAGTGCGCATTGTCCAAGCCATACTCATAAGCCGGGTAGATTATGGAACCCCTTATTTGGCCCTGAAAACATCCGAAAAATCCAGGCTCAATGGCATCATTCGTCAAGCATATAAGACCGCCTTAGGACTGCACCAAAAAACATCGACGAAGAGACTACTGCATCTTGGACTACATAACACATGGGTGGAAGTACCGGAGGCGCATCATAGCTCTGACCTGGAACGCTTATGCCTAACACCAACGGGACGACCTACACTGCGACGGCTGGGATATGCCATACCGCCACTGCAAGACCATAAAAAGCGGGTTTCACTCTAACTCAGACAAACCATCAGGGTAGCCCCCATCCTAAGAAACATGCACCCACTACACAACACAGCTCGACGCATAGCAAGAGTACGAGCCATGAATAATAAATACGGCGACAATCCAACAACAAGGTATACGGATGCGTCTCCATACAGAAACAAGCCAGCACACTTCGTGTGTGTCACAAATGCAGCAGGGCAAGTAACAACCGCCCTCACCGTCCGCACAACATCAGCGGAGCTGCTGAAGAAGCCGCGGTTGCCCTGGCCATCACGACGAGAAAAGATGCAATTACAATTTTGACGGATTCGCAGGCGGCGAGCCGCAGTTACCAACGAAGCCGCATCAGCAAAACGGCACTTCGAATTCTTAAGAATACTGCCCGCATACCTGAAACGCGGCTCATCTGCATACCTGGTCACGAATCTCTCAAAGGTAATGAGGCGGCTCACGCCGCTGCCCGCGGGCTTATACATCGGGCCATTACCATAGAGGGACAAACACCGCTTGCGGCCCCGAAAACAGAACCGTTTGTCAGGTATGCTGACATTCTCATTTACTACCGTCAAAGCCGAAAAAAACTTCCCGATTCTGCATTCCCAGTTAACAAGAGCAGAAGCCACCACCCTTCGAAGACTACAGACAAATACGCACCCCCCACAGAACCCTACTCCATGCGATTTACCCCACCCAACATCCGTCTACCGGGTGTAGCCCGAAACAACCCATTCCCGTTTGAACCCGCCCCGCTTGAACCCATTCCCGAAACGCCCTTCCCGTTTTGCCCGTCCCGTGTACGCCCGTTCCCAAAACGCCCTTCCCGTTTGGACGCTTTCTGTTTCAACCCGTTCGCAAAACACCCTTCCCGTTTCAACCCGCTCCCAAAACGCCCGCTTCGAATAGCTCAGATAAGTTTCTGAGCTCGCAGTTCACTTCCCAGTGAACGCAAGCACGTCTTGTAGAATTCTCAAACTTATCTTGTGTAGCTGTCCAAGACATCTTGATCTGCACATTAGGACAGCTACCACACTTCTATACGACATCTGGGCAAGACCTCCAAGATGTCTACGCAACACCTGAAGATTTTTATAGACATTGCCAAGACTGGAGATAGCCATCCTGTAGCTCGGCTAACGCGACGCTATGCCTGAGCTACAAGTCTTGCAAGATATTCTTGATGATATCTCAGAGACTGCTAAAAATTCCAACAAGACGTTTACAGGACGAATACTAAACACCTCATAGCTATCTGGATTGAAAGCAACAAAACGTTTATTCTCCGTTTTGACGACATTCTCAAAAATTTTGAATAGCAATCTACGAGAAGACTTCTAAGCATGCCAGATAGAGACATAATGTCTTGTGAAGATGTTTTCTAGTAATTGTGGAGACATAAAGGAAAACCTCTCACAGCAGTTTACGCCAGCGGCATTGTAGCCATCTTGCTATCATCTTATTAAGATGTCATCAAGACGACTCTTATAGCTCTCTTCCTGTTTTACGCCCAGGGGTATATAGAAATGTGATTATCAGAATAAGAGTGCACATATATAACTTATTTCATCTAAAACAACTTTGATATTGTATAGATGGGACAGCATAACCACATTTTACTGCATTTCGTGTGGCCTGACAAATCTGACTGAGCTAAAGCGTCTAGACACACCTTAAATGCAGCAATAAGCACACTGAGCAACTTTTGCAAGACTAGCAATTTTATTATTCAAAATACACATGACAAGTCAAAATAGAATAAAAGGTGGCCAAAAGATGTGGGAGTAAAAAAAAACTTGATATGCATAAAAGGCAAAAATTAGAAACAACCCGTTCTATTTGGCTGCCATAGCAATTAAAACATGCTTATAAAAAATGACTAGATACTGAATGCCTTTCAGCCTTTCAATGTTATAGCAAAATAAAGTCAACTGCAAGAACTAAAAAGACTGATCATAAAAAATAAGTTAGGGATCACCGAAAATATATCAAAACATGTGCATTACAGTGAAAACCTATTCAAAGTGGCCGAGTCTTGATGATGTTTGAAGTGCTGGAAATCCAGGTAGGCTGATCCAATGACGGAGGGTTAACCTTCCTGCGATGAGGTAAACACACTAATCTGAGTATACACAGACACGCACCCAAATGAAACACCCGATGGACACATTTTTGTGTAAGGAGACTTTTTTAGACCACAAGGCAGGGCAAAGGTAAATGCTTAAGGTAGCTACTATTTTACAGGTAACCAGTGAACTCTTGCTGAAAAAATTTTTAATGAACCATTCTTTTGATACATGGAAGGCCATGGGTAGGGGAAGTCAACAGCGACTGATGATAGGGGAAGGGGGCTAGTGGGTATACATTTAAGAGGCTTCAGAGTGCCACTTATGCAAGATGCCAATAATATGCCCAATATGACAACGTCAGGTTAATAATCCAAATTAGTTGTGGGAAATAGTAAAACGTTGCTTGACAACTATTTTAGGCAATATAAAGCAGCATAAAATCATTTCATCAATTTCCACAATATTAAAGCAAATTTAGAAGAGGGGCAACACAAACACAGGGGGTGTGGAATATTGGCTGCATTCTCTTCCAGGCTACTACCCACAATAGAACATTTTTTTTTGTGGTGGACACCTGACCATTTGGCAAAATTGTGCATCTTGCAATGACAAAATATTACGCTTGTGCGAATAGTGTTATTTTAGTTCGAAGCGAATTCGAAGCAAATAGTCCTGGGTTCGAATATTTTCGAAGTGAATTCGAATAGTCGCGCAGAAAACCGGGCTAGTTGGTACAGATTCATCTTCGCAGCGCACAAATGACAGGACAAAGGGGAGGAAAGGCAGGATACATCTTCAGCGCTTGTCCAGTGTTTTCCTCCTCTTTGTCCTGTCATTTGTGCGCTGCGAAGATGAATTCGAATAGTTGTCAGGTGTCCGAAGAACAAAACAACAGTTGAAGTTGTTCTATGCAAAAGTTTTTATTTGTGAGGTTAGAACACACAAAGGCATCACAGAGAATCCTGTGATAACATGAGAAAAAATCGCGCCAATCCACCCCGTGAAAGTGGTTGGAAAGCAAAGCTGTAAACGGCACCCATAACGATTACCCATCCGACGTCACTTAAATTCACTCACATCGCTCTACAAATAGCAAAGCCAGAGAGAAGTGAAATGCACTTAACCACACCATTTATTACTTCAAAGAGACATTCTTGTTAAGGTTAAATCAATGCATGAAGCATGAACGGTGTTTGGTTGAGTTGTATTGGTGTAGCACAAGAGTGGAAACTTTTTTTGTAAAATTAAAGTAAGCTCCAACCCGGTGTTAGACGATCTGTCTTCTCCGTCTCTGCGCCGCGGACGGAGGCGACGAGATTTGCGGCAGAGAAGGAGGAGGGAAAGGAATACTTCTGTTCAGATTTCTGAACGGCCCAGAGTGCAGCCCTGGGGAGTGATTCCTTCTTCCGTGGGGCCCATATGCAGTCCGCGCGCCTGTGTTCTGTCCACCCTCTGAAGCTGGGTAGGTAAAGAGGGCCTGGAGAGCAGCATCTCCCATTGCTCTGGTTGGGTAGTTGACGGAAAGAGAGGAGGGTGCTCAAGGCTAAAGCCGCACACCCCGATTACGGGGCGGAGTGTTCCTACTTCTGAGCAAAATTTACATTCAGCGTCGTAGCGATTCGGATGCGTGAAGTGAAGACGCGTTGGCTGTGGGAAGGAGCCCGGATTGTATAAGCCGTAGGGTAGTTTGTTGTTCTCTGGAAAGGTCAGGGTAAGGCGAAGGTACGGTCTGTCTCAGAATGCGATAATGCTGGGTTATCTCCCTGAACGTGACAAGCGGGTGACTGACCTCGTGCAGCTCCATAGCATGGGAGGTAAAAGCACAGGCTTGTTGGGTGGGCGTATTTGTTGTCCTCCATTGACGTGTGAGGGGGGTGTCCAGATGAGCTGAATGAAACCGTTTGGGGAGTGGTTTTTTAGCACGCGCAGTGCAGGTCAGGACACCCAACCCTACAGGTAATTCCAGTAGGTTTGCTGGGAATCAATGACTACCCTCCGAACCCCTGGTTGAGCGAGAGCCAAGGTGACGGCTGCCTCTTCTGCTGGCGTCATTTCTTGGGTCCTAAGAGAGGTACACGCAAGGAGGTTGGTTCTGAAGGTAGCCACGATAATGGCGTATCGCTGCCCTCGATGTTTGGAGGCTTCTGTGTAGATAACTGCATGATTCCCATCGAGGGTGGTGTTTAGCGCTTGAGCCCGTGCTTTTCGGTGACCCTCGTCATGTGAGGGGTTCATATTTCTAAGCAAAGGGAGCATCTTTAGTTTTACTTGCCAAGAGCCTGGGAATACGTCAAGCGGAGTGACATTCTGGGCTGCCCAGCCAATCTGGTGAACCCAGGGTTACCCATCGCAGTTCTGAGTCGGACCTTATGGTTAGAAAGATGGCCCTATATCAGCTCTTCCACGGTGTTGTGGAGCCCCGTGCTAAGCAGCCTCTGTGTGGACGCACTCATAAGAAGACCAATGGCCTGCTCGACCGCCTTTCTAATCATTATATAAAGCGTCTCTATGTCTTCCTTGTCTAGAAGAAGACAGGGGGTTGACGTAAGTAACTCTCGAGAGGACAAAAGCTTCAATTAATCGAAAGGTACCGGATTCCTTTAGGCCTCGCTTCTTGGTGGCAACTCGCCTGATCATGTGTATGATTTGATTAATGCTGTTTTTGAGGCGCTGCAAGGAGACGTCACTCCTGATGTTAGCCTCGAGATGTAGGCCCAGCTAGGATCTTGATGCTGGGGCTTGGAGTGATGGCCTGGCCATCAAGGATTATTTGAGTGTATTCCTTGGTTTGGCGTGAGGGCGGATGACAAGGAGCTGTGATTGTTTACGTGAACACTGGATGCCACAGGCTTTAGCACATTGGCGTAGTAGAAGTGAGATGTCATGCATTGGTGTGAGCTTCCTTTAATTTTTGTAACTCTTAGCACATGAGTAAGGTGCGCACAGGGCCGCTAGATGGGCGTGACTGGTCGCGTGACGCTTTCACGTGGCATTCAGCGAGAACGCATGGGGTAAACCCGTAGATGTGCTTGGTTAGTACACCACCTGTCTTCCCAGTCTTCGTGTGGGCTCGTAGCTAAATCGGTAAGACAACGGGCTCTCGCTTTGTTAGTCTATTAGTTCCAGGTTCGATTCCCGGCGTTGCCAGTAAATTCTTTTATTTGTTAGCTGGAGTTTTCTGGTGACACCAACGGTCGCGAAAGAACCCTTGGGGGGTAGAGGTAAAAAGCTTTGCTTTAAAAAAACTTTGCTATAAAATGTGTCAACATTATACCAACGCTGCCTATTTGAAGATGAAACAAGGGTACATATAGACGTTCAGTTTGTTTTAAGGAATAAAGAGTTTTCCCGCCTGAAAGTGGACCAGCTTGAGAAAGCAGCTTGTCTCGATTAAAACGAACAGCGACTGCTTTCGTACGGGTACGCCGTTGCAGCGCAGCGCGTAAGGTGAAATATACTTTGCAAAATGTTTGTGTGGGCGTGTGTGTAGAGAAGGGGAAGCACTCTGCACTACCTCTGCACCAGGCCAGAATTCTTACGCAATATGCATACGTGTCGAACAATTTCAGAGCTTGCCTATTGGCCACTATTGCAAAACGCATCTAACATGCTCAAAATAGGGCAAAATTATTTTATAGAGCACCGCCCAGGCCTAAGCGACGCGCAGGCGGAGATTTGGAAGAATAATTGTGCGGTAAGTCGGCAAGCTTTACGCCAATTCACTCCGTACGCGTGCGAGCGATTACATGTGATAGCAATCACTTACCCCCTACCTACATGCAGAGCGCCGATATCGATTATAGGCTACTGTTTCGCGATTCCAGTGCTTTGGGGACGTAATGATTTGGAGTAGATGCACCTAGCACTGAAGGTATCAGCCAAAAGATTGCGTGCAAATGCCTCCTACGTGCAAATCACCGAGATTCTAACTGCGCCAGCGCTGCGCTCCTCTCACGACAAAAGCAAACGTGCAGCGAACTTTCGCAAAGGCGTAGCAACGACTTGAGCAATACGTAGCGGTGCGCGTAGTTTGTCAAAGCACGCATCCTGGGATCCAAAGCAAGCGCAATGCCTGAGAGCCTGAGACGCCACAGCAGGACTGCTTTCAAATGGGCGCCGCCATTTTGGCTACAGCTTCAGTGGAAGTGACGTAGGTGACATCACGATGCTGGGGCGCTATTTAGGGGGGGGGGGGTCGGCCTGGTCCCTTACGGGATATTGTTTGGGAATACGCTGCCGGGCGCTTACGGAAGGGGGTGTGGTTTGACCTCTAGCGCGCAAGGACAAAACTGGTCACCCCGCGAATACTGCTCGAGGTAGCGTAGAGTAAAAACCAAAACCAAAATGCTTAGACGAGCCACGGCATGAGGGAATAAGCGCTTTGTACGACAGATAGTGTCGCCTTGTCGCTGAAACTGACCAAGATCAAGCAGCCGCAACCTTCACTCCCACATGTTCAGCCACACAAGCGTAGATGGCGTCTGTTATTTGTGTGTCAGGGCAATTTAAAACCATCTTGGCTAACCTTCGGTACCTGAAAGCAGAAATTGTAAACGCAGCAACTCCCTTCTAAAACGCTCATTCGGCGTCAAAGTAACGCTATCGCGTCCAACATGTCACTGCAACTTTTTCTGATGCAAAAATAACTGTCGGACGGTCTTCTTCATCCTGATCGATAGCAACGTGGTGTTGGAATTGCGCCTAACTTCATTAGCTTGGGCAGACGTTAGTGGGACTTCTTCTGTGGAAATAACAATGGGACACGCGGCGTTATCACGCGCATTTGGAGGCTGCTGTGAGCGGCCTCTGATTCTGATGCGCATGCTTCCGTTCCATCACCTATGTGACGCCCGGCCGCCGGTAATGGCCGAGTTTTTCAGTTTAGGTTCCCAAAACACCAATCTTCACGAGCTGTTTGCGTCGCGCGCATTCACGCTTGAAACGCAGTATATTTGCATGTCGCACTCTTTTTATTGGCCCTGTTGGATGGCCTTATTTTTACGCCGTCGAAAATTTGAGTGCAGTTGGCCTTTAGGAAAAAGCTTCAGTATAACAAGCAGCGGGACTGCATGCTTTGTTAGGCAAGCGGATGTTGGATTAGCAGCAACGATGTTGTTTTAGCCCACTCCCCCCTCTGCTTCGTTTTAAGTGGATTGTCTTCGTCGTACGCAATCCCAGTAGGCTACTTCTTCACTAAACGTCCAACGGGTAGTCAGCTTCCCGAGCTAGTACTCTTTGTGATGAAAAAAGGAAAAAAACCTGTGGTTGCCGCATAGTGCAACTTGTCACCGACCACCACCGAGTCAAAATGAAGATGCTGGACCAGGGCACTCTGGCGTTTGAAGTAGAACCCCCGTGCGACTGTAACAAACCTGTACTCCTAAGTTTCGACTCCTGCGATGTGCTGAAGAATGAAGAACACACGCTCATGACGTAGGACCTAAGGGGAAAATTTAGGTATCTTACCTAAAGTATGTGTATGACCTGCAAGAGAACCTGACGGTGAAACCGGTCCGTTATCTACACCGAAAGCCCGTCCATACGAATAATATCGAAAAGATGAACGTGAGAAGGACCATTCAAGTTCTGCCTCCGGCTGTGACCGCTGCCTTATAACACCTAAAAGAACAAGCCAGGCACACATGCAGCCCATTGTTCGCAACTGCAGGCCACACCATCACATTCATGAGGAACTTCTAACAGGAGTTCATACTTCTGGACATGAGCAATACAACCCGGCACCTGCGCCAAAAGTTCCCCAATGTCCGGCACTACGGCGATGCTGACTATGACAGGCTTGAGTGGCTGGAGGTTACCATGCCTATGTATTTGGAAGATGTTAAAAGAAGTTGCGGCGATCCAAGCGAGTTCCTCACGAAGGAGACGTATGAACCGACCACTTTCTGTTCGTGCATATACCGAATAGAGAAACGGAGCGAGAGCCCGTTGTCTTACCAATTGAGCTACGAGCACACGCAGATACAGGGGAGACAGACGGTGTATTCACCGAGCACAGCTGTGGGTTTACCCCCTGCGATCTCGCTGAATGCCACGTGATAGCGTCACGCGACCTCTCGCGCCTCTGTGCGCTCCGTCCACGGCACGTGTGGCGGCCGTGTGCACCAGTGGTTTGTCCAGGTAGACCTCGAAAAGTTTGGACTCGTGTGCAATACCGATACCAAACAACCGACTACCATACGTGGAATGTGCTTTGAGTTAACTTTCACGAACAATATAACTGCGCTGAAAACACAAAGTCTGAGTGCGTATCACACCGGTCATCAGTCCGTTCTGAACATTGTGCTGAAGTGAAATAATAAATAACGTGTTACAGGTACAGTGTAACGTGTGAATAACGCAACCGGGCCGTAGGCACCCGTTGTAGGTGGTGTATAAAGCGTCGCTTTCGAAACGCCCTCCACAGGGTGAATTGGGCCGCACTTTTTTGGAACGCAGTGCATAACGCAGAAAAGTCTTGCGAAAAGAAATATGCTCGGTTGTGGAATGCAGGCACAGAATTGTTTACAAAATCCCGCTGTCTTGTCAGGACGTTCATTGACGATCGCCTGCGTGACTACGAGAACTTTCTCAAAGGGTCATGCTAGCAGTCAGCTTGCTGTGCATTGGAAAAAAAAAGAAGAAAGGGCACGCGTGACCCACGAGGCTTTCTGTATCGCACAATGCTGCGACGAGTGTATCCGTATGCCCAGTGTCTCGTGTGAACGGAAAAGGGATCGCATATCTTTCGAATTGATACGGGTTTCCTACCATCATTGTGTGCTTTAAGAATTCGTACAGCACCGTCGCCTTCTTCTATTTGTTATTTATTGTTGCGTAGATTTGACTCTTTCGTACAAAGTTTGCGCCCTAATGCAATAAAAAAGATGTGGTTGATAGTCAGTGCACATGTTTGTCTCCTCCTTTCTCGTGTCCCGTCTTCGGGCTGTTGTAATCGCTTAGTTCATTTTTTTTATTTTGCCACCCTCTGATTGGCTAGGTAGCGCACAAAATAGGCGTCGCTGAAGGAACGACGGGCATTGTGTTGCTGGAACTACGTGCGTCTCCTCCCTTCTTGGGCAAGCCGGTGGTCGTCCAGGCAGCTGGTGGCAGCGGTGGCGACGGAAGGGAGCGTATACGTCGGCGTTGGTCTTGGCGTCGGATTTGGTGAGAGCACGGTTTTATTATTATTATTATTAGAGTACCCTCAGGGCCTTTACGGCGTTACAGAGGGGGTGGGTACAGTGCATGAAAACAGGTAACAGTGTAGAAGTACAGGCAGTATGTAAACACAAGCATATTTCCGGAAACCAGGTTACTGCATTACGTGTACAGAAAGTGCATTCTTGAATGATGCCGGATCTTCAATGGACGCAATGTGGTGGGGAAGGTGGTTCCATTCCTCAGACATTTTGGGGAGAAATGAATCTGAGAATGCGTTGGTGCGGCCAGATGGAACGTTGTTGCCTTGAACGGATGGTCGATGCGGGATGATATGTACGTGGGCCGTGAGAAAAGGTCGCGTCTTATAGATGGGTTATGGAAATAGATTTTGTGAAACAGAGAGAGTCGTGAAATTTTTCTGCGATGGTGCAAGCTTGGTAGAACCAGGTTATTTTTCATTAGTGAAATACTGGAGGTACGGGAGTAGTCGGAAAGTATAAATCGAGCTGAGCGGTTTTGTACAGATTCCAGAAGAGAAATTAGGTTTTGTTGTGCAGGGTCCCAGATTGCCGAGGCATACTCTAGTTTAAGGCGAATTAGCGTCCGATAAAGTGTTAACCTGAGGGGGGATGGATCATGAGAGAAATTACGGCGAATATATCCCAAGGAACGGTTTGCGCTGCTGCAGACATAATTAATGTCTGTGTGCCATGTTAAGTCATTGCTGATATGAACACCAAGATACTTGTAGGATGTAACGTATTCGAGAGTGGCTCCGGTAATTTTGTAATTAAAGGGCTGCTGGGGATAACGTTTGCGCGTAATGGTCATGCTTTTGCATTTGTTTGTGTTAAGTGTCGTGTGCCATTTGCTGCACCATTTAGAGACAGTGTCGAGGTCGGCGTGTAAATTAAAGTTGTCCGTTCGGTCACAAATTTCGCGAAATTACGCAATCATCAGCGAATAATTTTATGGAGGAATTTATACCATTAGGAAGGTCGTTAATAAATATTAAAAATAGCAGAGGACCTAACTCCGAACCCTGTGGTACACCGGATTTAACATCAGTAGGGAGAGAATTGCATTCGTTAGCAGTCACGAATTAGGTGCGATTGGTCAAAAAGCATTCTATCCACTTAACCACATTAGGGTCAATGTTTAGGGCACTGAGCTTAAGAAGTAATAATTGATGAGACACTTTGCCAAACGCTTTTTGAAAATCTACAAAGATGCAGTCTACAGATGAACCGCGATCCAGAGCTGATGCAACGTCGTGTGTGAATGTTAGAAGCTGAGTTTCGCATGAGTAATTTTTCCGAAAGCCATGTTGAAATGGGCTGAAAAAGGAGATTGATTCCAGGAATGATAGAAGGTTAGAATAAATGACGTGCTCTAAAAGTTTACAGGAAATAGACGTTAACGATATTAGGCAGTTTTAGCATATCGTTACCGTGTTTGCGTTACCGTTTACCGTGTTGCCGGAAGCGCTGACGACGGTGAAGCCTGTGCCGGTAAGTTGCCGTTCGCGGCAACTCTCGCGCTGCACAGTCTTCTCCCGCAAACACGGTAAACGGTAACGTAAACACGGTAACGATATGCTAAAACTGCCTATTGGCCGGTAATTTAAAGGATAGCTTTGGATACCGGATTTGAAAACAGGGACGACCTTCCCCACCTTCCAATCAATTGGCACAGCACATCACTGAAGGGATTGAAAAAAGATGTGTGGCAGGATTATCGACGAATAAACTTCGGTGTTTTTTAAGAGCTTGGGATTAATTTCGTCGACGCCACAACTGGAAGGTTTAAGGTCATGAATCAGCTTCATAATTCCAACAGGATCTACTACAATAGGATCCATTGGAAAAAAGTTGTAATCGCATAATTGCGGCACAACATCCGCAGGACAATTCGAAAACGACTTGGCGGATACTTGATTCAGACCGCGACAACATTCGTCACTGCGCATGACCTGGTTGTCAGCATATCTAAGAGATATAAGTTCTTTTTTATTTGGTCTAATTGTCTTCCAAAACATTTTTGGGTTACTTTGGAGAAGCGAGGGGAGAGTGTTTTTAAAAAAGACGTCCTTTGCTTTTTTTATGGCTGCACGATAAGCGTCGGAAATATTTTTGTAAGCAAACCAGCGGGATGTCTCATTTTTGCGTTTGGCTACACGAAATGAGCGTTTCTTTAGGCTTTGCAGTCGTTTTAGATCAGATGTGAACCAAGGTGAGCGTTGCTTGCCAGAAATAACAACTAAAGGAATATATTTGTTAGTAAAAAATGTAACTTTTTCTTTAAACAAGTGCCAACTGTGTTCAACCGTGCGATCAAAAAAGCCTACCATGTAGGCATCGATAAAACATTCGAGTTCTGTATTAATTGAAGCGTAGTCTCCTTTGGCGTAATTTCTTATTGCTTTGCTGTGTGTTAGGCGGCGCGAAACCTCAGCTTCTAAGGTAAAATGAATGAAACAATGAGCGCTTAAACCAGGAAGGAAAATTAGGAGTCGCACAAGATCTGGAACACTTCTCAGGACCAGATCTAGTATGTTAGCGGACGTCGGACCCACTCTGGTTGGTTTGTCAACTAGCTGAGTCAAATTAAAGTCGAGAGACATGTTAAAAAATGTAGTACTATCTCCTGATAGATTACTGTGAGCAGAGCAGGGCACTGACCAGTTTATTTTGGGGAAGTTAAAGTCCCCGAGCAAGAACAACGGCGCATGTGGAAATTTCAAGACCAGGTTGTTAAGAACGTCATGTATTTTGTCACAAAAGTCAGATGTAGTATTGGGCGGACGATAACAGGCGCAAAACAGGGCGTTTTGATTATTTAAGTGTATCGAAACGCAGATAATTTCTAAGACTGAATTTGTTATCACCATACTGGAAGTGAGACAATCGTCTGCAGCGTTCAATACACCGCGACCAGGTTGATTACAACGATCAGCTCGGTATACAAAGTAATTTTTATCGCAACAAAACAATTCCGAGTTTGCCTACTATGTCTGCAGCGCAGTCATCAAAAAGGGAAAACAAGGCATCGCGCTTGTTAGTGACGCTGCGCACATTTGAAAATAAGACTGACAGGTTCTTGTCGTTATTTTTTGGGCGCGGGTCAGATGTTAGGATGACACGGTATCTGAACCCCCGGACGTATCATCGATCTGCCTTGGCTTGTTCGTTTCCAGTTCGCATATGCTATCGGTAGCAGGAGAGTAGACATATCACTTTTTGTTCAGGTAAAGCTTGTTATAACGAATGGTAAACTGCTGGCCGCTATCCTTTCCGTACTCGTACAACTTTTTTCTCATGCTCCTCGTTGCCCTGCAAAAATCTTCGTTCACGACCACGTCAGACTCTTTCAGCTTTTTTTTGGAATTCAAGATGCTGTTTCTTCATTTGGATGAGGAGAACTTTACAATAATTGGCCGACATTTACCAGGAATGAACTTGCCTAACCTGTGGGCGCGAGATGTTCGGTCGTCGCTAGTAGTCAAGTTTAAGTTCAATACGGAATTCAGAACTGCACAAACCTTTTCTTGTGGTTGTGCCCACGTCTCGGAAGAGCTGTCTGCAAGGCAATGAAATATTAAATTCTCCCTTCGTGAACGATCTTCAAAGTCATCTAGCCGTTGGTTCAGCGCCATTACCTGTGGTTGATAATTTTGCGTGGGCAGCCCTTCGGGGCAGCTGACATGTTTTTCAACTTCCGAAAGCCTATTATCGAGATCCGTAGTCTGTTGCTCAAGGGATGATTGCGCCTCTTTCACTTCATTAATAGACTCCATCAGTTCATCGTGCTTTACATATATCTTGTTATGCAATGACTTAATAAGGGAAAGCAGCTCGTTGTAGTGTTTGTCAGGAACATCCTTTGGGGGGCCGGGGTTTGATTCAATATCGCCAGACATGATCAGCAGTTTTACAACATGAACACATTCGCTTGTCACGGCAATCATTACACAAGGGCATGGAAGCAGCAGCAAGCAAACATTGTTTGATCTTTTGCTATAAAGGGAAGGAGCAGAACCCACCCGCACAAGAAAAGCGAAAGGGTTGCTGTAGACACGCATTGTTGCTGCACTTCCATGCCCACTGAAGGCGATCCTCGGGTACCAGCTGTTTAAGTAGAGCTGCGGTGATGCGTCGGTTACTTTGGATGACGGCGGTGCGCAGAGGGCCGGGGAGTCGTTCCACAAAAACGGTTGCTGCGCTTGGCAGTCCGGAGTGTTTACTGCAGAATGCAACGCCTGGAAGCCTTGGCCGCCGAGTTGCGCAGTTGGCTGCAGTGTCTTAGCCGGGAGCGGAAGAATTTTCCACGAGGCAAGGAAGGTCAAAATCTGCACAACAAAAGCGAAAGGGTCGCTGTAGATGCGCATCGTTGCTGCACTTCCATGCCCACTGATATCGGCTTGTTTGACTTCATGTGAGCACTAACGCAATTTGCTTGGTAGTCAAGGATTTTTGACTTTTCTAGATATAAGCAGTACATCTAAGAGCAGAACTTTTGTTATCTGCAGTCATGGAGACGTCAGTAACAAAACCCAACCTAATGTTGCTCACCGAAGGGCTAGGTATCACACGGAGAGAGCCCACGCGGGAGACAGATGGTGCACTCACCGAGCACATTTGCGGGTTTACCCCCTGCGTTCTCGCTGAATGCCATGTGATAGCGTCACGCTACCTTTCGCGCCGCTGTGCGCTCCGCTCACGGCACGTGTGGCGGTCGTGTGCGCTCCTTGTGCATGCACTAGGATGCGGTTATATAAATATAAAAGGAATCTCACAACAACACATGGCATCGCACTTCTCTTTCGTCTCTGCCACCGATCCCGTCGCCTCTGTCGGAAGCGACGGAAACAGAAGTGAGATCGTCTAACACCAGGTTTGAGTTTCCTTCATTTTGCAAAAAAAGTGTCCACTCATGTGCTACACCCATACAACTCAACCAACCACCGTTCATAAATCCTGCATTCATTTAACCTTAACAAAGAACATGCAAGAAAGGGTATGGTTAAGTGTATTTCACTTGTCTCTGGTTTCATCTTTTGTAGAGTCACGTGTGTGAATTCAAGTGACGTTGCATGGGTAATCACTGTGGGTGTCGTTTACAGCTTCGTTTTCAAACCACCTTCATAGGGTGGATTGGCGGGCATTTTTTGCCCACAGGGATCGTTTTTGCTCACGTCGATGAAACCGTTGGGGGGGGGGGGGTAGAGGTATACAGCTTTGCTGTAAAAAATGCCTGCAGTATGTGTTGTATTCCACTCCATGCCCATGATTCCACTCTATAGAGCCAGTAATGCGCAACGGCTCCTGGCGTCCCTGGAGGTGGTACCTACATTTATTCATTGGTCCTTTCTACAGTGATGTTTTTGTAACTATAATAGTATATCACGGCTGTGATAGTATTGTTTCGCGTTCAGAGTATGTTATCCCAACTACAAATTCAGGCCGACCGATTACAAGCAACTTCTGAATAGAGTGGTTCCATACGACAAGTCTCAAGCTATGAAAGCTTTGAATATGGGCCGTTTGATTATCCTTGCTCCTGATTTGTTCGTATGCGTGCCAGCACGAATCGCTGCGTAGTTTATGTAACTTTTGCTGTGCTCATTCATACCTGAATTACCGAAGCAATAGGTGCATGCGTCCTCAATTATGGCGCGGCCTTGATAGTTTCCGCGCCACAATACGTTTCCCCATTACATTTAGCACGCGCCTTCTTACAAGTGCAACTCATGGTGCATTAAAGTGAGGCGTCTTAAAGGGACAGACAACCGATTATTGTCGAGTATATATTCTCAATCCCAAATGAAAGGGCATCACTTAAAGCACCTTCACGAGAAACGGTCTTGCTGATAACGCCCTAGAACTTTTTAAATAGAAATTTTTAGATCTGCGAATTTTGAAAATGTTTAGAAATACATATACAATTTAACATTGTACAAATACTGTGTTGAAAGGTTTTCAATGCGTACATAAACGTTTCAGCAGTTACAGTAGCTGCTAGGTTTGCAGGTCGGCTACCGAGTCGGCTTTCTAAGTAGAAAGCCACAACGCATTCACAAGGCCCACCTTCACCTGGAACCATAAAACACACTGGCGACGGGGATGCGTACTGGGATCGCATTTTAGGCGTGTGTATTATTCCCATCCAATCCCGAATTTTAATTTAAAAAAATCTGAGAGCTGACACTATGGCTGATTAGCCATCGCAGTGACATAGTTTGTCTCGGGTGTCTGCTAGTTTCTGCATAGTGTGTCTACTAGTTTCTACCTTTACTTTTATGCGTGGTGAATAAAACTTTATGTAAAGGTCATTTCAATAGCCAACACGCCCCTTCACCAAGTGTGTAATCATTTCCTTAGCCGGTGCAGTATTGCATTCTGGGTCAATTTTCCTGCTTGGAACTTCTGATTATGCTAGGTGGCAAGTTGAAGGTGAACTTGAGTGAGTTTGTGTTGTGGGTGCCCAAGAGTTTTTGTGAGGGTGTAAAGGTGGGCAGTCGAAGGGCCGTTTTGTAGGCTTTCCATTTAAGGAAACACTGGTTCCAGAAACATCTTTTTTTTTGCTTTCCAACCAATTCTGAAAACTTCATAGGCTTGTTCAGTTTTTTTAGCTGATTTCAAATATCTAATTAGTTTTGATGTGAGGCAACTAGTTTCTGTGTTCATTTAAAAGAATTCGTTGGTTGTTTATGAGAACAGTAGAAAAAAAACAATTCAAGATTGCCAGCAAGACATGAATAGATACCAGAAGTTGTGGAGAATGAAACATGGGAAGCAGTTTTTTGTTTTGCAATCACATACAAGTTTACACCAATTCTAACTTCTAGGTTTGAACTACTACTGCTAACCAATTAAAAATAATGCTAATTAAACAACTACTGCAATGCAAGATCTGCTTCCCTTATCGCATGGTTTACACATTCAGCTTCACAGTGCGAAAGAAGTGATCATTTCTAGTTGCACTACATGCTGGGATGTACTGTCGGCATCAAATGAAACGCGAACATGAAAATATGGACCAGAATGTGCAGAACCAGAACGGGCTAGGGCAAAGGCCAGTTCTTCGTCCTCCTTCGGGTGTTTGGTTTGGGTGGAGCAGGGGTCAAGAACTTTGCTCGAGCAGTCGGTGGCGGCTGAAACCATAGCTCCACGTGGCTGTGTCAATACAAACAACGTGCAGATTTCCTCGAGTTCCTGGACTCGCAGCTCTCTCCGCAGGGGTGGAGATCTTGTCGAAGGCGGTCTTCTCATGTAAAATGCGGAGGCTGTATAATAGGTGTCTGCTCGCGGTTATCTTGGTGAGGTGCTCCAGGTGCGCAGTGTGTTGCACGGCTTGCACCTTGATTTGTTCCTCGAAAGTGTTGCGCGCACCCAACGCGTCATATTTTTCGTTTGGAGCGTGCATGGGTATTCCTAGGGCTTAGTCATACTCATTTCTTGATGAGGCTGCTTGGTTTGCAGTCATTTTAAAATATTTACGTAATTGTGGAGTTGTTAGGGGTTTGTGTGAGGGAGAGGCTGGAAGATGGGTACTTGTTGTTAAGGGGGGATATGGAGATCCACCCGCCCCAGTTGACTGAATATTGCTTCACTACAGTTCGCAAACTGGGGTCACTTCAAATGTAAGCTGAATAATCTTGCGCAAGCTCTGTTGGGTAATGAAATTGTAGGTGTAAAACTATATTATGACCATTGATCTAAACTCCTCCGTAGGCTAAATAAATGGTGGGAAGCGGCAGCGTCCCGCGGTGTCCTACGGCTGCGGGTCGATTATGACAAGCGTTAGGTCGGCGGGGGAGCGGGGGCGATGCTACGATATGAACTAGACATTCTAGCTTCACCGTACTATCAGATCCGTTCGCCCCTAACGAGATCCGCAGCTTGTTTGGTTTTAATAATCAGTATCCTGGAGTAGCTACCTAGCGATGATAAATAAGAGTATCTAAACAAATGGCGTAAACATGCACAAGCAAACCGCGGTATGTACGTGCGTTGCTTAAAATAAGCTGCCGACAGTTTTTACCTACGATTGCCTTTGTGCAGTCGCGCGGGCGCCGGCTGGCAGCTTGTTATGTAGCTTTGTGCTTTACACAAATATTGACGCCCAGGTGCAACATACGACGCGGGGCGCTGCGCGTTTCTCGCGCAAGCACCACCATTGCCCAGGTCAGGTTAGTTTTTCCAGACTGCTCTCACACTATAGTTCGCGTAAATCCATATCGCGGCCTCTCAATGCCGAAAGTGCACAACAAACGACTTCGAATCGAGCACGCATTAATAAAAAAAAGTAAAAGCATTGCACGCACGGCATAGAACTCGCCGGCCAATAAGATGGCTCTAGCGGCGCCGGAGTGCGCGGTGTGCCGGAGCACGACCGGCTTTATAAATAGCGACCTGCGCACGCGCCCTTTTCCTACGGGGCTACGCGGTCCTGTTTTTTCCCGCCGTATACATTTTAGGGTTTGGACAATTTATTAGGCTTTGTTGACATTAACAGAGCGATGACAATGCTGACAACCTGGCAGTTGTCATTAGCATCGCGCCACAAAGGCGGTGCGTTCGGAGAGCTATTTTTCTGCCCTACACTGAAGGTGCGGGAGTTTCTTTTGTGCAGCTGAGCCACCCAGGCTTGGACCACATGATGGAGCGTGTTTATGCTGCTGACTACTGCGCTGGACGACGGGTCGTCTGCAGCTGGCGAGCCTGCTGAAGTGGCGTGGTGCAGCCTGGCCGAGGGAGTCGGCAGTCTCTACCAACGTTACTAGAATAAACTAGTAACGTTGGTCTCTACTTTGCGGCCACGGGCCATCACGGATGCACCGCCACCTTAGCAACGCTTGCTTGGGCTGGCTGGTGCGATTCTTCACGGATCTACCTGCCTGCAGACATCAGCGGGTGATGACCGCGCCTGCTGGAACACTGCCAGCGGTGGCATTGGACAAGCGGAAGCCGGCGTAGGGAACGCTATGCAGTGACTAACGATTTAATCGACGAACGAACTTTCCGTCGCCTCTAGTCCTGTAGTCAGCTCTCGCCGGCGTACGCAAGAAATTTAGGAGGGAGGGATGTGGGGATCGCGACTTTCACGCGAACCCCTTTCTGGCTAGCTTCCCATCGCGGCTGGCGTTGCACAATGCGCCTCGCTCGCGCGACGGGAACCATACGAGAGGGCGCCAGTGACCGGAGTCTTCGTTGTCGTCAGGGTGGAGGCGTTGACCCTTTTCCCCTCTGCCTTACCTGAGAACCAGTTCTTCCTCGGCACTAGCGCCACCAAATGGCGAGGTCTGGTGGGTTGTCGCATGACGAGAGGACGCTCTCTTGTCTTGGGGATGCGGTGGCGCCCGGACGTTTCGGCGGCCAGTCCGGACCTGGGAAACGCGCCACAATGGGACGTGTCCGGGCGAGCTGGGAGAGTGCAACCGCGCTCGCACGCGCAGCGCTCCGCTGCTCCGGTATGCCATCGGTGATTCAAACCATCTCGATCTCTAGCGATGTTTAATGCCACGCTCCCAGTGTTACCGTTATGGCCTACGAGTAGTCTGTATGCAGTATATTTGATTTGCACTTTGCAATAAATGCTGCCATATGGTGTTTTGCCCTCTCCGCCTCCTGCCTTTGTCTGCCTCCGCAAACAACGGACCCGTACGCAGCCGGCGCTCGCAAGGCATGTTTGCTGAGCTCGGATGGCTGCGGGGTGGGAAATAACTATTGTGTGAAATGTAGAATCCTACTATGTATATGTATATGTGTATATGTATATATATGTATATATGTATATGTGTATGTATGTATATATATATATATATATATATATATATATATATATATAACACCACGTCCGATTCTCAAGACGCCATGTTTGTTCTCCCCAGGACGGATTCCCCGCTTCTTCCTTCACTTCCACTCGGCGGCTGTCCTCGGTTTGGTAGTGGATTGGCCGGTGAGCTAGGTCTCAGCTTTTTGCTTGATGTTTTACGTCTCTACACTCGGCTACACTGCAAAGAGGTGCACCACCGAGCTGTTTGCGTGGGCCCCTGGCTCTGTCTCGACAGACCCACGAAAGGCTAAAGAGTCCGTTGCAGGTCTCTTCCCGTTGGTTATGTCTCGTGGTTCGGTTCTCTTTCTTTCTGGCCAGAGCTAGAGCAAAGCTTGTTTCCATTGATGAGGAATTCTTCACTGCATATTCCAGAAAGATCCTCTCCGGCGTTTCTAAGCGGCGTGTTCTGCTGTCAATGCTGTCCGTTTGTTTGAAGGTATTCCTCCCTCTCATGGTCATTTGGTTCTCGTTTTCATTTATGCGTAAGTCCGTCTTTTGTCCACGTGCTTGCCTTCAAGATTTTTGTTGTCGGTATCGGTAATTGTCGCAAAAGCATCCTTGTCTGTAGCAGGTGTATCCTTATGTTCGTCGTGCTTTTCATCTTTCGTTCGGGCGTTTGATGCTACCTCGCCGCTGGCTTCGGCCTCATCATTTTTAGCTGAAACGATGTCCTGATCCTCAATGGATTCTTCATAAACGTTTGTGGATTAGTTTCCCAAGATGTTAGTATCGGTCGTCTTTTTGCCTTCTGGTCGGCACAAGATTCTCTTCCTGGGGTAGTTCATGTTACCCATCGTGGTAAGCGGAATGTGGTCTTTCAACGGCACCTTGGAGTTGTTGCAGGGCTCCATTCCAAGGCTCACGTTATCTTTGTTCAAGGATGTGGGCGTCGTGATGTCTGAAAAGTGGTAGGACCCGTCCTCACTTCGTTCTTTGGGCGGGGTAGGTGTGAGCGCCACCACATGCGGCTGCTGCTCCGCCAGACGTCTTGATTGCAACCGGGAGAGCGAAGAACGGTGAATGGTGCTCCTCACATTAATGTCGTCGAGCTGCCGAGCCGTGCCCTAGGGATGCTGCGGAAGGACCTCGTCGCCAACGAAGCTGTTGACCGACGGGGGACGGTGGCATTCCTGGAACAACTACAACTACAACTACAACTACGCCTTCGTGCCATCCTGCGGCTGGCACTGCGGCGTAGCTGTCTTACTGTGGGCTTGTTGAAAGACAGCTGCCGCCTTCGTGCCATCCTGCGGCTGGCACTGCGGCGTAGCTGTCTTACTGTGGGCTTGTTGAAAGACAGCTGCCGCCTTCGTGCCATCCTGCGGCTGGCACTGCGGCGTAGCTGTCTTACTGTGGGCTTGTTGAAAGACAGCTGCCGCCTTCGTGCCATCCTGCGGCTGGCACTGCGGCGTAGCTGTCTTACTGTGGGCTTGTTGAAAGACAGCTGCCGCCTTCGTGCCATCCTGCGGCTGGCACTGCGGCGTAGCTGTCTTACTGTGGGCTTGTTAAAAGACAGCTGCCGCCTTCGTGCTATCCTGCGGCTGGCACTGCGGCGTAGCTGTCTTACTGTGGGCTTGTTGAAAGACAGCTGCCGCCTTCGTGCCATCCTGCGGCTGGCACTGCGGCGTAGCTGTCTTACTGTGGGCTTGTTGAAAGACAGCTGCCGCCTTCGTGCCATCCTGCGGCTGGCACTGCGGCGTAGCTGTCTTACTGTGGGCTTGTTGAAAGACAGCTGCCGCCTTCGTGCCATCCTGCGGCTGGCACTGCGGCGTAGCTGTCTTACTGTGGGCTTGTTGAAAGACAGCTGCCGCCTTCGTGCCATCCTGCGGCTGGCACTGCGGCGTAGCTGTCTTACTGTGGGCTTGTTGAAAGACAGCTGCCGCCTTCGTGCCATCCTGCGGCTGGCACTGCGGCGTAGCTGTCTTACTGTGGGCTTGTTGAAAGACAGCTGCCGCCTTCGTGCCATCCTGCGGCTGGCACTGCGGCGTAGCTGTCTTACTGTGGGCTTGTTGAAAGACAGCTGCCGCCTTCGTGCCATCCTGCGGCTGGCACTGCGGCGTAGCTGTCTTACTGTGGGCTTGTTGAAAGAGAGCTGCCGCCTTCGTGCCATCCTGCGGCTGGCACTGCGGCGTAGCTGTCTTACTGTGGGCTTGTTGAAAGACAGCTGCCGCCTTCGTGCCATCCTGCGGCTGGCACTGCGGCGTAGCTGTCTTACTGTGGGCTTGTTGAAAGACAGCTGCCGCCTTCGTGCCATCCTGCGGCTGGCACTGCGGCGTAGCTGTCTTACTGTGGGCTTCTTGAAAGGCAGCTGCCGCCTTCGTGCCATCCTGCGGCTGGCACTGCGGCGTAGCTGTCTTACTGTGGGCTTCTTGAAAGACAGCTGCCGCCTTCGTGCCATCCTGCGGCTGGCACTGCGGCGTAGCTGTCTTACTGTGGGCTTGTTGAAAGACAGCTGCCGCCTTCGTGCCATCCTGCGGCTGGCACTGCGGCGTAGCTGTCTTACTGTGGGCTTGTTGAAAGACAGCTGCCGCCTTCGTGCCATCCTGCGGCTGGCACTGCGGCGTAGCTGTCTTTCGTGTTTGCTTTCGTGTTTGTGTTCCTATTCTTGCCACTGTTAAGCCAGGTTTCCCGCTGTAAATTTGATGTACATAATAAAAACAACTACACAGAGAGACCTGGTGATTTGTTTCTGAATTGTTTTGCAAGTCTTGTAATTGCTTCGCAAAATTGATGCATTTTGTTTATTGTGCCTCGCGGTCCGATTTTTGTTTTATAGATGTATTGTACAGGAAATTATTTAACGAGTGCGCAATAAAAAAATGAGTAACGTTAAATAAATTCCTGTTAAAGGGCATGTATAAAGCAGAAATCGGGCATCGAGGCATCTCATAAAATAGGCATTGGTGATAAAGACTGGCCACAAATCCAAAAATGTGCATGAGAATTCACGGGGTGCACCCATAGGCATTATCATGGCAACATACTTTGCCAAGATTTGTTCAATATTGGCCTTCCAGAGCTTGGCCATTTGTTGGCTTGTCAACTTTCCCAAGCGCCAGCCAATAATGGCGGCCGAAGTATTGCCAAGCTCGGACACATTGGGCCTGGCCACTGATGATTTGCCGTGCTTGGGCTTGGCAATTTCTGCTGCTTGGGAACGTCTTGTACACATTGAGGTTCGTACGTCTTCTAGTCATCTTAGTAAAGATGACTTATCAACATCTCACGGAGCTCAAGACGTCGGAGGTCTTGCACAATTGTCCTGTAGATATCTCTCTTAAGACATCTTTGAGACATAAAAAATAGACGTGTTATAGCTAACTCGCATAGTGCAAGATGTCTAAGACCTTGCAAGACCATGGTGGACATCTATAAGACGTTTTGTGTTCAGTGGGCTTTTAGGCCTCCAAAATTGTGCTGGGCAAGGTAGTGTAATTAAGTTACTGAGTAGTTACTACAACATATTTTACTTATTTCTTGCCTAAATATTTAGCGCGTGGGCTAATTCTATTTTGCAATAGGCAGTTTTAGCATATCGATACCGTGTTTGCGTTACCGTTTACCGTGTTGGTGCACAGCGCGAGAGTTACCGCGAACGGTAACTTACCGGCACAGGCTTCACCGTCACCAGCAGCTTCCGGTAACACGGTAAACGGTAAAGAAAACGTGTCGGAAGGACCCTTCAAACCTAGTAGAGTTAGTCAATAGGCAGTTTTAGCATATCGTTACCGCGCGCGTTTACGTTACCGTTTATCGTGTTTGCGGGAGTCCACTGCGCAGCGCGAGAGTTACCGCGAACGGTAACTTACCGGCACAGGCTACACCGTCGCCAGCGTCATCCGGTAACACAGTAAACGGTAACGCAAACACGGTAACGATATGCTAAAACTGCCTATTGACTCTAACTCTAAACTCTACTAGGTTTAAAGGGTCCTTCCGACACGTTTTCTTTTTAAGCTCTATAGGTGATGGCTATATTGTCAAAGCAACTACAGTTATTGTGAACGCTTGACCCGAAAAGTGAAATATTCCAGCTACTTTAAACAAACGCAGATAGATATCAGCAAAAAAAATTATGCGTGATTTGCTTTGACACTAATTCATCAGATGTGGCTACTTGCGCCGCGGCGGCCGAAATACGCAAACCGCAAACGGTGTGCTAAATAAAAGAGAGTTTTAGCATAGCGTTACCGTGTTTACGTTACCGTTTACCGTGTTTGCGGAAGTCGACTGCGCAGCGCGAGAGTTACCGCGAACGGTAACTTGCCGGCACAGGCTTCACCGTCGCCAGAGGCTTCCGGTAACACGGTAAACGGTAACGCACACACGGTAACGATATGCTAAAACTGCCTATTACCCGTAAAAAGTACACGCAAGAGAAAACGGCTTGGGGTACGTGTTCTTAACGCCTGGATGAAAAATATGTGCGAACCGTTTCCTCCGAGGAAAAATTTCAGCTTTAGACTTCAATGGCCATTCTTCTACAGACATTTGCATATAAAGTGACCGTTAGCGACGTACACATTAAAATGGATCGTACCACCATGGCTTGGCCCTTTCTCGCTTTCTTAAAATAAGTTTTTTCTGTAGTTAGTTAAGATTTGGTAATAATATTTCGCGATATCTTTTTCCTGCAAATAAAACAGTATACCTGTACTACCCCTAATAAATTAATATTTGCATTTGTTAAAACCCCAACTTCATTCTTGAGAAGAGCTGCGGGCGCTACAGACTGGCACTGCGACCGCGGAAAGGTTCTATTTTGTTCATTCTCGCTCTTTTTTGTGTGTGTGTGCGTTGCATATAAGTGCATTCGTTTATGCAACCGTACGGACTGGCACCATCACCGCTGCCGCGGCGTACGCATGCGAGTAACACGTTCCAGACCGCGCTCGACCAACGCAGAAGCAGACAGAAGGTGTGCTGTACCGGGTAGGACGTAACGCAGCAACCTACGTGTTGTTTTTTAATTGGCGCCGCGTATCGTAAAACGGACCATTGCAAAAAGGTTGCAGGTTCATAGGGCGTCTTCATACTTTGGCTCCGCCAGCCGTAACGTTTCTTTACGGTGAAATACGTTTGACGTAACTTCAATTTAATTTTCTGGTTACGGCGGGCGCAAGTTTCTGACTTTCGGTTACGTCGAACGTAACTCAAAACATGAGGTTAAAATACAGTCGGACGCAACTTTAATTTTAAAAATCGCACGCCTCGGTTCGAGTCACCTGAGTCGAAACTGGGTGCGTTATTCCGGGAAGGGGCTAAATGGGAAAATACGAAACGGGAAGGGCGTTTTGTACCGGGTTGAAGCGGCCGGGAACAAACGAGAAGGTTCAAATGGGAACGGGTTCAAATGGGAACAGGGGAAATGGGAAAGGCGAAGAGCTCTGATTCTCATCGTTTTTTCGCGTTCGTTGTCATCTGCATGCAATTTTCTGCAGCCAGAGCACCGGACTGGAGCTCGCCGGAACATCAAGAGTGCTCGAATAAAAGGGCTCGTTTTGGGGACGCAGGGTGCGCTGACGTTTCGTCAGCTGTTACATCTCGCTCTATCCCGCTTCCGTGTGCTGCCACAACAGAAACCCTGCCTGACGACGCCCCCATGGGCACGCTACCAGATGGATATTCGGGACAGCCTGGAGCGGTGATCCTTGAAGACAAGCATGATGGAGGTGTTTATGTTGACAGCAGATCGGCGTCAACCTTGTTGACTACAGAAAAAGTTAAGTGGAAGAGGAAGGAAAGCGACCTCATGAGTCAAATTGTGCGACTAAACCGCTGCAACAGCTGAGAGAGGATTCCTTCAGTGCGGACCTTCCGTACATACGGTCTTCCGCATTATTCTTGCTTGAACAAGTAAGGAATTTTAAGAAAGTAAGGCCGACATGGTCCGAGGAAACAACTTGTCGCTGTGTTGTTCTCAGCCCCATATATCTACAAAGGCATATGAACGTATACGAGGTGAAGCACTTCTGAGGCTGCACTGCAGAAGTGCTCAATCCGGGCTTATCTGCATCCAAAGTGGCGATATGGGCTTCACAAAACTGGTTGCAGCTCGCATTAAGACTGAGGCAGAAATCCTAAGCAAGCCACAATCAATGGGTGTAGCCCGAAAGAACCCATTCCCGTTTGACCCCTTCCCGTTTGAACCCATTCCCGAAACGCCCTTCCCGCTTGACCCGTCCCGTGTGCGCCAGTTCCCGAAACGACCTTCCCGTTCAGCTGGTTGGCTGCCTAATAGTCTTACTATGATGTCTTCTCGCTGAACGTCTGAAAGGCACTTAGAGGTAGTATTCCCGCGACAATTTTAAGTTCCTCTAGTAAAGAAAATTTAGGCTAGAGACGACCCTGCGCTGCTTATATTTTTGAAGGTTTGCCCTACTATGCAAACTGAGTATGCCAGAGTGACGGGAATAAACAGAATCAATAAAACGCAAAGCTAAGTTTATATTTTTCGCCGCTTCTCATGACTGCGATTTTTTATAGCCAGATGTGGCATATGTATCCAGATACATAGGGTTACTTTATTTTTATACATCTTTTTATGTTTTATAGTTTTCATCTGTTTCTTTTCGACATTGATGTACAATTGCGCTATTATAACGATTACATGTGTTAGTCCGCCAAATACGATTTCTTTCAAAGTTAGGGTGTTTTTGCGATTTTTTATTTGTGCTTCCGCGGCGCTTTTCTGGGCTTTTTTTATTTTATCATTTTTTGGTTTGTTAGTTTAAAAGACTTGTTTGTTAATTTAAAAGATTTGTTTATTAATTTGTTAATTGTTACTTTGTTTGTTAGGCTTTGTTAATTTAAAAGATTTGTTAATTGGTATGATGAATTGTAACCAAATGTCGTCGTCTCGAGATTCAAAAAGTGAAGCCCACGTTTGAAAAGCAGTCAACTGAGGACTCTGGATGTACTGAGCAAGCTATCGCAGCGGCTGTGAACAAACGGAAATAAATGAAAAACAATATGAAAATGTTTTTATAACGTTTCATAAACTGGGTGCGTTATTCCGGGAAGGGGCTAAACGGGAAAATGTGAAACGGGAAGGTTCTTTCGCCCCGGGTTGAAATGGGAAGGAACAAACGGGAAGGTTAAAATGGGAACGGGTTCAAACGGGAACGGGCCATGTGGGAAAGGGCGAAACGGGAAGGTCGTTTTGCGCCGGGTTGAAACGGGACGGAACAAGCGGGAAGGGTGAAATGGGAATGGGTTCAAACGGGAACCTCCCCGTCTACCTGCAATTTCTGTCCAACGCCCGGTACACTATACCACCAGATTTGAGAGTGCCAGAAGACCCCAGGCCTTGCCCTAATAACCTCCTCCTCCTACAAGCAGTGGGTGAACCGCCTGACGAGCCCGGACCTTGGGATCCAGCGTGAACTGGTGCAGAGGGCCTGAACCGCCAGCCGAGCTCAGGGTATCCTGGAATAGGGAAGCCCCCCACCGGGCGGGTGCCATAACATCTGCACCAGCTTGACAAATAAAGATTTATTCATCATCATCATCATCATCATACCGTTGCAAGGTTGGAAAGAAGTAAACAATAATATAACATACGGAAAAATTCCGAATTAACGGAATAAATACACAAAAAAATGAAAGTTCAATCCACTGTTTCTTTACAGGCCTTTTTACAGGCTGCAGCACCCTCTCTTAGTTATCAACGCCAGGATGATATTGAAACTAGTCCGGAGAGAATGGCACAGCTTCTTTGGCGAATCACGGCTTCGCACTTGACAGGTTGCACGTCGAGTGGAAGGACTTTAATTTTTTTTCGCGCGCTGATAACGTGCCGAGATAGCACAGTGGTAACGCAATGAGCTGCTTCTGTGGAGACCCGAGTTAAAATCCCATCGGGCGGGGTGCTCGACTTATAAAAAGTTTCCTATAGCGTACTTGTCCACACTATTTCCTTTCGATGCGTTCTTATTATTCAAGTAACCACCGGACTCTTTCTCGAGTTTGGTCGCGGTAGCAGCTTCCAGCCTTCACCGCATTATTACGGATTCCGCCTTAATCATGTCACAACCGCGCGTGTTGAAAGAGTCGGCTTGTCGTTACAGTGACGGTGGCAAGGATAGAAATCTTCTCGGAAGTGCGAAGGACAACGTTGTCTGCACTGCTGCGTGATGTCGTTCCACAAACGTATTCCAAATATTTCCATATGAAGCACAAGATGCTTCGTGCTCGTACTATTTTTATTTTTGCGTGTGACCCCAAAGAAAGCCAGTTCGAAAACAAAATCAGGCAGCCTTCCGTCTAACGACGACGATGGTTGAACGCGAAGCTTTCTCGTGACGGTTAATCCTCGTTTTTACGCGGTGGGGCGCAGAATTTTTGTCTAATTTTGCCCGTCCACGCACCCCTCTCCAAATCCGATTCAACCATGCATTTGCGCTTCTCCTAGCGTCAGCGTATTCTTTTGTTTGCTGGATTATGTAGTCCTCGTACTGTCACGTTAGAGCGTATTCTCCCATGTAATAAAGAAAGAAAAGCCGAAGTGGAGCAATCTGATAGACGCCGGTTTCATAACCCATGGGACCCGGGTTCGGTTCCCGCCGCGGGAAGCATTTTTCTTCTTTCACTTCACCCGTTTTTGCGTCGCAGGCGCGATCAGTGAGAACACCACAGCTTTGCTTTAAAAGTGTTTAGTGGAGTTCGTCTATTTTACTATCAGGTTTAATGTTTTCTTGTGTGCGTAGAAACGTATTTAGGCCGTCTTCATCTCCCTTAAGTAGACAGTTGTGAGTAGCGCTTTTGCTCGCATTCTTCAATGTGTGTGTGTTGAGTTTTAGCGCTATCTTTTGTGAGCAGCTATGCACTAACTAGCTCAGCAGCACACTTTATTTCGAAAAGTGAACACGGCACGCAGCACACGCATCTATGAACATTTTAGAACCTTCCAAAGCATTCATAAATCTTCGAGAGGAACTTTATTGGCAGTGCGCGAAAATTAGCGTTGGGCACACGAATGAACTTCCTATGATGCCGGGGCTGTCAGGCTATGCCTTGGGCTGAACAGATATGTGCTCGAGTGTGTGGCTGTCTGTGAACCAGCGGGGTGAACACATGAACACTGAAGACGCCGACTAATTCTGCTGGGCGAGATTCCGTTCCCCCGAGGAACAAGGCGGGCACTTCTTGCGCGCGCACAGCGCCAACTACTGTTTCGCTTGGCACCCTCTATCTGTTCTTTTTGCCAACTGCTAAAGCAAATCCGCTGTTTGTCCTGTGTAGCATAGGGATAGAATCACGGGCTTCTGAGCAAACAACGTGGGTTCCAGTGCGAGCAGACAGACCGAGAGAAAAAAAACTGTGGTTGATTACTCTGTCGTAGGAATCAGTAAAACACGAAAGTGAAATGTGCAGCGAAATCTGCAGCTGACCATGATTTGCGGGTCGGCGGCTGTCTTGTGGGTGTGCTTGGCGAGCGACATCCTGCTGGCAGGTCGCTTCGGCAAAGGTGTACTGGCGTCATTTCCGGGACGGGTATGACGTCAGTGAAATCTTGGGGAATCGCGGCCTAAAACACGTTCGTGTTAAAATATAAAACCCGAAAGCGAACGACCCTAACTATAAAGTACTCTTTAGTACTGAACGTTGCTTCCCCGCAAGAACGCCCTGTGTGCAGGGGTGCACCCTCTAGAGGCCGCTTGCTTCATAGTACTGGCGTGACTTCAATGACGGATATGACGTGAGCGAAATCTTCATGTATCTGGGAATAAAACACTTTCGTGTTAAAACTTTATTCCGGTTAAAGCCATTCAGGTCGAGCTTGTAGCCGGTGGTATCCATTCACCAGCGACCTCCTCAGCCCTATTGATTAGCGGACCTGAAGGTCCGGATATCAGCTACTGAACGCGGCCCCCCAGTGCTCCTCTGTGGTGATTAATGGGAACGGATCCTGGGGGCATGCCCATATTATGGGAGATATGGCGGCATGTTCACTGCACAGGTTGCAGACTGCGGTTGGGTAGAGACTTGGGTGTACGTGGGTAAGACTGGCTGGGTTTGGGAAAGTGTCCGTTTGTAGTAAACGCCAAATGTGAGCTTTGCTGTTATCCAATTACTGGTCCGCCGGTGGGTAGATCCTGCGGGAGCGGTAGTAATGTGGGGTAATATCATTAAATGAGACCAGGCCATCCCTCGATGACCGCGCCCCGCAATAGAGATAGAGATTAGGCCCTGGCCGGGTCGTGAGCCCTCGGGCGTGTTCGTGGGCCGTCTCGTTTGCCTCACGGCCAGATTGTGCGGGAGCCCAGGTCAAGCCAATTGTCTGGCCTGGGGATATGGGTGGACAGTTTTCCAGAATTTGGGTGCCACTCGTTATAATCGGGTAGTGGTGAAATTATGAATTGCAGTCTTTGAATCAGAAATGATTGTCCGGGGGTGGAATTTCGTATTATGTCTAAGGCTATGGCCGCCTTTTCCGCCGTGTCTGTGCGCGTGGCTCGTATAGTCGCCAAGTTCAGGAGTCTTTTAGAGAGGTCCGTTATAGCGACTGCGTATGCATCGTGGAGCCTGTATTCTGCTGCGTCCACATAGATGGTATTTCGGTTATCGCTGTGTATTTTGTGGAGCGCTCCAGCCCGTTTTTTTCTCCTGGCTATGTGATGTTCGCGGTGCATGCTGTGTGGCAGTGGTTTAATTACTAGCCTTGCGTGGATGTGTGGTGGTATAGGGTAGAGGTGTGTATCTAATGTGGTGTCTGGTGTGGTGTCTAATAGATAGCTCTTGGAGTATGCGTCTCCCTGCAGCTGATCGGGATAGTCCGCAATACTGGCTCGTTAGGTTGCCCTCAATAACTTTTCGGACGGAATTGCGGAGGCCTCAGCCTTCGAGGCGGGCAGTGGAGGTGCCAGGAATAAGGCGAAGTGCAAGTTTACACGTTCGCCGGATAAGTGCATCGACTCCTTGTATATCTTGCCTAGTCAAGAAAAGGTGAGGGGGAGACTATATGAGTCGACTTAAAACGAACGCCTGTAGAATGCAGACCTTTTCATTTTCTTTCAAGCCTTGATGACGATTTGTGATTCTGCGTATTATTTGGCAGTTTGGGTACCGTTTATATCCATTATATTTCTGAACTCTTCATTTTTTCGATCATTTTGAACAAGTAAACCAAGTACCCGGATGCACGAGACCTCTGGGATAGGGTGTTATTCAATGTGTAGCTTAATGTTTGCTTTTCCGGTTTGCGGGTTTGTGGTGATAGCAAAAGTAACTCTGACTTAGAAAATGAGCACGAAAGTGCCGCTTTTGCGGCTTCTTCGACCACTACCTGTATGTCTTGCTGGAGGACTTCCTCTATATGCGCGTCACTGCCTCGGTTTGCCCAGAGCGTAACATCATCATTGTATATGCTATGGTAAAGCCCAGGGATTGGCTAAGTTTTTGTGGCATTGTTAGAATGGCCAGATTAAACAGAAGTGGTAATATGACCGCTCTCATGGGCGTGCCGCAACACCCTATGTCGATGGTGGGGTGTTAGGGCTACCTATGTAAAGAGCGGCCGCTCTGTCCATTAGAAAATTCTTAACGTAGTTATAGATTCCGAGTGCGAGCAACGTTCGGAGTTTTTGCCAAGATCAGCTATTTCTTTTAAAATAAAATGTTCTCTTCCGTCAATTCTACGCATTCGTTTCGTAAATAAGGGTGATTTAGTATCATTGTGGTTGGTTTCGGTGCGATGTAAGGCGTATCAGCAGGTTTCACTGTCGTTACGCATCGCACCGAAAGTGCATGGATTGTACCCATCTCGGAACGGGATATCGCTTCTGGCGGTTCTTCGTGCAGCCGCAGGTAGAAGAGGATGACGCTGTGGACTCGGTGGGGCTTAGCGGTAGCTGCTCAACATTCTACGGGAGCGGCTACCTCTGCTCCTTATAAGCAGCCGTGTACGCGCACGGCCACTGTTAGAGGAAGCACGGAACACGTGGGCGCACTCTGCAAAGCGTCACGGTGGCCGCGGGGGAAATCTTGCACCACATGTGCAATCAGTGCCGGAGGCAGACATAGCTACGCATCGTATGCTTACGGTTCTTTCAACTTCGCCGCGCGCGCTTTTGCACGAAAGCACTGCAGCCGTGGCGCTCCGCTTCGAGCAGAGGTATCGAGGCAAGATGCACCTAAAAATTTGAAATGTTTTCGAACTTCATCATCATCATCATCACCAGCCTATCTACGCCCACTGCAGGGCAAATGCCTTTTTCATGAATCTCCAATTATCCCGGTCCTGAGCTAAGTGCAATCAATTTATCCCCGCAAACTTCCTGTTCTCATCTGCCCACCTAACCTTCTGCCGCCTACTGCAACGCTTGCCTTCTTTAGGGATCCACTCTGTTACCCTTAATGACCAACGGTTAGTTTGCCTTCATATTTCATACCCTGTCCACGTTCATTTCTTCTTCTTAATTTCTACGAATATGCCATTAACGCGCGCTTGTTCCTTGACCCACTCCGCTCTCTTTTGGTCCCTTAACGTTACACCTATCATCTTCCGTTCCACTGCTCGCGGAGTCGTTCTCAATTTAAGTTGAACCCTCTTAGTGAGCCTCCAAGTTTCTGCCCCGTAGGTGAGTACCGGTAAGATGCAGCTGTCATACACTTTCCTCTTCAGGAACAGTGGTAGGCTGCCATTCATTATCTGAAAATGCGTGTCGAATGCACTCCACCACATTCTTATCCTTCTGATTATCTCTGAAGGATAAGGTTTTCTCATTTATCTTCTGCTAAATCTGAAGTATGGATTTGCTAATTCAACACTGTTTATAGCGTGAGTTTTTTTCTTTACAACTATAAAAACGCTGCACACACAACTCTGCAATGAAAATGACGCTCCAGAACTGTAAGGCATATTTAAAAATTTCTGTGTCCAGCAAACCCTGCTTTGATAACTTAGTTGGAATACCTTTTGTTATAGCAGCGTGACTAAAGTGCTTGTGCACTTTCGCCGTGGCGGCGAAGTGGGACGAACCGTAGCAGACGACGCGCAGCTATTACCGCGTCTGGCGCTGATTGCGCATGTGCAGCAAGACACCCCCAGCGCCCGTCACTGCGCTCCTCAGAGCACGTCCACGCGATCAGTGTTACCTCTAACAGTGGTCGAGGCTGTACATAAATTGATTCACTGTGAAAGGTGCCATAAAAGACACCAAAACTGCTGTTTTATTTTCTGCCGTTCAATGCGATTGTTATCGCCCGCTGCTTGGTCGGGGGCACAGCGATAGCGGCTGCTGAGTCGAGCCTTCTGCAAATGCACCCTTCGCGCCCATGAAAAATCCCAAGTTGTATACCCCACACCGGCGCCCCCCAACGTCCTTATTGTCATACCACCACTCCACCAGACATTGCCCACCTTTTTCTGTGGTTCGCAACCTTTGGTAGACGCCACACCTCTACATGCCGACAATCACACCCCGCTGCACCACAAGTTGAGGCACAACTATTATCCGATATTGAAGTTTACTCAAATAAAACCGGCATAGCAACGGACGTAGCTCCACCCGATGTAGCTGCATCGAACTTCCGGACCTCTACAAAACTGCTCATTCTACTGCTGATATCATGAACCGGCCCTTGAACTGCAGATACCAGAACTGGCCCATTCATTCAATCAACAGAGAACTACCAGCATTTGTTTATTTTCTCTTACCCTCCCTCACCATCCCGTTCTTCCATCGTCACCAGGGGTCCTCCGTATCCAGGAAAGGTTCTCTACTACTACCTCTCTTCTTAACAGCTTCCATAGATATGTGGATAAACCAGGTGCAATTTAAATACAGAATAGGCAGCTCTGGCCATTGCACTTCTCAAATAAGCCAGCAAATACGCCAGCAAGTGTCTGTCGAAGCCGGATTATCTGATCACTATCATGTGGGCCTTTCCGTCCCACTGTTGAAATGTGGTGATAACAAACGCTGTCAACTGCGGTCTTTCAAAGACTACTCCCGTGCAGACGATGCGTCCATAATTGATTATCTGGAGACCGGTCTTGTTGATTTTGACAATGATGATGTATGCGCTCTCTGGGCACAGTTTAAAAAAAATGTGTGTATACTGTTTAGCTAAATTTGTCCCAAGCCGAAAAAAGAAAACTCACCAACTGACCTCCCGGATAACGCGTAGTATTATTCACCTGAAACGTAAAATTAAACGTCTAAAAAAGAAGCGTGCGGATTCTACTAAAATCGGACAATTGCAGGCTAGCCTCGCACAAGCTGTGCGTTCTTCTAAGGATTATTATTTCCAAACAACTCTCCCAAATTTCATAAAAAATGACCCAGACAAATTCTGGTACCACTTGACGGATAAAAAAAGCCTGTATCCGAAATGTTAGTAAATGACTATATTGTTACGGACAAGGAGATTATAGCTGAGCATTTCAACATATACTTCCATAGCGTGTTTTCTAGCCCAAGTATATATCCATCTGATGTTCCATCGTTTCACACGACAGAGGCCAACTTTGTTTCGTACCTGGGTGTATTTTGCATGCTCTTAAAACTGAAAACTAAGAAATCAAGCGGTCCTAATAATATTCCTAACACCTTTCTTTGCCGATATGCTGAAGTGATCGCGAAATAGCTTGTGATTATATTCCGTGTATCTTTGATGTCTTCAAAGCTCCCTAGTGACTGGAAGGCTGCCCGAGTTGCACCGGTATTTAAAAAAGGTAACCGCTTGTTCTTTGAAAATTATCGTCCAATATCCTTAACATCATCATGCCGTAAATTAATTGAGAATATAATCGCCAATCATATCACCGAATATCTTGAAAATAATGCTGTCTTAACTGATACTCAACATGGTTTCAGAAAGGGGTTTTCGACTGTGACTCAACTGCTCACTATAACTCATTCCTTTGCATCTACTCTAGATAAAAACGGTCAGATTGATGTGGCATTCTTGGATTTTAGCAAAGCATTTGACAGGCTTCCTCATGACAGACTAATACTAAAATTAAACAATATTGGTCTTCCTCGCATCTTGGTTTTCTGGGTTATTGATTATTTAAAAAACCGAATTCAGTTCGTTGAAATCGGGGATCAACGATCGGGCTGTCTTCCTGTCGCCTCCGGAGTACCGCAAGGGAGTGTCTTGGGACCCCTGCTGTTCCTGCTGTATATAAATGACATTGTAAGTGTAGTATGTTCATCTGTGCAAATTCGCCTGTTCGCAGACGATTGTGTTTTGTATAATGAAATCACTCTCCCTGTTAATCAACATGACCTTAATGACAGTTTGTTTAATGTTTTTCAATGGTGCAATCGCTGGGGATTGGCTTTGAACTTAGATAAAACTGTATGTATGCGTATAACCCGGAAGAAAAATCCATTTCAGTATACTTATACACTAAATGAGTCACCTGTACAGCAAGTTTCTGAATTCAAATATTTAGGAGTAACACTCACAAGTAATTTATCTTGGAATCAACATATTGACAATATTTCCGCTTCCGCCTTCCACAAACTGTCTTTCTTACGACCCAAACTAAAAAACGCTCCTTCAGATGTCAAACTCCTGGCCTACCAATCAATAATCCGACCAAAGTTAGAGTATGCATGCGTAATATGGGACCCGTTCACACAGAAAAACGTCAATAAACTAGAAAGAATCCAAAGAAAAGCTGTAAAGTATATATACTCTAAGTTTCGTCACACTGATTCCCCTTCTGATTTAATTAGAGCTAATGACATTGAACTCCTTGAGTCACGAAGGAAGACATTTAGGCTTGATTTTCTTTCCCAACTTCTTCAGAGACAAACAGCACTAGACCCCACACAGTACCTGACACCCATATCGACAAGGCACACGAGACACCATCACCCCAGAACACTAACACCTTATTTTGCACAGACAGATACATTTAAATTTTCTTTTTTTCCATGAACAGTGGTAGAATGGAACTTTCTAAAGACTCTGTTTAAATATCCACTTTTGTTGTTTTGCGAACTGGGTATTGTTGGGTCTGTAAACCTGTATTTGTATGTTGAATTCTTTCCTTTTTCCTTTTACATTTCTACCTGACTTGAGTGCCTTATATGTACTTGCTACTTGTACCGTGCCCACCTGCTTGGACCTGCGAAGGTCTGCAGTATGCAATAAATGAAATGAAATGAAATGAAATACGAGTTCCTTGATGGAGATAATTTCGTTGGTAGATGAAGCTGGCATCTCTTTAGAGGGCTAAGAAGCTGGAAGTAGCACTGAATGAAGGCGAATTTGTCGTCGAGCATCAAAACGAGTAAGTTAGAGCACGGACATTGTGATTCAAGATAATGTGCGCAACATCATGTGCAAAGATTGCCGGTCAGTGAGGAAATAAAATGCTAAATAGGGCACAAAAATGTACTACAGTTTTTATTAACAATTTCATTTAACGTACGAAATCGCCCCGGAGTCACGAAAAAGTATAGTGGAATGGGCGAACCTGAATTATGTGTCCTCTTCTCTTTCTAGACGTGCACCATTTGCACTCACGTGTCATCGAAATACACCTTTGCGCTTTCGAATAATTCCATCCCGTTGTCATCGAGGCCGCTGGAGCCGGCGCGAGAAATACTGCCATAAAATTCGGGACATGAATGACTTATGTCAGGAGTTTTAGCAGTTTCGAACGGTTATGGCTATTTATATATGGTACGTCTTTTTGACAAATTGCTCAACCTTTGGCAGGAAGCCTGCATCGAGACAACGAGAGCCATATCTCAGACATACAAATCCAGATTTTCGCGTTTAAGAAGCCCGAGAAAAGCTGTCTTCTTTAATGACTCTAAACGGTCCTTGAACAACAATGATTACTATTTTCGCGGTCACAGACAACCTTGTTGGCGATCTACACCAAGTAAACTTGACGTAGTTTGAATGAGTCAAGGAAATTTCGTCATTCTTGCGTGTTTCGCTTTGTTTACAAAGCAAGAAACGCAAATGCTTGCGGAGTTGTTAACTAACTAACTAACTAACTAACTAACTAACTGACTGACTGACTGACTGACTGACTGACTGACTGACTGACTGACTTACTGACTGACTGACTGCAACGGCTTACTTACACGAATGCTTTGCTCTGTGTGGACAGCCAATGCACTCGCCATTTGTACAAGTGCGGCACGCACACACACAGCTGGCTCGCGCCGCATCTTTTCAAAGTGCTACGAGTTGTGCCCCGCCTCCGCCAGATGGCGCCACGGGTCCCGCGACCGAGAGAAGACGCAGTGAAACATCCCCCTCGCGAGGGGCACGATCAAATGCAGAGCGTTTCCGGGGGCGCACGACGTTAAGTAGTTTGCGTTACGTTAATGTTGTTGCACTTGTGGCAACTGCTGACGAGAGAGCGCTCGTCAGCAGTAATTTGAATGAGTCAACGATATAAGGCGCGTTCGCAGCGTCGCATTCTGTGTCGGCTTTGTGGCGCAGTGGGTAGAGCACCACGTACATTGCGTTCCGCCCGCAGGGTCGAGGGATCGAAACCGGGCGCCGGGTAGTATTTTTTTTATATAGTAGGGACAAAGACGGTACGGACTACGGACGTCAACGCAGGTGACATCGTGAGTTACAGAAATGCTCTGCATTTAAAACACACGCAATTACCGCTGTAAGCCGCCCGGCACAGCACGTATGAAGGGACCCTTTTTTCTTCCTGCGTTCCCGCCTGGTTTGTTACGCAAAGCGGCGGCGAGCATAGACTATGCCGTTACTGGTCGGTGCGAGCCGGGCTGGGGGGTTGAAGGTCGCTCGACAGTACTCCGTCCCAGGCGGTGGTTAACGAACGCCACCACCACCATCATCGTCACCCTACTCAGGTCCACTGCACGATGTAGACCTCTCCCATTGACCGTCAACCGCTCCTGTCCTAAGCTGCTCGAGTCCTCCATCGCGTTAATGGCATTCCCCTTCTTCTAGACCAAACTTTTGGGAATCTAAGCCCAACGGACAAAGATCTCCGTGCAAAGAGTACCTTGTAGATCACAGTGACTTTAATGGCGATTATGAGAAAAAATTCCCCGCATTTCCCCGAGGGGAAGAATGTCAAAGTGCGAATGCAGGAGTTGGATTTGCGCGGTTCGGTAATGTTTGCGAAAGAGAGATCACACACACACACACAACTACAAAGAAAGAAAGATGCATTTATTCACATACACCTATTTGTGTTGTCGTTGTACTTGATTGCTAGAGCGGATCTCAGCTTTGAAATTTCGTGTCAGTACTCCTTTAAGCGGGTGCATTAGCCCTTCTCCCGCCCGATTCCTGGCCAATCCCCCACGTGGGTATGTGCCATGTCAGCGGCCAGGCAGCGCGCGCCCATCTCCCCCCGTTGCCAAGGAAGACGACGAGATTCCTGGCCAATCTCCCACGTGGGTATGTGCCATCTCCACCCGTTGCCAAGGCGACGAGGAGCGCGCGCTCCCGCAGCTGTTGCTATGTGGACGGACGGCGGTCAACGGAATTCAGGGTCGCTTATAAAGTGCATTCGCACTTAAAAATGAAACAGCTCAAGCGAGCCACCCGCGTGATGATCGTCATCAATGATTATGATGGCATAGGTGCAGCAGCAATGATGATACGAAAGTTTCTACATCTTCCTCAGCCACTACAAAGACCGGTCATTCCACTTCCTGATGCAGAGGCGATGCAGTTTTCGGTTCACGGCTGGCCCATTCAGAAACCCACGGGGTGCTGTAGGACAAAGAGGGGAACAGCACAACACGGACGAAACACAAGAAGAAAGTGGCATCCACAAGCGCTGACTTACCATTAACTTTACTTTTCGGCATGTTCAATATATACGGTGACAGTCAAAAAATACAACGGAAGCAGAAACACAACGAAAGCTTGAGATAACAAACCGGTCGTCACGCTCCACGCGCCGCCATGTGCCACAAACACGTGCTGAACTATCTGTGGGAGAGAAAATTAATCTATCTTTCCGAGAGGGAACGAGGGTATGCTCACGCATTTTTCTTTTCTGCGCTCTATTTCTGCGGCTTCAATTATTTCTCTAGTTATTTTATCTTGGTTTTTTTCAATGACCTGTGTTTTGTGAAAGATTGGGGTGCAGCCACGGCAATCACGACATGGGGAAACCTAAGTGGCCACTAATGACCTTATGTACGTTATAGTCATGTTCTTTTAATCTTTCACTAAGGCATCGTTCCATTTGACCTACGTACGTTTTCCCACAGTACAACGGAACTGAATAGATTGCGTTGAAGGCATCTTCTATTCAGTTCCGCTGTCCTGTGAGTAGGGAGGGGCAGAAAACGTTTATTTATATTTTTTTAGTGGTTGGGTGGCACTTCACCGGGGTCTTATGCCACATGCGACAGTTCCCAACGGGGTCAGCAGGGGTGGTACCCTTGGTCCAGGGCTCCAACAGCCTCTGCTGTTTAGTGCGCCCGCTGAATAAGACCGAATTGGTCTTCACAGCAGTCGCTGGCCAGCAGTGTCTCCCATTGCTCCGCATTACGGCTTCTGATGTTGGGGAAAGCCGTTGTGCTTTGGAATTCCCATTTGGTGTAGTAGAGGCTGCATTTTTCTTGATGGCACAACGGGAATGCGTCTGCATATCGAGTGGGAGGAATTTTGCTCAGCACGTTTAGGTTTTGGAACGTTCCTGTCTCTGCAGCTGACTCTATTCGGTGGCTGCTGCCCTCGTCAGGGATTTGTGTGGCGGAGGGTACCTTTTCCTGATACCCCGATAGCATGCCAATATAGTATTCTGGAAGGACTGGCGTGGGTTCTTCGAGGTAGAAATAATCGGGTGCTCGATTGGTAGTGTAGCGCCACCATCATCATCAGCAGATTGGCCAGCTGAAACAGCGGAACACACTCGGCACCCGGCACACCTCGGAAACGGCACCCGCGTTCTACGCGCCTCGTCGTGTTCATGGCACAGCCAACGCAACCACAACAAACGTGGGCTCGGCCGCACCGCCTCATCGGCCGCCTACAGTAGTATAGCCTCGAGCTACCCTGTCCGCATCGGTGTTTCCCTCTATCCCTGAGCGCACAGGGGCCCACAGGATCCTGTGTTGAATCTTAGGTGGATGCTCATGATGTTGGAGTACGCCGCCTTCAGCGTAAAGTGGTACACGGAGGGGGCGGTGGCTTATTCGTCCCTTCAAAAAGTGTCGACAGGCCTCTTGCGAGTCGGACATTACTGTATATGACCGGCCAGTCCGGAAGACTTCCGCCGCTGCCAGAGCGACAGGTAGCTACTCGGCGTCTGTCCCGGTACAATGACGTAGCGAGCCACAGGTGATCATATGGAGGTCTGTGCTTATGACTAAAGCCACCATCCGTCCCTTCCTTGGATCTTGTGTGTCTGCGTCCACGTACACTGTGCTGTTCTTAGGGGAGAACGTGCGGCGTATGAAATCCACTCGTGCTTGGCGCCTGCCTTGATGGAGGTTGAGGACCATGTTTTTAGGTATGGAAGCCACGTGAAAGTTCCGGCGGATGTCATCAGAAATGCCTCTTGTCTTGGACATTTCTCTGATTTGTTCCGTGTAACCTACCTATCGCAGGAGCATCCTACCCGTCGGGGTCTGCGTCAGCCTCTCAGTCTGGGCCTTGAGTTGGGCTTCTTTATCTTCTTGAAATGTGTTATGAACCCCTAAGGCCAGTAGCTTTTCTGTAGACGTGCATATCGGTAGCCTTAACGCCGTCTTGTACGGTTTTATTATAATTATTTTCGCTAGTTGCTCTTCAGAAAGGTTCATGTTCTGGTGGGGTAACTTGTATGTAACCCTGATCACTATCAAGCTGCGCACCAGTTTCAAAGTATCTTCTCTCATTCCGGCACGTCGGTTTGCAACGCGCCGTATATTTATGGAGGCTTCCAGACATCGGTCCGAGGTAGTTGTATTATTTACTTCTTCTAGCGTTTGGTTTCAAAGCTCAAGAGGACGTTTTTGGTGTGCTTATTCCTCATTACTTTCTATTTATTAGTATTTATTTTAGCCTCACGTTATGTGCTTTTTAATTGTAGTTCCTCAAGCATTGTTTACATGTGTTCGGCAGTCACACTCAGCAAGACTACGTCGTCCGCAAAACTCAAATGGCGCAAGTATTCACCGCTTATCCGTAATCTCATGTTTTCCCACTCGAGCTTGATCAACACCCCCTCCAGACATGCTGTGAATAGTTTTGGCGAGATGGTATCTCCCTGTTGTACTCTCTTTCGGATCGGGAGTTTATCGCTAAGCTGGTGAAGTGTCATCCTGCCCGTGTATAGTCTTCCGGAAGTCGTATGTATGTCTCCTCTATTCCCCTGGTCTTTTAGTTCTTCTGGCACGGCTGCGGTGAGTACGGAATTAATAGCTTTCTCATAGTCTATAAATGCCAAGCAAAGGGTGTGATAGCGCCGACAGGCGTCGTCTGTTATGTGTTGTTATTTCGCGGATAAGCAACCGCCAGGGCGTATAAGAAGCGCGCGCTGTGTGCCAATAAACCAGTTCTTGTTCGTGAGCTGGCTGCTGTCCACTTGCTCGTCACGCTGCGCGCCTCTCCCCGCACACAACTCGACAAAGGGGTATAGTGTATTCTGCGGATGTTTCTATAACTTGATTGACAACATGGATGTAAGCCATGGTTGATTATCCTTTCCAAACCCAGCCTGCTACCTGGGTTGTTGATATCCAGGCTTGCAACCTATGGGGCTAACTACAACTTTTGCGAGCAGCTTCTAAGCAACTGAGAGTAGACTGATGGGTCTGTAATTCTTGAGGTACTTGCAATCTTCCTTATGAATCATAATGTTGAAATTTTTCCATGTTATGGCCAGCTTTTGAGTGTCCAAGCATTCCGAAAATACAACAGCAAGCTTTTCCAACACAATATCTCCTCCCTCCTTCAAAAGTTCCACGGTTACTCCGTTGTCACCTGCACCTTGTCTTATTTACATGCATTTGAGAGCCTTTCCTACCTCCTCTTTAGTTACTAGTGCGACATCGCACATTGACTTGTACTCTCAGTAGTTTCCCTTGATCTAACGTCGCTTGCATACAGCATCGTGTATAATGGTTCTGCTACCTTTGTTATCTCGTCCAAGTTGTGCGTTACCTTGATCGTCTCTGAATGCGTGCATCCTGTCTTTGCCGATGGCTAGCTTGCTGTTAGTTGCTTTCTCGCTTCCCCCTATTTGCAGCGTTTCTTTGATCACTGCCGTGTTATATGCACGAATGTGGTTTGTTTTACTTCGGGCAATCGGCTTCAGCTAATTCCGTATGATTTTCCGTATTTGACAATTTCATGTTCTTACGTTTGGCCATTACTTCCTTCGTTTTCTCAGTTTTTCAGTTTGTTCCCTACATGTTGGTTCTCCCACAGCAGCTGCTAATTTACTCATTACCAATGTCTGGTTGTCTGTCAGCCAGTCTACACTGACCTCGTTCTGCTCGTTTAAAAACGCGAATTTTTTCAAAGAGTTATTCTAAACTCCTTTAATCTTGCCTTTGCGGACTCCATTCTGGGTGTCTCCTTTTTCACGAGTTTCCTCCGTTTACTTTTGAGATTCAGCCTTAGCTTGTATCTAACCATCCTACGATCGCTGCTCCTAATCTTACTTAGCACCTCGATGTCATGCACCATACCTGGCTTGTCACTTAAAATGAAGCCAATTTCGTTTTTTGTTGTATCATTAGGACTTTTACATGTCTATTTCCTGTTACATTGTTCGTAAACCAAGGTGTTCATGAACCTCGAGTTTTTTTTTTCATATGCAAATCCCACCAGTGTATCTCCTCGACTGTTGCGATTGACTATGCCGATGTTTCCCAACAACCTTTCTGCCATTTGCTTCTTACCGACCTTTGCGTTAGTCTCCAATCACAATCGTGCACTGCGTTTCTTCTTTATTGCTGATTAGACGTCCTCGTAAGAGCTGTCTACTGATTCATCATTATAGGTGGTTATCGGTGTTGTGTCGTGGGCGACGGTGAGCGACCTCGGCAGCGACGGGAGCGAAGGCGCGCCGCGCCGGCCCGCGCACAACGCAGAAGAATAAGTGTGGCCTCACTCCTTGAACCCCAGACCAAGAATGACTTATTCCACATGATGACGGCATAACCACACACGCATACGCACGTGATTGGAGCATTACCATCAGCTTGATCACAACATCCGCGAATCTCTCGCTTGTGCTGAAAAACTCCTCCGCGTTTCCTGCTATATCTCTGTGGATTAAAAATCCCACCCCTTGCTCTCTCATCTCTTGCCGTCCACTGTAGCACAGAATATGCCCCTCTGGTGAGTTTCATGAAGCCCTCTCCTGTCCGCCTAACTTTGCTTAACCCTATAGTATCCCACTGATTGTCCTAGAGCTCCTCTAGTAATACAGCTAAGCTTCCCTCACTGGACAGGGTGCGTGCGTTGAACGTTGCCAAGGTTATATATTTGTATTCATGTTTCTTCTATTTGTATTTCAGGTCTTCTCCGTATCTAGGAATGCGCCGGTGTGTCTCATATCGCCGTGAGGGACGAGGTAGACGCTGATATCCAAACTATGTACAATTTATGTACAAGAATATTTACAGGACATATACAAGGGAGCAAAGAGTAGCACGCGGTGGGGCTTAGAAGCTTTTCAGGCTCTAGCCGGCGCAGGCGGGACTGTCCCCACGACCTGCAGCAAGTTCAAAAGTAAAAGACCCCCATCCTCTCGCCGGGCTCCACATAAATACCCTCGGTGAGGGAAGGGAAAGCTTAAAGAAAAGAAGAAACGGCAAGGCCGGATACAGTACTCCCCGACCGAGCAAGGTGCATTCGGAGGACCTTCACACATGACCGATTTATACATTCCGCCACCACTCCCTTCTCTCTACCCTGAATACACAGGGCCTCCAAACAGTGATCTCGATCGCCCTTTCACATTACCCGACCTAGAACGTGCTCTGGCTCAAAATAAAGCTGGTACCACTCCGGGCGCGGACCAGATCTCCTCTTCCATCCTAAAAAACCTGCCTGACTCGGACAAAGAATTCCTTCTCTCCCAAATCAATGAATACTGGAGCACAGGTACGCTGCCTGAGGATTGGATTTCTTCCACAATCTCCCTCATCCCCAAACCTGGTAAGCCCCCCACCCTCCCAAACCTTCGCCCAATTTCTCTCACCTCTTGTGTCGGGAAGACGATGGAACGCATGGTTCGCGCGCGTCTCACAGACCTTCTCGACAGTACCAACTTCCTACCCAAAAATCAGATCGGTTTTCGCCCCCATATGTCTACCCAAGACCTCTTTCTTCTTCTTCAGCAAACTTTCTTTCAGCCCTCAGGGCCTCAAGTTCATGCTCTCGTGACTGTGAACGTACGCAAGGCCTTTGACACCCTCCTTCACGACGCCATCCTTTCCCCGCTCCAAGACACTCATTGCGGCTCCCGCCTCTACTCTTGTGTTAGTTCGTTCCTTCGGTCCCGACAAGTTCGATTCCGACATGGGATCACTCTATCCCCACCCATCACCCTTACCCGCGGTACCCCTCAAGGTGCCGTACTATCACCTACCCTCTTCTACCTCCGCCTTGCCCCCTTTGCCAGAGCCTTGTCCGAGATCCCCAACCTTCAGTCGCTTCTATACGCCGATGACATTACCCTCTGGTGCACCCATGGGTCTCCAGGGGAGGTGGAACAAACGTTGCAATCTGGCCTTGACCTTATTTCTCAGTTCTTTGCCTGGTCAGCCTGCAAGCAGCTCCAGAAAATTCAGAGCTGCTTTTACTCTCCACCACTAAATACCAACGATCTGTCAACCCACTCTTGTCGCTTACCCTCGATGGCACTCCCGTCGCCCGAACTTCATCCTGCCTGGTTCTGGGATTTCCTCTACAAGACCACTCCTTCTCTCATGTAATAAAGTCCACGATCACCACATGCCACCAACTGACTCACTTGGTCCGACGGGTGGTCAAGCGGCGTGGGGGCATCGATGAACGCAGAGCCAGTCAGCTGGTAACAGCCTTCGCCCTGAACAAAATCTTGTACTGTCTCCCATACTGCACATTAACACAGGCACACATGCGAAGTGTTCAATCTGCCCTTAACACACTTTACAAAGCTGCCCGGCGTCTCCCAACACACGCCTCTACAGAGAAATTACATGCCATAGGTCTCTTCCTTCCTCTTCCTGATCTTCTGCGCCTCAACAGGGATCGACAGCTGGGCCGTCTGTCTGGCTCCGCGCAGGGCCATTGGCTGCTTCAGCGGGCGGGCATCAGGCCCATTGACTTTCCCCTGCACACCCCCAAACGGCCCTTCCCAGTAACCTCCGCTGTGCCCCCATTCCCTCCAACATGACCCCACACCTTCACGAGGGCAGACGGCAAGCTCGCGCGTTTTACCACGAACCCTTCCCTCCGGACCCTGTCACATGCTATGCTGACGCAGCATATCTCCCAGCTTGTGGCTCCACTGCTTGCGCAATTATGTCCGGCCCAACTGACCCCCTAATAACCTCCACAGCAGGCCCTTACTCCCATCCTACTTCTGCCTTAGCTCTAGAACTCGCACCGATCGTTCACGCAACTAGAGAACTAACTTCCCTACCCCCTTCCCCTCACTACCGCATATGATCCGACTCCATGGCGGCTATTCGACCTCTTCGCGACAACCGAATTGCCGAAAATCTGCATGACGACCTCTCTGAAACTCTCTCGCTCCTCTCCCCTGCCTCGGTCGCTGTGGTGTGGGTGCCGGGCCATTCAGGGATTATTGGCAATCAGCTGGCTCACCAGCTGGCCCGCGAGATTACTAACCGGGCGCCGGTGATGCCTTGGCCTTTCCCTCCCATGGTGGACGAGGCATATTGCTACAAGAAAACCCTCAAAGAGCACTACCAACACCTCCGGAACTCGGTACAGACTCTTCTACCACCACACATTACCCTATCCATTGCATAGTGCACACCCTTCGGGCAATCCAGCTGAACACCCTCACCACTCCGGCACGTCTTTACCACTACGGCTATCGCTCCGACTCATACTGTCCCAACTGCCCCGCTACGTACGCAAATGTTGAGCACATCCTTTTCTCCTGCCCCGCTGCCCAGCAGTCTCCTCATTACCCTAACCCCCTCCTCCGAACAGGCGAGTGTGGTTGGCGTCGGCGGCCCTCGTTGACCAGCGTGCCATGATTCTTCTTGCGGAAGAGTACGACGCATAGGTCTTAATCTGACCAGAAATAAAATTTTTCCCTCTCTCTAGTCGTCGCCACCCCACCTGTCAGAGAGAGCGACTCTTTTTTGTCCCGGGGCGGACACGACCCTGCTCGTTTCCGTAAGCGCCGTACGTCGAGACGGCCTAACTGTTAGCGGCACCTCCGGAGGGTGACGGCCGTCTCCACGACTGCGTCGTTGGGGGCGCCTGCAGAGCGACGACCTCTATTCTCAAACCTTACCGTAGGGCATTTTGTTTTGTTATCTTTTTTTATTTTGAGCACCATCGTCTAAGACCACGCGCTATTGGTAGGCATGTACACATAAAGATGAATGAACGAATGAATTTTCTAATGGCGGCCTATCCGGACCCATAGATTCTTAGCACCCTCTGTTGTATCGCTGTTGTGACCACCACCGTAAGCTGGTGATCTAAATCTGCTGGGGCCGAGAGTTGAGTTCGGTAATCATGGGAGGTGGTGGCCAACTACTACACTAGGGTGGCCAGATCCTTCCATGGTGAGGGAGGGCTGTTTGTGTCCCCAAAAACCTTCATATAATTATTGAACCTTCATAGTGTAGCCTCTTTGGTATCCAGGATGATGGTTACTTCCAGAGCAGGCAGCACACCATACCTGCATGCCAAGCTTGGGCTCAGACCACCAGACGAATGATAGAGAGGGAGAGAGAGATACGTTTTCAGCAGACTATATTGCCGTGGGCGCCAGCAGTGATACCGAGCCAGCGTTTCTCGGTTTTGCTTTTTATAAACTTAATTCTGGAGGTCCTCAATTTAAGCTGAACCTTCTTAGTGAGCCTCCAAGTTTCTGCCCTGTAAGTGAGCACCGGTAAGATGCAGCTGTCATACCCTTTTTTCTTCAGGGACAATGGTAGGCTGCCATTCATTATATAAGAATGCCGGCCGAATGCATTCCACCCCCTTATTATTCTTCGAATTATCTCTGACTTATAGTTGGGATCCGGGGTCCCAACTTGAACTAAGTAGATGTATTCGCTTACCACTTCCACGACCTCACCACCTATCTCAAACCGGTGTGCTGTCCCGACGTCGAGGTTATTGATCTTTATTTTAGTTTTCTGCATACTAATTTTCAGGCCCACGGTTCTACTCTGTTTGTCCAGTGCGGTAAGCATGCTTTGCAATCCGTCTCGAACGTACAGGCATGCGAGGATCCGCGGCCTGCCCTGCCGTCCCCTGAGTTACTCAGCAAGGCAACGTCATCAGCAAATCTGAGGCTACTCAGGTACTCTCCATTATCCCTTACTCCCACCTGTTCCCAATCTAATCTTCTGAATACTTCTTGTAAACATGCTGTCAATAACATTGTAGAGATTGTGTCTCCTTGTGTGTCACCCTTCTTTATAGGTATTTTTATAGGCTCTCCTTTATAGGCTCGTTAAGAGAGCCTTTATAGGCTCTCCTTATGGAGGATGATGGTAGCTGTGAACACATTGTAAATATCCTCTATAGTATTTTTACATAATGCTCGTCTACACCCTGGTTCCATAATGCCTAAATGACTGCTGAGGTTTCGACCGAGTCAAATGCTTTCTGATAATCTTTGAAGGCTGATAGGGGTTCAGTATACTCCGCGCACTTCTCTATCACCTGATTTATCGTGTGAATATGGTCCATTGTTGAATAACCTTTACGGAACCCTGCTTGTTCTTTAGGTTGACTGAAATCTAAGGTTGCAGAAATTCCGTTAGCGATTACCTTGGTAAGTACCTTGTAGACGACTGACAGTAAGCTGATCGGCCTGTAATTTTTCAAGTGCTTCATGTCGCCTTTCTTATGGATTAGGATGATGTTCGCGTTCTTCCAAGATTCCGGTACACTTGCGGTCATTTGGCATTGCGCATACAGGTTTGCCAGTTTTTCAAGTACAATTTCTCCGCCATCCTTCAAGAGGTCTGCTGTTATCTGATCCTCACCACGTGCTTTGCCCCCTTTCATTTCTTTCAAAGCCTTCCTTACTTCTTCGGTCGTTACTGGTGGGATGTCTGTCTTCTTTGAACTACTGTCTGGTGCGGCATCCTCCTGGATGTCCCGGCTGCGTATTCCCAAACCATATGAAACCATCAAATGAAATAGATCGATAGGTTCGCGTGGCCTAAATTAATTGGTCCATCTCGCCACTGTTCGTTCCATAGCCCAAGTAGAATTTCAACATGCAGCTTGTAGAACGTAAAAGCACTGAGTGGCTGTACGGGCCCCCAGATGCAGCAGCAGTCGCCCCTCGAGTTGCCCGTGCCCTATTTCTAACAAGCCACCTTCGCTTTGTGAATACACTTACCTCAACTCCCATCAGGCCGAGATAAGCAGGCCCGGAACATCACATTCCGCCTCCGCACCTCCCGCCCCCTTCGCACCTTTTATGCATGCATGGCGCGCGTGTTGCGCGCACGCCGCAGACTGCCTAACTACGTTGCGAAGCCGCAAATCAAGCCGAGCCCACCCGAAGCAACGCGAGACAACCTCGCATGGGCGACGGGGAACTCATTAGTGCGGTGGTCACGCACCGCGCAATACTGTCGACGGGATCCGCCCCTCTCTGCATACGTGGGCTCGCTCGCTGGAAATACGCGCGCGAGCACTCGTCAAACGAGGCAGCAGTGTTCACTCTATAGTCACTAGCTCGCTCAAGTACCGTCTCGAGAGCACCTCCGAGAGAAATGAAGGCTTCCTCGCATCGGCTGATAGCCAGAGATTTTCCTGGCGAGAGATTTAGACATCCTGCCTCATTCTGATGACACCACTATCGTGCGGCACAAAGGCTGCAGTGGTATTGCTCATTCTAGTGCGGGGAACAGTAACGGACGCCTTGTTATCATGCAACCGTTTTTGGAACGATGATCTCCGGACACGGTCCGTTTAGCGCTTTAACCGGACGCTCTTTCCCTCCTTCCTTTTTTATCTGTCTCGCTCCTTTTTTATCTATCTCGCTCCGGCTGTTCCGTAGCGGAGGCATACGACATAGAGTTTCTTACTATATACGCTAAAGAGGAATCTCGCGCTAGTGTCTATGGGGCTCACATCAACACCGTCTGTGTCGTCATAGGCCGCCAGTATAGCATGCTCTCGCCTTAGTTTCATCATTGTCTTGGATTAAAACGTTTAAGTGGCCGTATATTCGAACACAGTGCCAGAAAAACGAAAATAATGGTGTGTGGAAAATGGAATAGGCTGTTTTAAAGCTACGGGAAAAAAAGCGTCTTTTTGCCGGACAGTTTGTGCCTACTATTCTGCAGGTCAAGCTGGTAGTTAACCACAAAGTTAATATGGCATATTAGGTGAAAATCACCAAAGACTCATTTTATTCATTTTACAGTTATTCAAATAATGAGTTGTTTGAAAAGCGTGGGAATGTTTTTGAGCGTGCCTATGAAAACTCCGCATAAGGGGTGAACCGGTGCACCGACCATCAGCTACATGCCGTTTAAAGGGACACTGAAGTGAATTTGTCAAGCTCCTGTTTTTGCTTGCATTGCGTAGACTGTCTGAAATTAACCCACTTTTCATCGTTTGTCCGGTTGATAAGTCGGGAATTATTTTATAAAGCCCGAAAGAAGAAAAACTACCATGCGCGGTCTGCGGCGCCCGTACCAACTAAATGTTGTGACGACGGGAGGAGATGCAACTTGATTGGCTGATGTCCAAGGTTAGCATTCAAACAAATTTCGGCTTCTGTTCTATAAAACAACGTGGTTGACATCCGACGTTATCGTTGGATGGGCATTCTCGATATCTCAGTAATCGTCGTACCGCGCTTCTGCAATGTTGTCGCCTGTAAAATGCCTAAGACTCCCAGGACGGCTTGGAATCGTAGCAATCACTAGCCGAGGCCTACGCAGTGGATGAACGCACTCCGCGTCGGCGCAGACGCTGAAATGCCATGCGCTTTTCCCCATATTTGGAGCTTGCCACACTCATGCCAGTATCGTAAAAAGCGTGTTCGCACCAGGCCAAGGGTCTGTGAATTCTGGCCTGTGCCCACTGCCCGCAAGCAGTCGGTGCTTACGGCAACAGCACGCCAACGAGAACTTGCTTGCTACATCCTCTTGCCCCGCCCACAACTGATATATATATATATAAACCCAACTGATCTGCACTATTTGTATCTTTGAAAAAACCGGCCCCCCGGTCGAAACGTTAGAATAAATTTTGTTATATTTTTAAATGTGATTTCTTTATCGTACTGTTAACCTTATAGCCAGGAACCTTTTCTCTTAACTTTACCACAATGGCCAGAGGCACAGTCAACGCAAAAAAAACATAAGTTTGAAATTTCCAAAATTATCTAGCTACTTCAGTTGTCCTTGGAGACTCGCACTGCAACCACCTGCATCGCCACTTCGACCCAGGGCGAAGAGGAGCGCCAGCGTTCATCTCACAATCCGGTGCGAAAATCGACGACTTCTTCTCCCTGCTGGACTTCATCCCAAAGACAACTACCGCCATCGTGCTACATGTCGGCACCGACGAGATGGCCCAGTCCTCAGCGGGAGAGGCGTTCGGGCGCTGTCGTAACCTTTTGGACGTCATCGCCAGAGACTTCCCCAGCATCAACAGGGTGTATGCTACCCTAATCCTGCCCCGCTCCATGAATCGCCGCCGGTGCGGAACACCGTCGTTTCGTCGGGAAATGCAACAGGGAGGCTGCCCAGTTCAACGGCCTACTTCGTCGGCATTACCGGCAAACGAGGGGCCTCTTCTTCCTCGACCACGGCTTCCAGTGGCTCCCGCCGGCTCAGGTGCTAGCCGCTGATGGGCTCCAGCCAAGTTTCGAGGGTGTGGCGATCGTGGCGAGCCACCTTCACCAGATTCTGAGTCGAGGATACGCACGCGCAGACGACACGTGTACCAGCAGCACTCTGCGGGCCATGCAGCAGTTGAACCGGCCCGACCTCCCCTCCACCAGCACCGGCCTCCTCAGCGGCTGCACCCCAGGCTTCAGCCCAGGCTCCATCGGAGCCACGCTGCAACTTGCGAAGGACCTTCTCGGCCGTCACGAAGCAAAACCCAAGAAACTGAGTAGAATCAGGTGACTAGTGTGGTCAGAACAGACGAACCGTGTCAAAATTTTTTTTGAAGGCTAGGAAAATTGTCGAAAAGTGAGTGCGATATTAGTGCCATGTTAGTACCCTCATTGTGTATCGCAGATGTGACGAATTTCAGAAAGGGCTGCGCATTTACGTTAAAGCAGCCACCTCCGACATGTCCCAAGAGCCTAAGGTATAGGTGGGCGCTATGCGCACATGAAGCATCCAAGCAACTTTTGAATATTGTTATTGACCACAATAACTCGCAACTAGAGCACATCCTCAGTGAGGAACGAAAACTCGCTGACCAGGTAGACTTTACGCCCCATGAAATCAAACCTTTTAAAAGGGTTTGCAGAAAACAAAGAGCGCGAAGTAATGCTACCAAAACAGAAAAAGCTGCTCCGGGCCGGCACAACTTCCCCTGTTGAGAAAGTAGACACGTCTTTTTTTCCTTCCCATGCAATCACCGAAAATGTTTTTGAACTGAACCCCTCACAGCTCAAAGAGTGCCATATGGTAAATCTTTCCGACACCCCCCCCCCCTCACTGATGACGAAGAACGCGTGCTGTCAAGAGGTTTGAGTTTTTGCCCTGCAACCGGCAGACTAGACGAATTCCAACTTTATGGGGATCTAGAGAACTTCTCCCGAACGCTTAGGCTCAGCGAATACTACTATGGCAAATCACAAGACCCTAATATGGACACTAGGCTGCCATCACTACGCCATTGAACCCCTCCCCTACAAAGAGACAAATGCTTAGACATTTACATCAAGGCGGTACAACGTGATATTCCCGCTGAATGTAAAAAATTGGGCCCATCTCCCCGCGAGGGGGACTCGAGTAAATGCGTCGCATAGGGGGTGGTTGTATTGCGTTAATGTTTAGTGTTTGGGGAGTTGGTGGCAGTGAATGAGTTGTATCAGCAGCTTCATGACGTAGTTTGAATGAGTCAAGGATATAAGGCGCGTTCGTAGCCTCCCATTCTGTGTCGGCTTTGTGGCGCAGTGGGTAGAGCACCATGTACATTGCGTTCCGCCCGCAGGGTCGAGGGATCGAAACCAGGCGCCGAATAGTATTTTTTTTATATAGTGTAGGGGGAGGGGTGCGGACAACGACGGTGCGGACTACGACGGACGTCAACGCGGGTGACATCGTGAGTTACTGAAATGCTCTGCATTTAAAATCGATCACTGCATCAAAGCAATCTCTCACAGAAAGAGGAAAATGCATTAAACGGTTTAAGCGGGCGCTCCGACATACCAATCAAGCCCGCCGACAAAGGTGGCGAAATAGTTATTATGAATAAGCAGGACTACATTACTGAGGCAGAAAGACAGCTCAGCGATACTTATTTCGATAAACCAACCGACACCGATCAGACTCTCCAATTTAAGAACAAGGTAAGCCAGACACTGCTGGCGCTCGTCAAGGACAAAAAAATTCCGGAAAAAACTGCAGCCTCACTTCAAGTTTTAAGTCCAGTTCCAGGACGATCTTATATGTTTCCTTAAATACATAAAGCAGGAAACCCAGTTAAACCAATCACCTCCGGTATAGGCACGGTAACAGAAATGATATCTAGTTTTATCGATAGCCTAATGAAAGACATTCCTCCCACGCTACCTTGGTATGTAAAGGATACAAACCATTTTCTGGCTGATATTATGAATCTAGTTATACCGAACGATAGCCTGCCAGTAACTCTCGACGTCGCCTCTCTATATACAAATATTCCACACTCGGACGGCATCCGATCTGTCATACAGGCATAGGATGATGCCTCCCAAAACAATTCAATTAATGGTGAAACCCTCGGCGTGCTTCTAAAGCTTGTCGTAGAGCTGAAAAACTTTGAGTTGGACAATAAGCACTATGTGCAAATCGACGGGACCTCGATGGGAACAAAAATAAGACCCAACTATGCTAATATATTCATGGGCACATTGGAGTCTCAATTTCTAAGCAACGCACAGCTTCGCCCTCTGTTCTATCGAAAGTTCATTGACGATATTTTTTCTCATTTGGTGCCATGGGGAAGAGGAACTTCTAAAATTATCACCGCTTTGAACTACGCCCACGACAGCATTACATTGTCCCACTCATATTCCGCATCTGCCATTAACTTTCTCGAAGTTTCAGTGAGGATATCGGACAACAAGCTTGTGACCTCAGTTTACAGGAAGCCAACGGAACGACATCAATACTTGCATTTCAAAAGCAACCCCGTTAAGCACTGTAAACTCGACATACCATACAGTAAGTCTCTGCGTTTTAGAAGGATATGCTCTGACCCAGCTGATTTTGCCTCTAACTGTCAACAACTAACTAATGACTTAATACGACAACAATACCCACCGTCTGTCATCAGTGATGCTATTAAAAAGTCTGAGAAATAGGACCGTTACAACCTGATAACTAACTCAAAAGCCAGATCTTTGAATACGACCCCCAACCTTATTCTAACATATGCCGCTTCGTCCTCCAGCGTAAACTGCATACTCAGAAAGCACCACAACATTCTACTTCAAAGCGAAGGTTGCGAAGTGTTTTCCCTGAGCCTCCCCGCGCCATGTACCAACGTGCGAGGAGAGAGAGAGAGAGAGAGACGAACATTTATTATACTGGTGAGCAGGAGGATGTTCGTAGGGGAGGTTTCCGTTTGAACCCATTCCCATTTCACCCTTCCCGCTTGTTCCCTCCCGTTTCAACCCGGCGCAAAACGACCTTCCCGTTTCGCCCTTTCCCACTTGGCCCGTTCCCGTTTGAACCCGTTCCCATTTTAACCTTCCCGTTTGTTCCTTTCCATTTCAATCCGGGGCGAAAGAACCTTCCCGCTTCACATTTTCCCGTTTAGCCCCTTCCCGGAATAACGTACCCAGTTTATGAAACGTTATAAAAAACATTTTCATATTGTTTTTCATTTATTTCCGTTTGTTCACAGCCGCTGCGATAGCATGCTCATTACATTCAGAGTCCTCAATTGACTACTTTTCAAACCTGGGCTTCACTTTTTGAATCTAGAGACGACGACATTTGGTTACAATTCGTCATACCAATTAACAAATCTTTTAAATTAACAAAGCCTAACAAACAAAGTAACAATTAACAAATTAATAAACAAATCTTTTAAATTAACAAACAAGTCTTTTAAACTAACAAACCAAAAAATGATAAAATAAAAAAGCCCAGAAAAGCGCCGCGGAAGCACAAATAAAAAATCGCAAAAACACCCTCACTTTGAAAGAAATCGTATTTGGCGGACTAACACATTTAATCGTTATAATAGCGCAAGTGTACATCAATGTCGAAAAGAAACAGATGAAAACTATAAAAGATAAAAAGATGTATAAAAATAAAGTAACCCTATGTATCTGGATACATATGCCACATCTGGCTATAAAAAATCGCAGTCATGAGAAGCGGCCAAAAATATAAACTTAGCTTTGCGTTTTATTGAGTCTGTTTATTCCCGTCACTCTAGCGTACTCAGTTTGCATAGTAGGGCAAACCTTCAAAAACTTGAGCAGCGCAGGGTCGTCTCTAGCCTAAATTTTCTTTACTAGAGAAACTTAAAATTGTCGCGGGAATACTACCTCCAAGGGCCTTTCAGACGTTCAGCGAGAAGACATCATAGTAAGACTATTAGGCAGCCAATCAGCTGAATTACTATTCGAAAGTTCTCTTTGTTTCCTCGTGCAATTTCTTACTGGAATAAGTTAACTGAACGAACAGTTAAGCTAACTCGGTATCGTTAGAAGAATTTTCCCCACGTATTGTAAATATGTGTTCTGGTTGAATCGTCGTATTTTAAAATTGGAATACATTACGAATGCATATCCTTGTTCGGAACCCTTTGCGTCTATTACATATTTATGTCTTTTACTTATTTGTGTGGGGCGTTTTTAAACTACGCCAACCAATACTGATGTGTTTTTATGTTCCCTCCTGCATGAGCCCGACCAGGCCGTAAAGTATCAGTAAATAAATAAAAATATCTGCATTATTACTCACGTAGGAAAGGCATTTGTAGCCAATTCTCAAATTTCTACACGTTTTTGCCTTTTTTTAAGTCTCTCCTACGGATATCTTTGATCTACAGATCTCTCCAACCAAAAGACAAAGCTCCGCTCCAAACAATGAGCATAAGAGCGGCTGATAAATAAATTTCAGCCGCACGTACCAACACCAACTGCAGAAAAATCCAATGCGTGCATTCCTCAAGATATTTCTAGTACACTTTCGCCGCTACAAATTTTGTGTCAAGAGGGCAGTATCGGCCTAAGGCATTCGGAAACTTTTATCGGCCGTAAATATCGGTCGATTCCAGAAAATTTGGTGCATACAAGTTTTTAGTGCATGACCCGTTGCTTGTAAGCACATTTTGGGGAACAGTTTCGAAGACGGTAACGCATATTTTCAGAAATTTCAATGGGTTGCAACGATGCGGGTTCAAATGAGAAGGGCCTTTTGGGAACGGGCTGAAACGGGAAGCGCCCAAACGGGAAGGTCGTTTCGGGAACGGGCGCACACGGGACGGGTCAAGCGGGAAGGGCGTTTCGGGAATGGGTTCAAAAGGGAAGGGGTCAAACGGGAATGGGTTCTTTCGGGCTACACCCGTTCGTAGGGCCTCCACCCAGTGGGAGGCATCCTTATTCCAAGATGCCTTGGAGCTGGCTGGCCGTCCGGGCCCGTTCCACCAGTCGGCGGTTGGCCGAGAGCTCGGAGCTGGTGAGCTCCTCCACCCACTGCTCATAGGTAGGGTTGGGTTTTGGGGCTAGAGTGAGGGTCCGTTGGCACTCCCTTACCACGTGGTATAGGGTACCAGCCACTGGGCAGAAGTTACAGGTTGCAGGGTATTTAGTAGAGTACATAGCGTTTAGTAGGGTGTTATGGGGATACGAATAGGTTTGTAGGCGCCGCAGAGTGGTTTCTTCATCGCGCGTTAATTGTGAATGAGGTGGCGGGAAGTGACGGCGGTCGTTTTTGTAGTGAGCTAATATTTCGGTGTACGTGTGGAGTGGTGCTGGTTTGAAGCAGTTCGGTCGTTGGTTTCTCCCTCTGAGGTAACGGCCCGGTGTGTATGAGCACGGGCAGCGGCGTCTGCCGCATCGTTCCCTTGGAGGGACTGGTGGCCGGGTGACCAGATTATATTATTTTCTGGTAGTCTTCTTACTTGACGAAGAACGTACAGCGCGGGTTGAGATATGCGGCCAATTAGAAAGTTTCTGCGGGCGGTCTGTGCGTCAGTTATAACAGTAAGAAATTCCTCGTCCGTTGTTGCAGCAAGGGCGATGGCACACGCCTCCACAGTCTCGATGGAAGTGGTGAGAACGGTCGCCGCTGCCAGTTCTGTGCCTTGCGTGTTAACGACACAGGCTGCATGCGCTTTCTGACGAGGGTAGGGCGATGCATCAGTGTATCGAGTGCATGATAGATGGTTATTGTCCTTATGAATTAATCGAGCTCGTGCCGTGCGTCGTTGTTTGTTGAAAACCGGGTGCATGTTTCGGGGTAGGGGGGCTACGCGGATGTGTTGCCGAATGTCCGCTGGGATTCGAATCTTCTTATCTTGTCGTGGTGGGACGTTGTAGTGTAGACGCAGAAGGGTCTCTCTTCCTGTGGGCGTGATCTGTAGTCGGCGTATCTGAGATGCGTGGTGGGCCTCTTGTATTTCTTCCCAGGTGTTGTGGACCCCTAGCTGCAAACGTTTCTTGTTTGCCGTGCTGATTAGCGGTCTTATAGGCCTAGCGTATGGTGGCGTCGAGTTTCCGTATTTCTTGTGGTCTGAGGGCCAGGTATGGTGTGCCATACGCTATCCTGCTCATGAGAATGGCTTGGACCATGCGTAGGGTGTCGTGTTCGCGAAGACCGAAGCGAGGATTGGAGACGCGGTGGATGATGCGCATGAGCTGGTTAAGTGTGCGCTGTAAGTGTGGTGTGGCTTGCAAGCCAGATCCGTCTCTAGCTATTATGAGGCCCAATATCCGACGGTAGGGGACGTTAGAGACAGGGTGATTATTTATATATAATTCTGGTTCTGGTATTTTGTGTGAGGTCTTGCGGGTAGTTCTCTTGCTGAGCGCAAGTACATCGGACTTTTTGGGGGCGCACTCCAGTCCTCTGGATGGGAGATATCGTTGGGCGGTGTCATTTGTCATTTGAAGTGCCTCTTCCTGATCGCCGATTGATCCGATGGGTGTCCATAGCGTGAGGTCGTCCACGTAGAAAGCGTGTCGGAGATGCGGAATATCTTGGAGCAAGGGTGGGAGGTCCTTCATGGGAAGGTTAAAGAGTAGGGGTGAAATAACCGAGCCTTGAGGTGTTCTTTTGGGAATTGCTGGAAAAGCGTCAGATCGCAGATTGCCGATGCGCACAGTGGCGGTTCGGTTGGTAAGAAATGCCGCGACGTAGTTGTAAAGTATGGGCCCGCAGTTGGTAGTAACTAGAACTTGTAGGATGGCTTGGTGTGTGACATTGTCGAATGCCCCTTTTATATCAAGTGCGACAATGGAATATTTGTGGTTGTTTGAGAGTTTCATTATAATGTCATCTTTAAGCTGTAGCAGGATGTCTTGGGTGGAGAGATGGGGCCGAAATCCATACATGGTGGTTGGAAAGTAGTTATTGTCCTCTTTGTAATGGGCGAGACAATTGTGAACCATATGCTCGAGAAGTTTGCCCACGCAGGATGTGAGAGAAATGGGACGGAGGTTTTTGAGTGTGAGGGGTTTTCCGGGCTTGGGGATTAGCGTGATATCGGCATACTTCCACTGTGGCGGGAGAGTTTCTTTCGTCCAGTGTTCATTCATATCTGTGAGCAGATTTTCCAGGGCGATGGGGTCCAGATTGCGCAGAAGTTAGTTGGGGATCTTATCCTGTCCAGGAATGGTGTTCCTTGTTAGGCCGTGTATCGCGGCTTCAATCCACCTTTTTCGCTGCGGTGTGGCGCCCTCTTGAGGTAGCGACGGAAAGCAGATCGAAGGTCAAGGTTAGCGCGGTGCGTCGTGATTATTACCTTCGGCGTGAGCGCGTTGTTTTTCGACGCTCTAAGAGAAGGTAGCTTTCCGTCTCACCTAGTCGTTTTTTATATGCAGAGCATCTGATTCACTCGCCTTGTCCCTCCGGCGTCGTCGTCGTTGTCGTCGGCGTTGTCCACCCCTCCCCCATTCTCCTCGCCGCGCCAGCTGCGCTCTACGCCGCTCACCCCCTCTCCTCTCCGATAGCGAACACTCTCTCGCGAGGGGCATTGGATTGGATTCGATTGGATTGAATTGAATTGGATTGGATTGGATTGGATTGGGTTGGATTTGGATTAGATTGGATTGGATTAAGGCGGATTGTGTTGGATTGTGTTGCGTCATAGCCGCGGCAGACGCGCTGGGGCCGGCGCATGTGCAGTACTCTCCCGCGGTTTCCTCTCCTTCGGGCGCGCTGCGCATATAACCGGTGTGCCGTTCTCCGGCGAAGCAACATCCACGCTTCGCTCAAACACCTAGAGTCGACGCCGCTTTACAAGTACGCCAACATCGTCATCGACTGGGACCGGATTACGCAGTCCCCTCAACGCTATGCGCGCTATAAAACGCGGTCCCTTCACCGCTCCGCCTATGCGTCGCATCTACACAGGGGTTCCCGCGAGGGGAGGTGGGAGTTTTTTTTTTTAGTCTTATACTTCCCCTGACGACTGCAACTGCATCAGCATGCAATCTCCAGGGAACAATTCATTCCGGGAGGCTTTCTTGCCGTTACCAACGGCTGGACGGACTTGGCCTGGTAGACTACCCATAATACCCTAGTTACACGAGCGCAGTTAACCACGGTTAAGCAAATCGCGGTTAGACAATACCGCCGTTTGCTGGGTTACACGGCAGACGAAACTGCGGTTGCCCCGTTAACCATGGTTAACGCAAACTGAGCTTGGCCACATTAGTTGAGTCACGCTAACCGCAGTTCCCGCAGCCGCAGTGCTCAAAATCGTGCAAGTCAGTTCGGACGCAAGTGGTGGCGCATCAGCGGAGCAAAAAAAAAAATCACTGGCGTTCCGAGAGACGAAGGTTCTCAAATAGCGGGCGCCCCAACGCTGCCCCCCAGAGGCGCTGGCGTTCTTTGCGTTGCTCTCGCAAGCAGCGCGACTGTCCGTCAACAGTGGCTCGTTTCCCAATCCACCCGATTAACTTCGACAAAAGCCCTGCTAAATTTGTAAATTCCGCGCGTCGTCCGCCAAAAAAATGGATAAACCAGGCAATCATGGAGCGTTTTCAGCACTGGGAAACGATCGGCGCGCACGTCGGCCATACCTCTGAACACGCCGGCGCGCCTGCCCGCACGGAACTGCAAGCGGCTCAAACCGGCCCAGACCACGGCAGCAACAGCTTATCGCCGCTCTTCAAAATCAATCTGACCGCGGAAACGAACTTCCACATGCGAGAAAGTTGATGTTAGTGCGGTGAAAAATTGTGCTATGGATTGTAATCCGCAGTTGTGGAGATAGCGGCGGTCAAATATCCACCGCGATGCTAAGCCTCAAGTTCCCAACACCGAGCAGACCTGAGCAAACCAAGCCGCTTGCGAGCAGTTGGGGAAGCCCCTCTCCTCGCCGCGCGCGAGTGCGTTGCGTTTGGGTCTGAAGCGACTGCTTTAACGATATTTCATTTTGTCTACACTGCTTCTCTTTTGCTTTTTCTCGTTAAGTAAAAGTGTGGCAATTTATTTTTGTTCCGCTCACAACTAGGTGGCCCCGGTCACCACAATTGAAATTTCGTCTGTAACAGACAAAACCGCAGTTTGTGATAACCGCGGTTAAAATTTCGTAACCACGGTTAAACTTACCTACGGTAACTTCCGCTTCCCATTTTCAGACTGGCGTCTCACAGCCCTAATCCAGGCTTGTCGGCGTTGCCTGTCGCGCGTACCTGATGGGAAGCGAAAAAAACGCTCCTTCTTGTCACGCTTGGCCGGAGAGGTGCACTCGTACACACGAAAGCGGCATTGCATAGGTGCACACGAAAGCGGCATTGCATTCAAACGACACAAAAGTGGCTAGATATTTGCATTTCACGTTGCCGATGATGCATGGGCCTCAGCCGAGTATCGGTGGACGCTGCATACGGATGGTGCAGTGGCCCTCCGAACAGTTTCTCGCGTTCACCGCTAGGGCTTCGCGCATGCGCAGTGGCATCTTGAAAAAAAGCGGATTTCCTGAATGCGAGGAACATCAGAGATATTGTAACGTCATCTAAGGTGAGCACCCCCAGTTTCACTGGCAGCGGACCCTGCAATAAGCCTAGGTGCAAACTGTGCCCCATGATGACTAAAGCCTCTGTCGGCACCAGCACCACGTCTTCATTCTGTTTCCAGATAAGAGGAAACTTTGACTTTGACTTTGACACAAACATTGTCTACCTTCTTGAATGCGCCATATGCCACGCCCAGTACGTTGGTCAAACTGAGAATCCGTTTAGAATGAGAATCAACAACCACCGAGCACACACAAAGTACCTACCACACCTTCCCCTATCTAAACATAAAATAATCTAGGCCACCCCTTCCACGCATTCACAGCCACGGTGCTTCAGTCCAATTTCAAAACGCATTATGACCGTTAAGCCCGTGAATCGTACCTTATTTACAAGTTTAACACTGTCTTGAGCGGCATAAATGAAAACACAGGCTGATTGTCTAGCTTGCCCAATCAGACACCGGAGAAGGCCGATGCAGCGAGCAACTCCGAAACTTTGGTCTGAAAGAGAAGCGTTTTTACTTCTTCTTTTCTCTTTTTTTTCAAATCTGTGTGTAGTGTACGTAGTGTACTCTGTACTGTGTCAGTGTGTTGTTTGTCTATAGTTGCCGTACCGCATAGGCCCGAATGTACAGTCATGCACAATTCAAATGAGAACCGCGGAGCGCATGGCCTAAGATACCGGTGCCGTCACCTGGCAGCGGCCGTGGAAAACTCACGGACATGCACAGTTGAGATGAAGGGAGCGAGGCTGCGTGTCCCACTCCGATATGTTGCCCTCTGCTCTCTCGCATGCTTGCTTTGTCGCCGTGCCGCCAGAGCGCTGAGAGCTGAGCCGCTGAGCTGTTAGCGAGGCGGCGCAAGATAGTAGGCAACTGCGGTTACTCAGCGCTCGGCGCTCACGACCGGCCGCTCCCTGCCTTTGCCAGCGTCACATAGCTGCGCGTGCGTGGCGCAGTTACTCGAACCAACGACGACCATTGGGACTGGCCCAAAGCCATGTTTAGTGCAATCAGGAGTTGATCCTGAGGCGTCGCATGCATGGCACAAGGCCAAAAGAAAATAAATTAGCCCATTGGCAACGACGTCGTAATTCGGTTTATTTAGGCCAGGTAGCAGCCGCACAGTGCCGAGGCATACAGATCGAATCAAGTGGTTTGTGGCAACAACAACAAAAACAAATGAATGACGGTGAGCGAAAACCGGAAAACTGCCAATTAGCCGTGTCATTATTCCAAAAAAATGGCAAAAATGCAAGTGTCATGGCAAACAGTCGCCGGTATAGGCCGCAGCCCCTGGACAACAAAGGCAGTGGCGGGAGCCTTTTTGAGACACTTCAACACTTGGTGAAGCCCCCCTTGGCAGACACAACAGCCGCCACACGTCGAGGAATACTCTCGAAAAGGCGCGCCGCGAAGTCGGTAGCCCGGAGGCGCTGCCACTTCTCTTCGACAGCTTGCGACAACGCGTCACGCGAGCCGCCCTGTAGCTGTCGGCTGCTAAGGGACTTCTTCATCTCCCCACACGTTTTCAATTATATTCATGTCCGCCCCCTGCGGTGGCCACTCGATCACCATCACGCCTCGCTCGTCCAGTAGGTGTTTTACTGACCGAGCCATGTTTATCGGGCTTCGGTCGTGCTGCAAATAATACAGTCCATCCGCGAATGGACCATCGAGGGCGTAGGGTATCACCACGCTGTCAACGATGTCCTCGTAGGCAGCCGCGTTGAAGCGGCCCTCGATACGAACTAACGGGCCGAGGCCATGGCTTGAAATCGCACCCCACACGCTAACGGCGCACCGGCCGCTACTTGAAATCCGCTGAAGGTTGCACAACTGGAATCTGAGGAAGAAAGAAATCGCAGTAGGTTAGTGCCGAAATCGTTCGGACGCTTGTGTACCTCTGGGCCATTGTTGACAGATGCACCCGACGCATAATTTCGCTCCGGGAAAGGTGTAGGCAGCTAAATGACTGCATATTCTCCGCCGTCGTTTTTCCTATTGTGAGTCACAAAAGAAACTTTCCGCCCACGCTTGGGAGCGCAATAGTTCTTACTGCTGGCGAAGGCTACGCCGAACAAAGATATGAAATAAGTGCATTACAAAACGCGTGGTGAGTGGCAAAAAACTTTCACGTAAACGAACATGCAAGCAACACGAAAGCTTGTCGTGGGCTCCTTTGCCTGGTCTATCTTTTAAATACATTCGCACTATCGCAGTGTATTCTATTACTATTTGATTTTAACAGAAGTGAAAAACATTTGCATCACTCATACCTGGTGTTCACGGCCCTCCGAATGCGTTGGCACTGTTCCCAACGGGTTGAAAATATGGATTCGTCCGTGAAGAGAACACAGCTCCAGTCTTCCGCCGTCCAGGTTGCGTGGTCTTCTGCGAAAAGCAGTCTCGCAAGCTTGTCCGCTTCGGATAGCTTGGGCTTTCTAGCAGGGACACAATTTCGTAGCCGCACATCATGTAAGCGGCGACCAACAGTTTTCGTGCTTTCCGAAAGGTGGTGCTCACACTTGATTTGTTTAGACGTCAGGGATGGCTTTACTGCCGCGGCGGCCACGGATTAGCATGTCTTGCTCACTTGTAGCCCGTGGTCTGCGTCCTCGGGGAAGATTCACGATCCGGCCCTCATCGCGGAACGCTTGCAGGACGCGATTCGCGGTGCATAGTGGTTGTCCTGTGGTTTTCGCAATATCGCGCTGCCTAATACCTTCTTGGAAGAGGTGGATCATGCGCAGTCGGTCTTCATCCGGAACGCTTGGCATGGTCGGTTTCAAATGAGGGCATTGCTGACGGCCTCTTCGCATTTTATACAGTTTTGTTGACACCACAGCAACACCAGGAAAAAGGTGACGTGTCAACAAAACTCTATAAACGCGAAGAGGCCGTCAACAATGCCCTCATTTGAAACCGACCATGCCAAGCGTTCCGGAGGAAGACCGACGGCGCATGATCCACCTCTTCCAAGAAGGTATTAGGCAGCGCGATATTACGAAAACCACCGGACAACCACTAAGCACTTCAGAAGCACTTCACTTCAGGGAGCAAATAAGTGGAATAACACGGGTGAGTTGGTTCCTGACAGCCCACCACCAATACAAAGGGACGGCCTCTAATAATATTAATAATAATAATAATAATCACAATAATAATCAATCAATCAATCAACCTTTTTTTTCGGTGCCCAGAAACAACCCTAGGGTCTTGGTACTGGTACACCATATACAAAACATACATAAAAACAAACTAAAATGAAGACAACACAACACACAAAACCGTATGCATTAAAGAAACAATAAAGTAAAGATAGTTACAGTAATCTCAGAAAGCAAAACAGCAAAAAAAAAGAAAAGAAAAGAAACAGGAGACCTAGCGTTGCAAGCCATGACACTCGGACAGCGAAATGTTCAAGGCACGTGAAAAACAGGAAATACTCACTGAACATGACAGAGATACGTTATACGCATAAAACGAAGGTTTTATAACAAAATGTTCGGAAGTTTCAACTTTGAAAGAAGCTCAGCATTATAATTAATAATAATAATTATTATTATTATTAAAAATAATAATAATAACAATCAATCAATCAATCAATCAATCATGTATATTTATTGTGCCCAGAAACAGCCGTGAGGCCTTGGTGCAGGCACACAGATGGACACAAGTGAAAAAAAGGGAAAAAAGGGAAAGGAAAGAACACTTTGACAACGTATCAGATAAAACAGTAAAAAATAACTTTTACAATGTATAATACAAAGTATACCGCACAAACCACTACAAATAGTAGATAGCGTATACACTACATGCAATGAACGCAAACATAACTGACAGGATACAACAGAATTCGTAATTACATCGTACAGATGAAACAGAACACCTGCACACTACAGATAATCGTGCAACGTTATAACAGCAATCCACAAAATGGAAAACAACAAAAAAATCATATAAACAGCATACTATCCATATAGTAAGGAAAGCAGGTAAAAAGAAGTTACTATAACCAGAACAAGATCCATTCAGTATGACGGAGCAAAGAGGAGGAGGGAGGAGGAAGTGATTGTTGTTCGCAAGTGTCTGAACTGAACTGATTGAGGGAGCTGTTAAAAATATCTACGGCTGCAGAGTAAAAGTTACACGTGCTCTGGACCCTGAACAGCGGGCAATGTCGGTTACAGGAGCTGAGAGTACAAAAAGGATGACATTTTCTTGTGGTTTTAAGAGGAACTGTTAGTTGGAGCTCAGAAAGAAGTTCCGCACTGCTAATTTGTCCATGTATGAGCTTCAAAAGAAATAAGAGGTCAGCTGCATCGCGCCTAGACTTTAGATCAGGCAGCACCTGCAAGTACCGTGGTCCGGAGTCAAGACGGTGATACTCGCGAGGGAAGCGATGTCTAAGTATGGACAACAGCTTATTCTGCACTTTATCAATGGCCCCGCTGTTAGATTTGCATGTGCCATTCCAGACAACCGAGGCATATTCCAGTACGGGACGACAGACAGTGGAGTACAGTTTCAGGAAGGACTTTGCACTACGGAATTCTCTAGACATCCGGCAGATTATGCCCAAGCGGCGGAGAGCTCGCTGTTTGATGGATCTAACGTGCGGTGTGGTCTGCGGTGCGGTGCGGTGCGGTGCGGTGCGATGTGAAAGTGCGGTACGGTGTAAAACGTGCGGTGCGGTGTAAAAGTCAGCTGGATATCAAAGAGCACTCCAAGATCAGTTGTCGTCGAGATTCGAGGCAAAGTAACATCATGAACTGAGTAGTGATAAAGCAGGCAGTCTGTTTAACGCGTGTACGACAACACTTCGGTTTTCGCTGCGTTCACTATCAGTTCATTCTCTTTACACCAGAGTGTAAATGCATCCACGTCTCTTTGCAAATGCCCGCAGTCGCTAAGACATGAAACTTCCTTGAAAATCTTGATGTCATCAGCATAAAGTAAAAAAGAAGAATGCCTTATAGCAGCGGAAACATCATTGACAAATAAAGAAAACAAAAGAGGGCCTAGAACAGACCCTTGTGGCACACCACTTGAAACGCAGTAATGATAGGATTACTGGCCGTTAACATTTACGTAGCAGGTCCGCCCACGCAAGTAAGTAATTAGGAGGTCAAGAATCGAATTATCTATGTTCAGGAGTGACAGTTTAGAAATTAACAATGGGTGACTGACCACATCAAAAGCCTTGCTCAGGTCAAAGTACACAGTATCGAGCTGCCTCCTATGATGAACCGCTTCGGACGCTCGCTGCATGAAAGAAACGAGGTTAGTGGTTATGGAACGTCTGCACATACACCCGTGCTGTTCGGAAATTAGTATGCCCTTAACACTGGAAGTTAAAACATCGTGCACCACAGTCTCAAAAAGCTTAGACGCCGCACACAGAAGCGAAATAGGCCGATAGTTTCTAGCACTATCTTTGGCACCAGTTTTGAAAACAGGGACCAAGCGTGCTAACTTCCAGGGTGCTGGAAAAGTAGCAGATTGAATTGAATTATTAAATATAGCGGTTAGTATAGAAATCACAAGCTCCCCATAGGTTTTTAATATTGCGGGAGCAATGCCGTCAGGGCCACAGGAAAATGACGGTTTGAGGCGCTTCAGGGCTTTCCGAACGTCGTCCTCACTTATTCTGGGAACGCAGAATTTAGACGACGCCGAGGAAGAGTTGGACACAATGTTAACTTCACCCTTTGGAAATACAGAGCTGAAATGATCCGCAAAGGCATTAGCAACATCTCCAATCGGGTTTCCATTGTCATCTAGAAGGTTAACGATTTCGGCAACCTTGCCAGCAGATCGAGAGCGAACATATTGCCAGAAACTTTTCTGGTCTTGCGTAGCGCTGGTTTCTACTTTGGCTATGTAGTCTGACCGATCGCGATCATACAGCTCTTTACACAGGGCTCTGAAATACTTAAACTCCTTTTTCCAAGCTTCGGATTGTGTCCCGCGAATTTTCTTGTGAGCACGGGCTTTACATTTTAAAGCCTTTCGCAGTTCCGCAGAAAACCACTTCGGAAATTTAGATTTCTTCCCGGACGTTCTCGGTATAAACATGTGCATTCCTTGCTGAATAACTGTAGAAAGTTTCTTCCCTTGGTCATTAACAGAGGGAAGTTTGACGAGGAGAGACCAGTCAGTGTTACATAAGTAGTTGTAAAAAGCAACGTAATCTCCAGCAGCATAATTGTACGCCGGATGTGCAGAATGGCCGGAGCATCTCGATTGCCCGACGCATACGGCAGTGAGATATGAAGGACAGGATGAAATTTGTCGGGACAGACCAGCGAGGTATCTGACAGAGAAATGGTAGGGCCCGCCTGGTTGGAAAAGCAAAGGTCTAAAACATTACCATAAATGGTTTTACACCTATTACTTTGTTCCAGACCACTGATAGAAATAAAGTCTAGCAGATAATAATAATAATAATCAATCAATCAATCAATCAATCATCAATCAATCATCTTTATTTACGTGCCCAGGAACAGCCATAGGCCTGAGTGCTGGCGCACGGGTAGTTACATGAAAACAAAATACAAGAAACATATAGCAAGAAACAAACAAGCGACAAGACACACACAAATTTAAGTAGTGAAAATGACAGAAATAAAGCACAGGCGGAGCCTGGGTACAGGTAAAAAATAAAAAAAGAAGATGCCTATGTTGCTCTGCCCGTCGTAAAGGCCACACGACAGGCAGAGCAACAAAGTTTGACAGTAATACAACAAAAACAACGGCAAGAGTGTAGAGACAAATTAAAAAACGAACAAATGACAGTAAACAGTTTCAAACATAGGCAACTATCAATTGGATAGACACAACCGCAGAGAAATCAAATTCCAGAAAAAAAAGAACGACAGACATATCATAGGTGTTTAACATACTGCATTCAACAGCGTTGTACGGTAAACTGTAAAGGATTTCTGAAAAATGTCAAGGCGTTCAAAGAAGCGGTTGTAACAATTCTGTATTCTGCGCACAGGAGAATGATTGGAGTTGCGCGCAGCGGTCAAGAACGGGCGATGCGACCTGGTGGGCCTTTGTGGTACACTAAACTCTAAACAGTTAAGCAGGTCTGCGCAAGAAAGGTCACCATGAACAATTTTGTGAAGAAATGTAAGGTCTGCCCGCATACGTCTGCAGTTCAAGGAAGGGATGGAAGGGACTATGGATAAGTCAGAATCAGGATGAAAACTGTGATTGTGATGACGGTGCTTAAATATGGATAAAAACTTCTTCTGCACACGTTCTATTAATTCACTACTAGATTTGGAGATGCCGTTCCAGGCAACAGAAGCATATTCTAACTGTGGTATACATATTGCATTGTATAGCATTAGAAATGGATCTGGAGAAGAGAATTCCTTTGTAATTCGACACACATTTCCAAGGCTTCGGAGTGCTCGCCGGGTGATGAGCCTAATATGAGGAGAAAAAGAGAGGGTACTGTCGAAAAGCACCCCTAGGTCCCTAATCTCCTCAACCCTTTGCAGAGGAGCTCCCTCAATACTGTAGGAAAACAGCAGACGGTGGGTTTTCCGGCTGTAGGTGACAACCTTTGTTTTAGTGGGGTTTAAAATTAGGCAGTTTTTCCTGCACCAGACCGATAATTCCGACACATCCCTCTGCAAGGCACAGCAGTCCTGAACACCGCTAATGTGCCTAAATAGTTTGACATCATCAGCATAGAGAAGAAAAGAAGAGTTTGTTAACACTGTTGAAACATCATTGATAAAGACAGAAAACAATAATGGACCCAGCACGGAACCCTGGGGTACACCACTTGTTGCAGGGGTAAACACTAGACTTTTTGTAGTTAACATCTACATAAAAGGCCCGGTCAAGGAGATAGTTGGACAACAAGGCAACAAGGCTTGCGTCTACACCGGACTTAGCAAGCTTGTTAATTAATAACTGATGGTTCACCAAATCAAACGCCTTACTGAGGTCAAAATAAATAACGTCCAACTGGCCGTTTTCACAAACTGCAGCCGAAGCCTGTGTCATAAAGCTTGCAAGATTTGTGACCGTCGATCGACCCGAGAAAAAGCCGTTCTGATTTGGTAGCACAACGTTCTTGACGCAGGCAGCAAGAACTTTGTGCAGAGCTGACTCAAAGAGTTTTGAGGCGACACAAAGGAGTGATATCGGGCGATAGTTAGAAACGGCTGACTTATCACCAGACTTAAATATTGGAAAAATTCGAGCGATCTTCCATGCACGAGGAAATTTACCTAAAAGTAAGCAGTTATTATAAATGGAAGTTAAGACGGGCACAAAAATGTTCCCGTAAGCCTTCATGAGGGCTGCTGGAATTCCATCTGCACCACAGGAAAATGATGGTTTCATCCGTTGAAGGCTATCATTGACAATTTTTTCATCGAACCTAAGTGTGTTAAAATTAGAGTTATTAAACGATAAGCGTTCGTCTTTGCCATCTGGCAGTTGAAAGACAGAATGAAAGTACTGAGCAAAACTGGTTGCAACATCCTCAACCTCTTCACCATCGGAATTAAGCAGGCTAACGTGTTCTTTAGACGCCTTAGAACGGCCGCGTACATACCTCCAGAATTCAGCCGGTTTCTGAGACGCAGCAGCCTCTAACTATTCTATATAGAGCTGGTGGTCACGCCGGTAGAGGATTTTACAAAGTGAGCGATACCGACTAAACTCCGCTTTCCACTTGTCAAGCCCAGAACGCTTGGCCTTTTTGTGGGCGCTATCCTTAAGTTTAAGCGAACTTCGAAGTTCTTTAGAAAACCAGTGGGGAAATTTGGAAGGAACAGGCTTATAACAAGGGATATACTTTTCCATGCCACTTCTGACTATTTCGGTAAAACGTCGAACCTGTTCGTCAACATCATTGACATCCAAAACACTAGACCATTCAGCAGATGAATAAAAGTGATACAGCCCAGCATAATCTCCACGCTTGAAAGCATATCGCGGGACTGAACAATTGTCAACACCGCCAGAGCGATGCTGGGTCGCGACCGAGACAGAGACAATAAGAGGGGGGTGAAACTTGTCGGGGTGCACAAGGGATATTTCGGAGGCACACACTTGTACGTTTTTTAAGTTTGAGAAGCACACATCTAGAACATTACCACAAGAGTTTTCTATGCGGCAAAACTGCTGCATGGAGGTGAACGACTGAAAATCTAATAGCATGCTGCATTTCTGCGCTGCATAATGGTTTTTGTGCTCAAAGGAAAGACTGTTCCAGCGAATACCTGGGGTGTTGAAGTCTCCAAGTATGATGAGCTTATGGTTGGAGTGTGCATTTGAGACATTTTCTATGGATGTGAGTGTTCGATTAAATTCAGAAGGTAATACATCCGGGGATATATAGAATGCACCGATGAGTAGCTTCTCGCCCTTCGTGAGGCCTACCTCAAGCCAGACTGATTCGTCTAGGGTCTCGAGGTCAGCACGCCGCATGCACTGCACTGAATGATCAATGGCAACGAGAACCCCGCCACCTTTTTGTTTAGGTCCAGTTAATTTTCTGTCGCTTCTAAAGATTTGATAGTTAGAAGGGAAATAGTCGGGAGACGAGATATCATCGGAAAGCCAGGTTTCAGTAATGACAACAGCAGGAAATTTAGAGCATACAATATTTCTAATAAATTCAGAGGACTTAGTTCGTAGACCTCGAGTGTTTTGATAGTATATGTCGAAACTCTCGTACTTACTGATCATTTTGAGTTATTTCAGAGCTGTGCAGCATACCAGGGTGGACCTTGCCTTGAAACGGCTTGAAAAGGCAGCCTTTTGGCCACATAGACGGGTCGCTCAGGCGCCTAAAACACTCCTCGTTAACAGTTACACAAAAAGAAGAATAGGAGTCGTACTTAGTCCTAAGGCGTTTGCACGACAATGGCGTAACTTGCATAGTTGACAAGTGGGCCAACAGTTGAGCAGATGTGGTGTTAGCCGACAGTTTTGAAACAAAGATGGCCCTGGAGCTGGGTGATAGGTGTACCACAACCAACTGAGAAGCTTCCGACGCACCCACGCGGGGAGGGCTCTTTTTCTTCTGCAAGTTCGTCGGCGGGCCATTAATCGCAGTGTCGGACCTAGGAGGCGGGGGCAGAGGGTGGACCCAAGGGGAAACCAAAGTGCTCAAGGCCGTAGCAGGTTGATTGCTGGGGCGGTCAACGAACGGCGAAGCGGTGGTAGATGACAGGAAGGGGGCACATTCACCAGCTGCACCGGCGGCGGCTTCGGCGAACGACGACCTCGTAGGGATACCAGACTGCGGTGACGTCACCGGCGGCATGAAAGGATTAGCAGGCTTCGGGGAAGCAGGCGGAGAAGGCGGGGGACGCGCGAGCTCCCCTCGCAGGCAGCGAACCTCCTCGCGCAGGGAAGCGACGATTGCAGCCTGCTGGGCAAGCCCAGCCACATTATCCCGTCGAAGAAGCCGGTTTTCCTCGCGCAGCTCGGTGACAACATCCCCGAGAAAAGAGAGGCTGGCGCAGGCTTCGGACAGGAGATTCTTCAACGCAGCTACCTCTGCGCGTAGGTCCGCCGAAGGGTTGAAGCTTGCTCCGACAGGGGACGCCACTCGTTTGGCCGGGATGTTCGCTGGCTCACCGTCTTCGCTGGCTTGGTCACCGGGGTCGCTAGGCCTAGCGGGTGACGCCGCAGCCACACACAGATTGCAGACGAACGGCTGCTCACCGGAGATCAAACGCTGCAGTTCCTCGTCCGGAAGAACAATGCACTTTCCGTGCGCACGGCGTTTACACTCAGAACATCGAAAAAACTCCTGCCTGCCGAAGAAAGCGAGGCAGCAGAGGAGGCACTTGTCCTTACTGGGCGCCATCATGCGGCCATAATAATAATAATAATAATAATAATAATAATAATAATAATAATAATAATAATAATAATAATAATAATAATAATAATTAATAATAATAATAATCAATCAATCAATCATGTTTATTTACGTGCCCAGGAACAGCCAGAGGCCTGAGTGCTGGCGCACGGGTAGTTACATGAAAAAAAAATACACAAAATACAAGAAACATATAGCAAGAAACAAACAAGCGACAATACACATACAAATTGAAGTAGTGAAAATGACAGAAATAAAGCACAGGCGGAGCCTGGGTACAGGTAAAAAATAAAAAAAGAAGATGCCTATGTTGCTCTGCCCGTCGTAAAGGCCACACGACAGGCAGAGCAACAAAGTTTGACAGTAATACAACAAAAACAACGGCAAGAGTGTAGAGACAAATGAAAAAACGAACAAATGACAGTAAACAGTTTCAAAAATAGGCAACTATCAGTTGGATAGACACAACCGCAGAGAAATCAAATTCCAGAAAAAAAAGAACGACAGACATATCATAGGTGTTTAACATACTGTATTCAACAGCGTTGTACGGTAAACTGTAAAGGATTTCTGAAAGATGTCAAGGCGTTCAAAGAAGCGGTTGTAACAATTCTGTATTCTGCGCACAGGAGAATGATTGGAGTTGCGCGCAGCGGTCAAGAACGGGCGATGCGACCTGGTGGGCCTTTGTGGTACACTAAACTCTAAACAGTTAAGCAGGTCTGCGCAAGAAAGGTCACCATGAACAATTTTGTGAAGAAATGTAAGGTCTGCACGCATACGTCTGCAGTTCAAGGAAGGGATGGAAGGGACTATGGATAAGTCAGAATCAGGATGGAAACTGTGATTGTGATGACGGTGCTTAAATATGGATAAAAACTTCTTCTGCACACGTTCTATTAATTCACTACTAGATTTGGAGATGCCGTTCCAGGCAACAGAAGCATATTCTAACTGTGGTATACATATTGCATTGTATAGCATTAGAAATGGATCTGGAGAAGAGAATTCCTTTGTAATCCGACACACATTTCCAAGGCTTCGGAGTGCTCGCCGGGTGATGAGCCTAATATGAGGAGAAAAAGAGAGGGTACTGTCGAAAAGCACCCCTAGGTCCCTAATCTCCTCAACCCTTTGCAGAGGAGCTCCCTCAATACTGTAGGAAAACAGCAGACGGTGGGTTTTCCGGCTGTAGGTGACAACCTTTGTTTTAGTGGGGTTTAAAATTAGGCAGTTTTTCCTGCACCAGACCGATAATTCCGACACATCCCTCTGCAAGGCACAGCAGTCCTGAACACCGCTAATGTGCCTAAATAGTTTGACATCATCAGCATAGAGAAGAAAAGAAGAGTTTGTTAACACTGTTGAAACATCATTGATAAAGACAGAAAACAATAATGGACCCAGCACGGAACCCTGGGGTACACCACTTGTTGCAGGGTAAACACTAGATTTTTTGTAAACATCTACATAAAAGGACCGGTCAAGGAGATAGTTGGACAACAAGGCAACAAGGCTTGCGTCTGCGCCAGACTTAGCAAGCTTGTTAATTAATAACTGATGGTTCACCACATCAAAAGCCTTACTGAGGTCAAAATAAATAACGTCCAACTGGCCGTTTTCACAAACTGCAGCCGAAGCCTGTGTCATAAAGCTTGCAAGATTTGTGACCGTCGATCGACCCGAGAAAAAGCCGTGCTGATTTGGTATCACAACGTTCTTGACGCAGGCAGCAAGAACTTTGTGCAGAGCTGACTCAAAGAGTTTTGAGGCGACACAAAGGAGTGAGATCGGGCGATAGTTAGAAACGGCTGACTTATCACCAGACTTAAATATTGGAAAAATTCGAGCGATCTTCCATGCACGAGGAAATTTACCTAAAAGTAAGCAGTTATTATAAATGGAAGTTAAGACAGGCACAAAAATGTTCCCATAAGCCTTCATGAGGGCTGCTGGAATTCCATCTGCACCACAGGAAAATGATGGTTTCATCCGTTGAAGGCTATCATTGACAATTTTTTCATCGAACCTAAGTGTGTTAAAATTAGAGTTATTAAACGATAGGCGTTCGTCGTTGCCGTCTGGCAGTTGAAAGACAGAATGAAAGTACTGAGCAAAACTGGTGGCAACATCCTCAACCTCTTCACCATCGGAATTAAGCAGGCTAACGTGTTCTTTAGACGCCTTAGAACGGCCGCGTACATACCTCCAGAATTCAGCCGGTTTCTGAGACGCAGCAGCCTCTAACGATTCTATATAGAGCTGGTGGTCACGCCGGTAGAGGATTTTACAAAGTGAGCGATACCGACTAAACTCCGCTTTCCACTTGTCAAGCCCAGAACGCTTGGCCTTTTTGTGGGCGCTATCCTTAAGTTTAAGCGAACTTCGAAGTTCTTTAGAAAACCAGTGGGGAAATTTGGAAGGAACAGGCTTATAACAGGGAATATACTTTTCCATGCCACTTCTGACTATTTCGGTAAAACGTCGAACCTGTTCGAATAATAATAATCGTCGTCATCGTCGTCGTCGTCGGGAGCCTCCCTCTGTTGACGTTTAGCTGCCGATTCTCTTGCGCGAACCGTAGAATTTGCACGGCGACGGCGCTACTGTTCTCGGACGAGCGTCCATTTACGCTCGAGCTGACACTTCTTTGTAACTGCGATAGAATGCCCGTTGGCATAAAAATAACCTATTTACAGGTAGAGATGGGCACCTGTCTCTTCGAGGGAGGTGGTGGGGTCCCCAGAGTCGCCGTTCGAGGTCGGCAGTTTTCCAGGATAGAGGCCTGCGCGTCTCAGGTGTGGCCTTCTTGCTGAGTCCAGTGAAGGACACGCTCATACCGTGCAAAACCCTTGAAGTTTTGTTTTCACTTGTACTCCTGGGCAATTGTTCTCGGAGAGCTAAGCGATCATCACTTCGACAGGGGAATCCGATAATCTTCATTAAATGCCTCACTTCCGGACATCCCTAATAAACGTTCCTCTTGACGCTGCGGACAGCGCATAGCCCATGAAGCAAGCGGGTCTTCCAGCCAAAACCTCCCATTTCCTCCTGTTTCACAACACGCTAGAGGAAATCATCGAGGCGCAGAGAGTGTTTCAGCTGGAGAGACTGTCGAAGACAAAGGCCGGACGCACCATCCTCGAGAAGCTGAGCATTGGGTACCACCAACAACAAGGACGCAAGACCTCGCTGAAGGAAGAGATTCGCCGCGACCCGCGAGTGGATCCAATACCCAGAAACGTACATTCAGAGCACGACAAGGGCCGACGTCAAGCAAGAGCCAAGGCCCTCGTCGACAAGTACGGCGAGGACCCAAAAGCCCGCTTCGTCGATGCCGCTGAATGCGCGGGCGGACGCCGTTACGTGGCGGTCGCGGTCGACGGCACGGGCAACACGAGATCGGCGGCGAGCATAAAATGCGACCAGGCTGAAGAAGCCGAGGAGGTGGCCATTGCCTTGGCGATAATCGACGAGGGATGCACCGCGGTCCTCAGCGACTCGCGTCAAGCAGTGCGAAATTTCGCCAAGGGCGAAGTTTCACCGATGGCTGCTCGCATTCTGGAGCGAGCCCATACTCGAGCCAAAAAAACGCATCATCTGGTTCCCGGCGCACAAGGGCAAAGTGTCGGAGAGCAAGATCAATCCGAACGAGTCGGCCCACGCCGCGGCGCGCGCGCTATCCCTCCGCGCCGACGGCGACGACGAGGCCTCGCGACTCTGGTATAGCGCCGATGACAGACTAGTCGGATACAACGAGATCACGAAGGCGTACCGCATGGCTCGAAGGAATCTCCCTCCACCCAGCGAAAAGCTGGACAGAGCCCAGGCGGTTACATTCCGACAATTGCAAACGAGGACCGTTTCGACGCCGCAAATGATGCACAGGATGTAACCCGACGCCTACCCAGACAGCAAGTGCAAGGTCTGCCGAAGGGAGACGGCCGCGCTAACGCACATGCTGTGGGACGGCAAGACACACCCGGACGAAGCTAACTCAGGACTCCTACCGCCGCGGCTAGAAGCGGCGCTGGCATCATACAACCAAGAAGACCAACTCTGGGCCGTCCAGCAGGTCCGAGAGGCAATGGCTAGGCAGGCCCCGGAGGACCCCGATGGGGGACCGTAAAGGGACGGCCCAGCCGTCCCCTCGAGGATGATCTAGGCCCGATCGACGAGCGCTAGCGTCTCGACGTCAACGTTAGTTCTGCAAGCTTAATGAAAGTTTATTCAATCCTCCTGTGTCAAACTTTCGACATTATGCAATGTCGAGCCAAAAAATGAAGTCTACAAAGAGAATACAAATACAAATACCTATACAAATACCGCAAGGCGCCACGAGCACCACGCTCTCCGCGAATTCCTTCAAGCCCATTTCAATGAGTTAACGCGTCTCGGGGCTTTGCGTCAAATACAAAGCCAAGCCGATGTTGAAGGCAAAAAGACGAACATCTCCAACAGCAAGTCTTACGGATATATTAAGAGCACCTTCTTTTTCAATGGCACGGTGGATTTTTTTTATCACCCGGCACTCAGGCGGCTTGGTAGGTGCGGCACTGCAAGTTGCAACATGCAATCCAGCAAAATGAGCTCTAGCAACAAACCTAATTAGAGAAAACAAGCAAACAAATACGGGAACTTTACAGCTAAGTAAAAGTAGAATGCCAGCGTGGCAGCGTGCGGAAATAATCAACGGTAAACTGCTTCCACTCGAGAGAAGCCTGCGCTTTCTGAGCTCTGCCTCAATGAGCTTGTACATAGGTGTACGAAAAAGGGAAGACAGATGAACACTTTATTAAACGGGCTCATGAACTGAAACCCCTCCCGTTCCACCGAGGTGTAACCGGCAAATTTAATACATTGAAAATGGATGTTTGGATTTAAAATTTAAAAAATGTAAAAAGGTAATTAAACAAGATAATTACGCAGAAAATGACTCACCACAGAGCACAGATAAATACAAAATATCTAAAAGTTATTATCGCGTTCTTTGCCGCTGGCTTTGTTTCTGCGTGTGTGTGAAAGATGAACAAAAAACGCTCTGCCAGCTAGGGGAACAAAGAAGGAACAAAAAACAAACAAAAAAACGCCCCAAGGCGGCGTGAGCTGCAAATTGTGCGCGGAAGCACCGTGTTTATAAGGAATGAAGAAATCATCCCACGTGTGCACCGACGGGGGCTTCCAACGCAATTTGGCCGTTTTTTTATTCCTTTTCACGCGTTACCCGAGGCACCTTCTGAATTTTATTGTTTCCGCACGGCGCTCAGACAGCGCGTTTTGGAGCTGCTGCGAAAGCCGTACGCGCGTGTCTTTGAGCCCCGGGAGGCGCCGTGCTGCAATGGTGGCCTTCCGAGCCCGTGGGAACGCCACGTCCGTGTGGGGAGCGCCCCGCTGGTTAATTAGCAAACCGCCGGCTGCTTCACTGGGACGTGAAACTGAGCGGCACCACTCGGCCCGGATTATACTTTCGCTGCTGCGTTGCAGCCCCTGCGAGCAGTACTCTCCAATGGGAGAATAAGCGACAGCTTATTTTTGTCATACTTATTTAGCACTGGTTTTGTGTGTAATTTTCCAACAATTAGTTCTCTTGTAATTTCCTTCTGCTTAATTCGGACCATATATTAATTTTATCGTTTATTTACAAGCGGCTCCGCCGCAACGCCACACCCCGGGACCTTTGTATAACGTCAATAATCGTGCGATGCACATTTATAATTCGTTAAAATAAACTGAAACCAGATTTTAAACATATGCTTGCCAGTAGGGCTGTCAAGATTGATCCCTCTAAGCAGCCGACCCTGTTTTTTTTTTTAATTGCGCCATTTTGCCACAGGGCATAGGTAACGGGAAAACAACGGACAGAACAGGACAGGGGTACGACAAAGAACGAAAGCAAAAAAAAAGAAAGACACAATGTGAGACGGGCGCACTACAGAAAACTATAGAGTCCAGTTTCGGAAATGAATTCCAACAGTTTCTTGTAAAGTGGGCCGTGCGCCGACCGATGAATATCGGGAGGTCGCCCTGGGCGATGTCCTGTGGGCCCCATGTGTCGAGCTCGGGTTGATTGAAGCCCTGGACACGTTGTGATGTTTTACGTTGACGGTACTTACCTATGCTGTGTAGGTATTAACACCAACACACTAACACATTAATTGAGTATAAAAGGCGCTACATCTAGGATTCATAAAATGGAAACTGTGCTAATAAATACAGGATAATTTAAAACAGCGGTAATGTAATATAGGACAAAAAAGACAACAGACGGCGTCTTTTTTTGTCCGGTTTAGTTGCACTGTTTTGAATTCTCGTGATCACGCCCAACCAGCTCGAACGACCGCCTTAGCATAGACAATTTGTTTTGGTATTGACTCCTGTTATTTAAGCATTAGTGTCTTTCACATCAGCGAGAGGGTACCGTGTGAAATGGTATTATTGACTCCCTAATTTAACTTCATCTTAACTTACTGATGGCGTCGACCGTAATCTTAAAATGTTCCTGCTAGACTTTATTTTTTTATTTTTTTATTTATTTTTTTTTTTTTTTGCCGTGGGCCTCCCTGACCTGTCTTATCTCTGAGTTGCGCTCTTGTTGCAGCTTGTTGGAGCAGAGACTCATTTTCAAAGCTTAATGCCAACCGACGAAGTAGAAAAAAACACCGGCTATCAGCCCCAAATTTAAAACTAATTCACGTTAATAGAGTCAGAAGTTGCACTCGCTCACTCACTCAACCACTTACTACCCACTCACCCTCCCACTAACTCACTCACCCAATCACTACCCCCTCATCCACCCTCTCATTCACTCTCACTGATCCGCTCATTCGCTCACTCACCCACCCACTCACCTTCTCACTGTCTCACCTTCTCACTCACCTATTCACTCACTCCCCCACTTACTCACCAACTCACTAACTCACTCACCCACTTACCCACCCACTCACTAACTTTCACACTCACCCTCTCACTCACCCACCTTCTCACTCACCCACTCCCTCACTCGCCCACTTACTTTCCCACCGACTCACTCACCCACTCAGTGCAGCGTGTTGTTGGGCTGCATTTCAAGGGTAGAAAAAAAAAAACTTAGAAAAAAGAGTAGAAAAAGTGTCCCTTCCTTATTGCCTTCTCTTGTACTTATTGTCACTCACTCACTCAAAACCTACTTTTTTCTCTATAGGAGGAAGAAAAAAGGCGTAGAACAAACGGGCCCTGCAAGTCCCCTCTCCTCCACCATCCTCGCAGGTCCTCCTCCGCGATGATTTCTTTGCCACGATAGTGCACTTCCGTCAGCGTTCCAATCAGTGACATAATAAAGAACACAAAGAGGGAAGGTCTGAAATGGAAATCGGGAATCTGAAGCTTGTAGGGGCATTTCGAGAGCCAACTCTTCTTCGTATACGGAGCGACCTACGCGAGCGGGGAGCATAGATTTACGAAAATTGGTTCCGCGGAAAGAACGTCGTAGAGGTAGCTGCTTGTGCCTGGTTGCAGCAGGCTGCAGAACCAAGTAATGAAGTGCGTTACCTCAGCGGGTGGAAGCATGGGCTCCAAGTGCCCGCAGGCTGGCTCTCCGGACGTACGGCTCTCGTTTGGAATGAGATTCCGCCGACTTTCCGACACAATGGCCGAATAGCGCTCTCAACTTTTGCTGCGTTGATTGAAGGTGAGAAGGCAGCCCGAACCCGAGAAGGCACTCCGAACTACGATAATCATGAAGCGTCGCGTGTCTAAACGATGATGGCCTGATGATAAACCGGTGAGGTAAGAAGACGAAGAAGATGGACTGGTGGCAAATAAACGGAGAGGGAAAACCATGACGAAAGCTCAGCGCTTGAAGTTATTCACTGGCCCACAGTTGTAGTCCTACCTCAAGTTTTGCTGATTCGGAAATCGTTAATTATGCATTCATATCTCTAACCGACCATTTATTACAATAATTAGTTTCTGCGCGGCTACCTCATTAATCGCGAAAGTAAGGCTTGGAGGTCCGATTCCAAGCAACCACTATAGGCCCGTTTGTGTGTTTCATTTTAACCTGAAGAGGGAACAACCTGCGCGTAGCGGGCAGACGCGATAGACGGAGCTCTAATTGGGAGCGTAGCATTCGCCGTCGGCGTGGAGGCCTCATTAGGAAGGTTGATCTTGAGCCTGCGAAGGTAGGGCTGCTTTCGCGTGGTCGTTACGTTTGCCGTAATTGTGCAATGCCGCCGGTGCCTCTCAATAAATTGTCGTGTCTTGTACCGGTATCGTGCCTTCTCGCTGGATTATTCGTTACATATGCAGACGAAGTGCGAGCAATCATTTATTTAGTCGTCCTTCTTGGCTCACTTCGTTCGTGGCTGCGGTCATAAATCCCACGTTCCATTGGCAGGCTGTGTTGTTGCTTTTATAATGTAATCAGACTTAAGAAGCACTGAAAGATGATCTACGAAGTATGAATTTGAACTGTGAATGTAGTTAGCTTTGTAGTTTGAATCTATTTTGAGAATGTTAATGAGATGCACTAACAAAAGATCTCGCGAGACAAGCACACCCCCGCACACTAATAGAAATGCGCCCTTGCACTACGTACAGATGGTTAACCAGCGAAGCTGTAACATGCGACCGTTGTTTTACGTATGACCCGCAGCCTACCCATTTCGAAGTGACGCGCGGCCGGTGTTTCCCATCGCCAGTTTGACGCGGCTCTGCCCGCCCCACCACCTACCCTTCCTTCATTGGTTGATTTGGCTCTGCTTCCCGCAGTAGCTTGCTGCGGGCGCGCTCTGCTGCGTGAGAGACTTTTTTTTCCTCACGCCGATGGCGCTCTTACTTACCAGAGTCAGAAGATGCGAGAGTATAGGTAGTAGTCAATGGCGTGGAATGCATGCAGACAACCACGTGTGGGAGCCGCCATACTCTTGGCCAAGCGTCTGTTGCTAAAGCGACGTTGTGCGCACAGCCCGCAGAGAGGCACCCCTTTTCTCCTCCGTGCCTTCATGGCGGCCAGGCGTGCCGCGGGCCGCGCCCACTCCATCATGACAGCCCGTCCCACCGAGTTCAAAAGCATTACCTTATGGAGAAACATTGGTTTATTCCTTTCGCTCTAAACGACGTACCACACGTGCTCCTCTCATCGGCGGAATGCGCGCTCAGCTCTCACACGGTTCCGCTATGGGACCATAGTTCCGCTAGAGTGGACTAGACGTTTTAGAGTTGTCCGAGCGGCGGCCTCTCCCATTGTTACGCCGGGTCGTCTTGCGCATAAAATAAAACCGGTATAGCGGCGGCGCTGCTGTCGTCGACCACTGAACAGCCGCCGCTACCCGGCATCAGTAGCATCAGCATCAGCTCCCAGCCTGTGTGCGGCAAGGTTTGCGTCGCTCGCTGCGGTGTTTTGCGCTCGCGCAACTGATTTATTTTGGATTATGATGTTTAACGCACCGACGCTACTCAGAGAATGAGGCAAGCGTTAGTGGAGGGCTCCGGATTAATTGACCACCTGGAGACGTTTAACTTGCGCCGAAATCTCGAACACACGGGTGTAATTTGCTTTTCTCCTCCATCACAAAAACGGCCGCCGCGGCCGGGAATCGAACGCGCGCCTTTGGGCAGCTGATTTAAAAATTATACGCAGAGCGTTATGACTCAGCTTGAGCAAACTTTAAACTAGTAAGACCCGACATAAAAATTACCGACCTCCCCCGTCCAGTCCAGTCCAGTCACTACTCCTCCCCCATGAGCAGCACGGCTCTCCAGGAGCCACGCGAAACGGCTATCAAGCTGCTCCGGCGCAGTGACAGACTTGGCTACTGCGCAACGCAGCCGACAGCTGGGCACGTGCCGGCGCCAGTGCGTCTGCCGTGGCTATGACGTCACTCCTCTGGAATGCGCAGACTGGCGAATGTGAAGACCCGATTCTCTACACAACCGTGGTACAATTGGATCGGATCTCCCATACAATCAAATTTAATACAAATCCAATCCAATCCAATCCAATCCAAATCCAATCCAATCTTATGCTCTTCGAGCTTGCGCAGTACGGCCCTTCACGGCCCACGCGAAACTGCTCAACCTCGGCCAGTGTAGCTTACGCTACAAAAGCAGTCATCTTCAAAGCAGCGCATGTAAATATAAAGCGCGCGCTGTTTAAAAATCTCCGTTGAGACCAATTTTCTCAGTTCATTTTCGAAAGCAGTTTCACATGAAAAGGTTAAACATGGTCTTGAGGAAGTCGTGGTAGCTGATTGTTATAAACCCATTATGGCCTGTGTCATGAGGCCGGAAAGCGTCCGTAACGCTTTCGATCGTCAGACAGCACTGGGTGAAGTCGTCGAAGTTGACAGAACCCTTGTGCTCTCGGTCAAACTTTGCGACCATGAATGCCACCTTCGGCTGATCGAGGTGGTAGCCGAGGTGCGTGAGGCTTCGCTGAACTCTTGCCTGTCGATGGGGCCAGAGTGGTCGCTGCCAAAAGCCTGGAAGCAGCCAAGCCAGTTGTAAACGTAGTTACACACCGACACGAGATCGTTGAAGGTGAGGATGGCCGCTTGCGTGTGGTCGAAGAAGCGTAACATCATGCCCACAGTCTCCGCGTTGAAGGGCTTCGACGTTCTGTTTGATAGGGCGCTCCGGAGTTTCACGGCATCTATGATGCCGTTTCCGTTTTTGTCGACGCATTGGATTCGCTGGTTCGCGTTGGAACCTTGGACTTGAGATTGAACCGGGGACCACATGCTTTCAGGTAGTCGTCCGATGGTATCTGATTGCCGCCACCGAGGTAGGCTGGGTTATCAACACAATGCAGCACTTGCAAAACTCCCAGTGCCGGCATCCGCGTCTCGTGGGTAACGGATTTCAAACCACCTCAAACCGTTGAATGAGTGGAAGGGAGAAAAACCCAACCACCCCGCCGAGTGTGATGGCGGCACGGAGCTGGCAGTGGTGATGATAATTACGACGGAGAAATGCGCGCGGTAAAAACAGAGGCCACTATAAATTCTAGTGTACCATTTGATTTTGCCCAGCATGTTAGTTTGTTTAATACCACGTGGCTGCCAAGGTAGGAAGGTTTCAAGCGTCCGAAACGTTTGAATACGACAAAAGTGTTCAATGGGCCACCCCCAGAACGCAAACATGCAAACGTTAGAAGATTACGCGAAGAAAAAAAAAGACACGATTATGAGAAAAACGGATATATATATAATTGTATTCAAGTTTTTCTTTCAGCTTCAGGTCGCTTGAATTGCTGAAGGGTAAGAAATAATGGGTAGTTCGTGTTTTAATCAAAACGAAGTTTAATTTTACGGCTTAGCTCTTTCCTGTAAAAATTATTATTTTGACGTTCTCCGCAAATTTCAGCAAGCAATTGATCCCTGGCCAACCTCCCCCCCCCCTACTTGTGGGTACGTGCCAAAGGCTTTGAGGGTATCATCATCATCATCAAAAACAAGTAGGCTCACCGATGTACAGGCGGGGTACGATTAGGTGATTCGAAATAAAACAGAAAAGAAAAAGATGGAAGGAGCTAAGCACTTCTTAACAGTTGTGAATGCGAAAACATCAATGTCCAGTTAAGCGCCGCTCAGTCCCTCTTCCACTTCTGCGGCGCGTGTGGTTCTAGCTATTGTGGAGTTTTTCAAAGTCAGCGGGGTAGTTGTTCGATATCCCGCCGAACCTCTCTATCACAGCCACACCTGAAACTCCACTCTTTGCTTTGAACGTGGTTGCGCGTTGCATCGCAGCGCCATCGTTAAATTGTGTTTTATTCTATCCAGAACCATACAGTGTAGGACACGGAACGCATCATGCTTTGCAATGCTCCCCAAGGAGCCATTTTCAAGCGAAGCTTGTATTGACCGAATTGCGCCGTCGGAGGTGACATACGCCGAAACGCCTCGCGGCACAGCCAACCTTATCAACGTGCTCTAATGACGATGCTGATGATGCCGTTGAAATGGTATACCGACAGAACAGCACGCGACGAAAGGGCACGCAACAGAAGAGCACCGCCATAACAGCACGGCGTCAAAAGAGCACGCGACAAAACAGCACGCGACAGAACAGCACGGCGTCAGAAGGGCACAGCGTCAAAAGCGCACACGACAAAAGCGCACGGCGACAAAACAGCACAGCGACAAAAGCGCACGCGACAAATAAGCACGGCGACAAAACAGCACACGACAAAACAGCACACCGCAAGGGCACAGCCGTGAAACAGTTGGGCGCGGTGGCGTAGCTAGGTAGTCTGGCGTAGTGCACTGGCGGGGCAGGCTCGGGCCGGGTAGCACGAATTTTCTCAGGCCCGGGCCGGGCTCGAGCTTGAACCAAAATTTTCGGGCTGTGCCAGCCCGAGTCGCCCTGGCCATACCTGAGGCCGGGAAATGCCGTGCCGCAAATTATCAATTGTTGACAACAAAAAGATTTTTCTTGACCTTTCAGGTTAAGTGAGAACAAAAAGAAGCGAAGTGTAAATTCATTACGGCGCTGTTAAAAGACTTGGTAAAAGGCCATTGCGCTTAGAAAGCCTTTACATCTATAAAAATATCTGGGACCCATCAGCATAGTGGGAGAGAGTCGGCCAGAAAACGGCGGAACTCTAGCCACACAGTACAACATGATTGTGTTTTCCCTTTTCTTTTCAAACAAACACAAACAGAACAAACGTGACCTGGACTTTGGACTATGTGCAGAGTTTGAAGGACCAATTTTTGAAGCAGAGTCCATGATTTCTTCCCGGGAAGAATTTTTTTTAAAACCATGAAAAGAGGCAACAAGAGCAGAAGCGCCGATAGAATATTGCTGCCAACGTAACTAGAGGAAACTACTAAAATGAAGTGGTGAAACCGAAGGCATCGCCAGCTCAAATTTCCGCAAGTAATAAAACAGCGAAAGCTGAAGTACCTGCTGAAGAATTTCAATATTGCGAAAAATTGTCCACTTGCTCCGAATCATTTAAACTATCCTCGGTGTTTCTTTAGCTCGAAGACAGCGAAACGAAGTGGCAAATGGAGTACATGACTACTGAAAGAACAGTTTCTAAGTGAGGATATTGAAGTTGTACAAAGTTCGGTCCAAGTTTATTGGAAATTTAAATTCAAATTAGTCGTATTCGCTTTGTGCTTGCGCTTTTTAAGCTAACAGCAAAATTCTTCGTTTTCATGTTTATAGCCTGTCTGACTAGGGAGGGCATTTAACAAGTCTGGCGGGCTCGGGCTTAATTTATCAAATTCTGCTGGGCTCGGGTCTGGCTCGGGCCCACGTTTTTGAAGTTTGCCGGGCCCGGGCCGTGTCTCTATCGGGCATGTTTGGGCCGGGCCTAGAAATTGCGGCCCGGGTAGTGCTCTAGTAAGGGCCCAGCTCGGGCCCGACGAGCCCTGCCCGGCCCGCGTGCCGTGCTCGTGCCGGGCAGCACGCATTTTCTCGGGCCCGGGCGGGGCTTGGGTTTGAACGAAAACACTTTTTGGGCCGAGCCGGTACGGGCAAACCCTGAATCCCGGCAGTCATGTGCCGCAAATTTAAAATGTTGACAACAAAATATTTGGCTCATTGATCGTTTTGGTGAAATTAAAAAAAAAAGGGAGGTGCTGTCAGTCTGTCACCGTGGCGATGCTAAAAAAATAACAAAATGACGTATTGCACTTAGAAAGCCTTCAAGCCAACAAAAGAAAACGTATGGGCTTCATCAGCATAGTGGGAGAGAATGGGTCAGAAAACGAGAGCACTCTTGCAGTAGAGTACGTGACTGTCTCTTTCCTCAGTTTTTCAAACTAAAAAAAAAAAGAACGAATGTAACCTGGACATTGTGACTTTGTGCGAACCATAACACCAAAGATTAGCTAACATACCCTTCGGTCTTTCTTAAAGCTTTTTGTACACATACATTTTTGCCCATAAAACGACTTTTTGAGTAGAAAACTTTGTGAGCATGGGAAGAACTTAGGTCTACGTGGATATACACCTGGTGCAAACCGACAACGAACCTTGGCAAATTAAATTGAGAGAAGTGCAAGTTAAACTAACTCTCGGCAGAGTGTGCTATCGTCAAAAACAAGTAGGAAAAGAGTTCTTTGGGAAACGAACTGAATGAAATAACGAAACATGGAGCGTCTGTCCAAGAAATGCATAAATAAAAATATCCACTTTTCTCAGCATTATTTAAGCGATCCTCATTGTGCTTTAAGTTCGGAGACTGTCGCAAATGCAGCGCCTATTTTACCGAAGTTTTCCGTAAAGATACATTTTTTAGGTCAGGATATTTATGTTGTACAGATATAGGTCTAAGTATTGAACAAGTGTAAATTCGATATACTCCCTCTAGGCTTATTTTAGGCTAAAAACACCAAACTTTGAGGGTTCATGTTTGGAGTCTGGCGGACTCGGGCTGAGGTTAAAAAACAGTGCGCGGGCTCGGGTTTCTTTTATTAAATGCTGTCGGGCTCGGGCGGGGCTGGGGCTTTTATCTTAATGTTTTGTCGGGCTCGGGCCTGGCCCTAGCCGTGTCTCTACCTGGCGGGGTCGGGCCGGGCCTAGAAATTCCGGTCCCAGCACTGCTCCAGTCTCTGTCATCCAACGATTACTGCCCTCTGTCACTCGACCTGCGAATTACGCGGTCGTGTGAGGCACGCGTTCCCTCAATTTTTTTTTTTCAACACTTGAATTCACGGGTATGACAGGGGCACGCAAGGCGGCTCAAACAGCGGCCGTGTTGATTTTCTCGCACCATACGTTCACCGGTACTACACCACGCCCGGTAGCGGAACAAATGGTCCCGGAACAAATGGTTCCGTAACAAATGGCCCCGAAACAAATGGCCCCGGAACTAATGGCGCCGGAACTAATGGTCACGGAACAAATAGTCCAGGAAAAAATGGTCTCAACTTCAAAATAGGAAAAAATGGTCCCACCACTACTGCGCCTATGCATGAGCGCCTCTATGAGATAAGGAGGGAGGGGGTCAGTGTATTTATATTTGTATGTCTGTATTTGTGCACAATGTATTTTGCATCTGTCTATATACAGGGTGATCAAAGTTAAGTCGACATTTATTTTTAAAATTAGACGCTTAGATATACGTGAAGACCACCACTACAGTGAGGTTATGCGGGAACCGGCCCACTCGTCGCAGCCAACTCGTCCTAGGAAAACTGGTCATAGGGAAACTGGTCAAAGAGGGCATCCCGTTCTAGGTGATCCCGTACTAGGAAAAGTGGTAGCACTGACCTTCTCGTGCTAGGAAAAGTCGTCTCGCGGTTCAATTTTTGGCCGATGTCGAGGATATGGGGAGAGCAAGTTAGTGGCTTCTAATCTTATAAGTAGTCCCACGTTGACCTCATCAGAGTTCGGGGGGTCCTCTGCTTTTGTTAGTTTGCAGGTGGTGGTTGAAATGGTTTTTCTATTTTTTAACACATGTTCCTCTGTCCCTTCTTATTTCCCTTATGCTGCCAAAAAAAACAGTTTTTTTACTGGGTAAGGGGTTTCTTTTCAGGTTGCTTTTTTTCTTCTCCTTCCAAAAAATATTCGTCACTTCTTCTGTGGAGGGGGGGGGGTCGACTTTTTCTTTCTTTTGCGTTTTCTTTTCTTTGTTTTTTTTTCTTTTTGCGTTATCTTTTGAAGCTTTTTGCCTGCTTGAGTATATATCTATAAAAAGGGCAAAATGTTGGCCTCTTGTTTGTTTGCAGGTGGTGGTTGAAATTGGCTTTTCGGTTTCAGCACAACTTCCAGTTTCTTTTTTTTTTTTGCTTTTCGTCTCCTTCTAAAAAATATTCTAATACATACTCTAAAATATTCTAAAACACACTCACACTAATTTGTGTGAGTGTGTGTGTGGGGGGGGGGGGGAGGGGAGGTAAACTTTTAAGTCCAGCCTTGACTTTCTCTGCCATATATAGGTGATATTAAGACTAACTAAACAAAAGTTACCCAGCTTGACAATCATCGTTTTTCAGCAGGCATGAAAACAAAAGATCAAAATACTAAAAAGCGAAAACACAGAACGAAATCGCAATCCCAATACAGCGCCGTCACTTAATTACCAAAAATAAAGAAAGTGTATTAAAAAAACAGAACGGGCAAACTAAATCTAATATAAAAGGCTCACGTAATTAGCTGCACAAAGAAAAAAAATAAGATACGTTGTCTGGCTGGCGCGTTCCTCGGAGGCGACAAAGGAAAGGGTGGTGAATTGAAGGAGTGTAAGAATGTTTACGCATAAGATGAGAATTATACAAGCTTTTGTACTCTTTCATTTGAACATGATAGACGAAAAGCGTAAATGGCGACGAGTTGGCCGAGTGTCCAGTTGCCCTAGGTTACGAGTTTCCCTAGTGCGAGATGGCCTATGACGACTTGCCCTATGTGACGAATTCACCTATGACGAGTTGGCTGCGACGAGTGCACTTTTGACGAGTTCTCCTAGACCCAGGTTATGCACCAAGGGGGACACACAGGGAGGTGGTAACTATAGATGTCCGTGGCGTGTTTAATTGACTTGTTTAATTAACTTTTTGGCGGCTGCAGTAAGCAGGCATGTTTGTATTGAAAATTTAGAGGCAATCGTGTTTTCACGAAGTTCATTTGACAGAATTCTTTTAGCGCATTCGTACTCTGAGATGTCGAACCGTGAAGTTTAATTGCCGTTCGCATGATTACACATGCAAGACAGTGAAGACCAGAGCATTGATTGATTGATTGTAGGGTTTAACGCGCTGACGCAACGCAGGCGATGAGGCGCGCCGTAGTGGAAGGCTCCGGATTAATTTTGACCACCTGGGGATCTTTAACGTGCGCCGAAATCTCGTACACACGGGCGTTTTTGCTTTTCGCCTCCATCAGAAAAGCGGCCGCCGCGGCCGGGAATCGAACCCGCGACCTCGTGCTCAGCAGCGCAACGCCTTAGCCACTGAGCCACCGCGGCGGGTTGAAGACCAGAGCAAAGCTCCTCCCTTTTGTGACGCGCCTGCTGTGTACGGCGTTTAGTTTGACAACGAGGAGTTGGCGTAAGAAAAAGTGATAACTGGCACCCTTTCAGTCTTAGCTGGCGTTATCGTAATCTGCAGTACTCAGAATCGCAATCGAAACAGAACAAGGGGGGTGGGGGCTTTGCGCCGGTCGTCACTGTCTGGCATGCGTAATCATGCGAACGGTAATTAAATTTCGCAGTTCAATATCTCGGAGTACGGATGCGCTAGAAGAATTCTACCAAATCAAACTACATTGAACTTCTCAATACACACATGCCTGCTTACTGCAGCCGCAAAATAGTTAATCATTCAATTTTAGTTAATTAGGCCACCGACATCAAAATTTAGCACCTCATTCTGTGTCCCCCTGCACGCATAACCTCAGTGTATAGGTGGTCTTCACGTAAAATTAAACGCCAAATTGAAAAAAAAAATTGAAAAAAGCCAACGATTGATGCAACTTGATGCACCTCGCCGCTAGACTTGCCTTTTCGGGACACCTCTTAAAAAGCGAGATCAAACAGGAAGGAGCGGGCGGGAGGGGGGGGGGGAGTGTAGGTGGTTCGCTTCGGTAGAATATTTCTTTTGCTTGAGCTGGCCCTCGTTGCCCTCTTTATAAGAAATTTGTCATGGTGCTGAATGTCATGATAGCCATGTTGGACCAGCGGCCCAGCCGATGGTGCGCGAGGTAGTCGTAATCAGGCGTGCCCATGACTCCGAACTATGGCTGTCACCAGCCTCTCTTACTCGCCGCGGTTACTCTAGAGTTCCTCTATATAGCTCCCTGCGGGAGCTATATAGAGGCGATCATGACATTCAGCACCATGACAAATTTCTTCTAAAGAGGGCAACGAGGACCAGCTTAAGCAAAAGAAATATTCTACCGAAGCAAACCACCTACACTCCCCCCCACCCGCTCCTTCTTGTTTGATCGCGCTTTTTAAGGGGCGTCCCAAAAAGGCAAGTCTAGCGGCGTGGTGCATCAACTTGCATCAATCGTTGGCTTTTCAGCCGATGGTGCGGGAGGTAGTCGTAATCAGGCGTGCCCATGTCTCCGAACTCTGCCTGTCACCAGCCTCTCTTACTCGCCGCGGTTACTCTAAAGTTCCTGTATATAGCTCCCTGCAGGAGCTATATAGAGGAACTCTAGGTTACTCGCGACAGGTGCGCCTTCCTGGAACACGGCCGGACTCAAAAACTGTCTTCCTGAGTGTCACGAACTCCTCCCCCGAGCAATTGCGTCCGCTTGCAAATACCAAAGGAGGGGCGCGAGACAACAGTTATTTATATTTTAGCAGGGTGGCCGGCCCGTGAGTTTTCACGTGTGCCGAGATTGCTGGGGTGAAGGAAATCACAACGGAGAGGCTCGGCTACGTTTTGGACTATATAGGTTTACTGTACAAACAAAAAGACTACAGGGCAACGCCCGACACAAGAAGAGAAAAAACCTTCACAATGCCATCGGCCTGTGCGCGCAGGCACTAATCCGCCGTGGCCTACGACTTAACCTTCTACCTCGAAAACATACTCAGACAGCCGTACGCGACACACTCTAGAGGCAAACACTTGTTTTAACCTCGACAACGCAACTACAACAAAAGTACTAACAAGTACGCAACACGCAAAAGACTCTAGAGGCAAACACTTGTTTAAACCTCAACAACGCAACTACCAAAAAAATACTAACAATTACGCAACACGCAAAACCCTCTAGGGGACAAACATCGTGAGTTACAAGTGACGCTAGAAAGAAAAACTGAACGAAGGCGGATATCTTAGTCCGATACGACAAACAATTACGAAGGAGGGAGCGCGGGAAGAGAAAGTCTCTACGAGAGAGGAGAGTCCGCAAAGTCCAACGGCGGAAAGTCACGACGAGGTGGAGACGGCCTCGCCGGGCAGCAGCTCACGTGTTTCGGGGCTCCGGGGTGCAGAAGCTGGTCGGCCATGGGACTCGCGGCGACGGGCGAACTCGAGCGCTGAGCCGAGGCGTGGACCGGTCCGTCGCGAGCCTACCGATGTGCTTCTGCTAAAGCGCGTCACCCCCGGGCCTTTCCCCGCGTAGCACGTTCTGAAATCTCCGCCGACTGCCCCAAGCGATCGCTTGCGTCCGCTTAAATAACCTCCGCCGGCCGTCCCGTAGCCCCACCTCGAAGTATTCCCATTGTTCCTCTTTTCCCCCTCCTGGGGGCCCTTGCTTCCTTCGCTACGATCGCAAGCGCGCGTCCACGCCAGCGACCGTGACGTCACCCTCGGACAACAGCGCTGGAATGCGGCAGCTCGCATTGTTCTGGTAGCAGGCAGGACGAAACAAAGGAGGTGCGCACAAAGCCGAAGGGGGGACCCCGAATTCCCCCGCGCGGCGCAAGATGGCCGACTGCGTCCGGGAGGCCGTCCGAAAATAAAAAAATGGAGGGTCTGGCCTGCAGTTTGTGACACTGAGTGAGAAAGGAGCGTGGAGTCTGGCCGTGCCTGGACTTAGTTGCTGTGATAAGAAAAACCTCGAAGAGGGGTGGGTAGAACTAGCGAAAATATATAATTAGCGGATGTAACGGTTTAATAGTTATAATAGCGGAAATAGAAATAAATTGTAGTGCGGAATTTTTATATATACAGAATAAATAAATAAATAAATAACACGAAAGAAATACAAAAGTAAAAAAATACGAACTAAAGAAATAAAAATTTATTTTTAAACATCTACATCAAAGAATGAAATGAGAAGCCGGAAAATAACGGTGGAAACACAAATAAAAAATGACAAGAAACACGCCAACTGTGTTATGCCATGCATTTGCATTTGCGCAAAAATGCATACTAAAATGAAGGGATGGTATAGTGACAGTTTTTGTTAGAGAAGGCGGTACACCACTTCAGCAAGATGCAACAAATTTAAACAAAGAGCCAACGTAAAAATTTGTAGAATCATTTTGCCGGATGACGTGCCCGGGACTATCTCTTCCGGGAACATAAGTTTCATATAAGGACCATAAGTTTTTACGGCAAGCAAATCAGCCAAGGCATTTGGGCGGTGTTCACTACGGTACAATGCATTCTTAATAATATTTGCTGAAAAGAAAAGGCACTCTCCCTTTACAAAGAAAGCCGCTTCACAAACATTCACTTGCCCCCAAAAATGCAGAAAATCTTATGAAAAGTTTTAAGTAAACTGCGTTGTCACGGTAAACTGAATTTTCAAACACTGTTGTCCCTAGTTTTTTCTCCAGACAAGCCTGCGATATTGTCGTGGAGGAAGAACGAACCTTTTCCTTTTTGAAAGCATGTGCACGCATTGTACGTCCCCGCGCACGCCCTGTAATACCCGTTTATTGCTGTTGTGTCGGGGGGGGGGGGGGGGGGGGAGCGGGAGGCTATTGTATAGTCGTGCGCAGGGATGGCACTGTCCCTTTGTTCCTCTTGGGTGCAACAAAAGCCGACCCCCCACTCGTTTTCACAGAGGAGAGGACGCAGTCGAGGTAACACGGACGGGGGCAAATGCTGACGTGTGTATTTGAGAGGAGGGATTGTGAACACGAGTGGTTGTTTTGAGAAGGGGATTTTTAGACTGGCAAAGGGCGTTCCGGTTGTTTCGTGGTCTACCCACCGCAATGTCCGTGCACCGAAATGTCCGTATCGAAACGTCCTGCACCGACATCTCCTCCTACACCGAAATGTCCGGATACCGGCTGGAGGGCCCCCTTCTTGCTTGTTTTTCCAGTCATTTTCACCACTTTAATTTAATCACTTTCATCACGACATACCCATGTTCGCCAGCTCAAGCAGCGGCTGTGGTGATTTACTCGCGTCATATCATTCGCTTTTTTTTTTTTGTGCGGATTCCTTGACCCGCGAGGGGGACACTGGGACTCGTTGCGGCTGCACCGACGATGCAGATGAGATTGAACTCTCCGGATCATTATATAATGATTGCTTGTGCCATCACTCGTTTATTACAACTTTGGCGATACCTACTCTCTGGCAACCCGTCAGCTATCGGCTCAAGCCGGCTGGCCTCTCTGGTCAACGTCTTCGTCTACACCTCATCAGGTTTTTCCCCTCCAAAAGATGACGACCGACGCCAATACAATGACGACCGTCAGTGGCCCGCGGGGCGCCCGGAACTCCTTCCTTGGAATTTGGGTTCGTCGACCTTTCCCCCGCGAGCCGAGGCACGCACGTGATGTTGGCGAGTCCACGGGGCGAGCCTAAAGTTTCCTGTACAATAGCGTCTCAATTATTTCCCTGGGGCTCTTCGGCCGCCACCTACACTCCCTCCGCCACCCCCCCCCCCCCCCCCCCCCGCTCTCATCTGCGGCATTCCTGGCGGAAAAAACCTACAGAAGAGACTTTCCAAGGTACTACGAAAGCATAGGAGCAGACTAAAGCAAAACAAGCTGACACGTTTCAGCTTTAGAACAGCGTGACTGGAGGCAGATGGTCCAATGAAGTTTTGAACGCCCAAGAATAGCAAGAACAAACTTACAAAAAGTGTGCATCCTATAGATATTCTAAAATTAACAATGACTGAAATAGGAAATCCCGGAACATAACAATGAAAACATGATTGAAATCGCGAAATTATAATTGCGCGTGTTTCTTGAAAACCTTGTCATCCGCGATTACTTAATGGGGATCACTCGTCGATCCTTTTTCATTGTTTGAACATTGTTTTAAACGATATTTCAACACGCACTCACTTCAATTACGCAGGCCGTGGCGCTATATTACTCAGCTGTTGTCGCAGGTTGCTCAAAGCTTTGCTCAAAAAAAAAAAAAAAAACGGCAATAACTCGTTACAAGAAACCAGTGAAAAAAACATACACGATGATATTGTCACTGATTTGCTCCATAAATTAAATCCCTATAAAAAGAGAAATAAAGAACAAAATTGACTGAACGCTTCAAATATGTCGGCTCATATTCCACAAATAATTGTACATTTTTGGAAGGGCCGCTTAACCATCCGCTGGCCTAAAATAACGCAGAATTGCGAGCAAGAACATATCTAATAAATAGTTCAGAATGGCGTACATTCTCCATCGAATTATATTCCAAGTCGCTCTAACATCTGAAAAAAATGAATTCAAAGAAACGAATCGTAAGCGCCCACTTTCTTTATTTAAACCAGAGAAAGCTTGGTGTTTCAGCCGTCTTCCTCATTAAATGACTGATTATTTTTTTGTGTCCTCGAGCCGTGTTTGCATGTAACATTTGAAAGGCAGCAAAAGAAACAAGGCATGCATTTTGGCCATGTTAAGAAAAATGCATGCAACTATCCCTCAGAAGCCCAAAGAGCTAAGCCCTTCATAGTTATAAATTTGTTTTGAAAGAAATAAACGAGCGGCATGGATAACTACAGTGTACAACAAATGAAGAACACAAGATTGCTGTCGAAATACCAATTTAATTGCAGTAAGCGTGAATATAATACAACAACCTCGCTTACCTTTTGTCCATCCGCGCGAAAGATGCTTCTCTAGATGTGTACGATCTAATTCAACGGAACGTCTTGACAGAATCCTCCTTCTACGAAACGCCGTTCGCTAACAAAGGCATTATTTGGTGGCGGTTTATTTCAGTGCGTTAACTGATTGTAGGCTTACTTGTTTAAAGCCACCGCTATGGTTTTATGCACACGGTTGAAGGGTTTTGCCTTGAATATCAGCTGACGGAGAATAATTCGCGTTGAATTGAATAACTACATTGCTTCCCGCAGTGTCTGCGTACTTACTGTTTAGTTTGCAACCAGCTACAATGAATGTCATTTATGGTAGGTTGGAGCCAATTCTGATTCTGGTGTATTATCAATCGCTGTCGTGTACCTTAAGCCAATTATCGGTCTCTATTTCACCGTGCTGGGTTACGTGTATTTGCTGGATGTTTTTTTTCATGGGCTCGGGCTTTTTACGTCTCTTGTCATTGTCGTCATTGTAGTCACGATGCTAAAACACCGGAACACTCGTTTTCCAACGACTTGCGCTAGAAAGCGACATCACCATGGGAAAAAACGCGTACTAAAAGAACCCACCGGGACACTTGTTTTCCAACGCCTAACTCTAGAACGCTTCCTGCTTCAAAGAAACGAGACTTTTTCAGCAAAGCTGTATACCTGTAGGCTCTACCTCCCAAATTATTAATCTCCGTGGGCAAAAATGCCAAGGCGCCAAGAATACTGTTATACACTGCATGCTTTGCCCCTCCACAGGTTTCACGTGAGTCGAGATGGTACGGGATTTCTTCTTCTTTCGCAAACAATGTTCGCTACTATGTTCAAACTTTTTGTGGTGGTTACTATAACTTCTTATCCTCGTACTACCGAATTTTAATTTTCCAATTTTTTACAAGGCACACATTCGAGGGAACATCATATTTTTTATACTGTAAATATTTCGACACTGCAGGTTTACGTAGTGTAAGCCATGCCATGTATTGAATCCTTGGTCCCAGTCGAGCTATGTTTAAAGCTTTTTTGCCTGCGAACCCATCTAGGTCTTTTAGAAAACAGGTAGGTAGCTGGGTTAACTGGTTATTCAGAGGAAGGGTTCGAAGCCAGTAAACCCCGGCTACTCCATTTCGCTGAACGAAGGGCCATAGACCCGATTAAAGAAATCACAAGTACACGACAACGTCCACAAGGTTCCCGAGGTTTAGTTGGTCCTTCTGGGTTCGTATTCAGGAATTCGCGGTTAAAGGCTTTAACTATCCGTTATGAGTTTGAAGGGATACCTGTTGAGTTAAAGAATGCACTGAAGGGACGGACAACCTTATTTTGGCGTCCAGCGTCAGGCCATATACATAGTAGTTTTTGGACCCACCATAATATGGTTATACCTACTGCTATTGTGTGTGGTACAGTTCACGTTTTAGCCTGGAGTATATTGGGAAGTCCAAAATAACACGCTGGAAACATCTTCCTTGTGCTCTCCGCATGCGCGGGATGGGGAATTTTCACAGTCATTTTAACAGCAGAACTGGTTAGGCCGAGCTTTGTCCGTTAGTCTCACCAAAAATCCTCGAAGCCTGAGAAATAACTGTGGTTCGGGAGGGCAAGAAACCACAACCCAGAAACGCCATGAAACCGGAAACCTAACACTGTGCCACCCCAAAGGCGCGAGGGTGGCACGGTTGTAGCGGCGGCAGTGAACAACACAATAACAATAATTGGAAAGAAAAAAATTCTGGGCTATCTCCACTAACGTGAAACCTGATGTGGAGCGATGCATGCAGTGTATAAGTGCATTTTGGCGCCTTGGCGTTTTGGCCAACGGAGATGAAACCACTGGGGGTAGAGGTATACAGCTTTGCTGTAAAAGTCTCTCGTCTTTGAAGCACGAAGCTCACTTGCGTGGGGCGTAAACTAGTGTCCCGGTGTTTTTTTAGTAATCGTTACGAAGCGCTCCAGCGCGAGGGGTAAACGAGTGTCCCGGTTTACCATTACGCGTTACGTTCTAGCGCGAGGCGTAAACGGCTTTTCCTGTGTTTTAGCACCATGACTACGTAAAACGACGATTACGACGACGAAGACAACGACGAAGACGATGACAGGAGACGCCAACATCTCCAGCCCCTAAGGGGCTCTGCCCCCGCGGTCAGCATCGAACCTGGGATCCTCGCGTTATGGATACTGATTGAGCATCGCATTCCGGGCGCACTGCATTTCCTTTGGGTTCGTAGCGCGGGCGTTGACTTTAGACTCGGCCGCCAGTTCTAGCGTGGGCGGCCCACTTTGGGAAAGATGTGGAAGCCTGCAGACGAAACAATCCGGGCCTGCCAGTCTTGGAGACCTTTCAGCGCCAAGTTCGGAAATAAATGTGAGATGCAATAGCCTGGTCTCCGACGAAGGGAGCGGACCGCCAGCTCTGCTTTTTTCTTTGCAGTGCAAGCTGCGCCATTTTTAAAACAAGAAATAATTTGTAGGCAACGCCGCGTCGCATCAGGTGGAAGAGAGCTTCCACATATTGTGGCACCATTTGATTCAATCGGAACTGCAAGGCTGGAAAATATTTGAATACAATCGAAATAACTGTGATACGCAGAGACTTTCAAAAAGTTTTGTAAGGGGGTCTCAAGGCAATACCTTGTTATTATTATTATTATTATTATTATTATTATTATTATTATTATTATTATTATTATTATTAATATTATTATTATTATTATTATTATTATTATTATTATTATTATTATTATTATTATACTCTGTTATTACCCCCAAAAATTGACGGGCTACTTAAAAAACGATTAGTGTAAGGGATCGTTTCTATAAACCTTGATGTTGCAAAGGAAAGAAAAGCCATTTTGAGTTTCATATAGCCCAACCTTTCGTCTTTCCTTTTCAAATTTTTTGGTCTGAATAGTTATACCAAATGACGGCCCTGATTTTTGCCGCTAAATTAAATCCGGAACATATTATTCGAGAAAGAGTAGCGGAACGTGAAGAGAAAGTCCTACAGAGCATCTTGCACCCTCTATAATGTTTGTATACGCTTTAAAATCTAACCAATTGCCCAGTTAGGCATTCCATAAAATCGTGCCCTTCTGTCGCTGTGCTGTTTTGACGCTGTGCTGTTTTGTCAATGTGCTCTTCCGTCGCGTGCGCTTTTGACGCCGTGCTGTTTTGTCGCGTGCCCTTTTGACGCCGTGCTGTTATGTCAGTGCTCTTCTGTCGCGTGCCCTTTCGTCGTGTGCTGTTTTGACGGCGCCCCCGTTGAAATGACGGGCACGTGCCCACTGAGGTGCGTGCCAGTAAAGTCCTCCCGGGGATTCACCTTCCTGGGCACAGTTCTCGCAGGCTCCCTCGACAGCACAGAATCCCTCACGGCGCCTTGAGGAACGCCCTGCAGAGTAGTTGCCGTCGCCTTGTCCCAGAAAGCTTCAAAGCACAAGAATTGCGACTCTAGGAGGCAGCTTTTCTGAGTATCGGATCAGGAGCCTTTCAGAAGTGTTGTAATGCGTAGGCCAATGAAGCATTTCATCAGACAAAAAGAACATACTTTGATGGTGTGTGTCCCACAAGTTAACGAAAGCGCAAGCAAGTCTTGCGTCAGAGTGATTTTTTCATCCTCCTAACAGCTTCTGTGGCTCTGCAAAAAAGTGAACAGCGATGACCAAACATCTGACGTCGTGACATTAGGCATTGAAACACGTCTACGAGTGGAAGGCAATCTGTTGTCCACGACGTCCCACGGTCCTGCGGCATGCCGTACGTTGGGAAGACAGGGCGCTGCCTTAATGGGCGCCTGCGCGAGCGTGCCAGTATTCTTAAGAAGTTCCGGCGGCGCAATATGGGGATTCATTGCGGAAAGTGTGGCTGGTCACCAAACCTTGACTGCGTCTCGACTGAAAGCGGATACCGGACCATACCCAGTGACATGTCAACTTAGTTCACAGTCTACCAATAGGGAAAACTCGGGTGTAAGCATACCATCAATCGCTCTACATACAAAAGAAATCAACTAGTTAGGCGCCATGGCTGTCGTGGACGATACCATCATCACCAGCCTATCTACGCCCACTGAAGGGCAAAGGCCTCTCCCATTAATCTCCAATTACCCCGGTCCTGTGCTAACTGCGACCAATTTATCCCCGCAAACTTCTTGATCTCATCTGCCCATCTAATATTCTGCCCCCCCCCCCCCCCCCACTTCCCCCAACCATTGCCTTCTCTAGGAATCCACTCTGTTACCCTTAATAACCAACGCTTATCCGGCCTTTGCAATAAATGCCCTGCCCACGTCAATTTCTTCTTAATTTTTACTAATATGTCCTTAACCCGCGTTTGTTCCCTGACCCACTCGGCTCTCTTCTTTTCCCTTATTACACCTATCATCTTCCGTTCCATTGCTCGGTGACTCGTCCTCAATTTAAGTTGAATCCTCTTAGTGAGGCTCCAAGTTTCTGCCCCGTAGGTGAGTACCGGTAAGATGCAGCTGTCATACACTTTCTTCTTCAGGGATAATGGTAGGCTGCCATTCATTATCTGAGAATGTCTGCCGTATGCAGTCCGCCCCATTCTTATCCTTCTAATTATCTCTGCCTCAGGGTTGAGATCCGTGGCCATAACTTGGCCGAAGTAGATATATTCGCTTACCACTTCCACTGCCTCGCCAGCTATCTCAAACCGCTGTGCCGTCCCGAGGTTATTGATCATTACTTTGGTTTTCTGCATACTAATTTTCAGGCCCATGGTTCCACTCTGTGTACGGACCGTTTGTCCAGTGCGGAAAGCATGCTTTGTAACCAATACTGTACAATACAATTCAGTTCAATTTAATCCAATTCAGTACAATCCAACCTAATACACTTCATTTCAATCCAATCCAATCCAAGTTCAATCCAAATCTAATCCAAATCCAATCCAATTCCATCCAATCAAATCCAATGCTCCTCGCGCATGCGCAGCATGGCTCTCTAGGAGCACTCTGTCTCTAACCTTTTTGCGAACCTTTTCTTTTGTTCTTGGTAACATTTTGCGAACCTTTTGTTCACAAATGTTTCGATTTACACAATGCTGTGCGTCTCTCTCTTACCCTCTCTCTCTTTCTGTCTCTCTCTCTAATCTTTCGTGAACCTTTTATTTTGTTCTTTTTAACCTTTTCTGAACCTTTTGTTCACAGATTTTTAGATTTACTCGGTGCTGTGCGTCTCTCTATCCCCCTTTCGTCTCTGTTTCTCCCCCTCACTCTCTCTCCCCCTCACTTGCTCTCTCTTTAACCTTTCGCGAACCTTTTCTTTTGTTCTTGTTAACATTTTGTGAACCTTTTGTTCCCAGATGTTTCGATTTACACGATGCTGTGCCGTGAGCACGGATGCCGGACGTCGCACGGCCAAGCCTCAGCCTTAAGGTGCTTCGCCCCTAAAAGTTTTGAATAACGATCACGAAATGCCTGAAGAATTTTGAAATTATCATTGAAGGTATTTTCACTGTGTTCAATTTCCAGAATTTCTTCCGCTACTGCAGATTGCCGCTCGTCACTCAATGAAGTCTTTGCTGGTTGACCTTCATAAAATAGTAGTATACGCGACCGGACTAAAGCTTCCCCGTATTTTTCAGTAGTTTGCTGGTGCCCCTGGCCTTTCACATTACTAATGTCATCGACATACACCACTGGATCAATGCTTTCGAATTTGTGCAGCCTTGTCAAAATTTGCCGCACTTCGTTAAACTGATAACGTTTTAAAAATGTTACCCCATTCGGTGCCTCTACCGCCGAGTTGTTGATTTCTTGCTTGAAGAGATCCCGCTTTTGAATAACTTTCAAATCAATGCACTCCAAAGTAGTGTGCAGGCAAGCAGAAACACTGCTTTGAAAATTTACATCTGAAAGGAGACTAGAATTAAGGTTCCATAATTCTTGCATCCATAATTGTAGTGGGCGCTGAAAAAACGGGTTTCACCGTATAATTAAATCAGGAAACTGATTAGTATTGGGATTTGGTTAAGGTGAGCGCCACAGGCCAGCTGAAAATGCTTAAACTGAACGCCACGCCCTTTTCCGCATCCGATGTCCGCAACACTTTCAAAGTTTCAAAGTTTATTTCAAGAAACGCAATAATGTGCGATTACACAATGTAGGTATACAAGAGGAGGTCCGAAGGTTAGAAACCGTGGGCGGGACCTCCTATGCTTCTACACCATAAATAGCGAGCATATAAAAAGACATAGTTGGAAGTTAGCAATCCATTAGCACGTAACGGTAAAACAAATTAGTGGCGATACCGAAACACCTCAAAAGCACACAATAGCAAAGTATACATAGAATATGGCTCAACTGTATACACTGCACAGACCAAATGAGAGCAAACCATTCAAGAAAAAAAATTGAACAAGAAATTACACTACATTTTTATTCCAAATAATTTATGCATGTGTACACGCAAACAACAACAAGAAAAAAACAAGAGGCCAGAAGTGTTCTTCACAACCAAAACCAGTTGTAGTGGCATAGCCTAATTCCTTTTATTATGCATGCGTAAATACTTTTTAAAAAGGAACAGGGATTAAGAGTTTTTAAGGTCAATGCCTAAAGTGTTCCAGAAGCTTATTCCGAAAAATGCGATAGTTTGTTTTCCTGTTCAGTGTTCAGTGACTTTGTTCAGTCAAGAAGGCTTGAAGAATTTCGGCACTAGTGTCCATTGCACGCAGTACAAATCGAACGATCCGTTTCATGGCAGACGCAGTTAAAATCTTCCGTTAGAAGTATGTCACGCTCAGTTTTTACAAATTAGCCAACGAAAAGAAGAAAGGTCTCCTTTGTTGTGCCTCACTTGGGCCATACACATAAACAGCCCGCCACTCTATTCTAGAGACAGCAAAGTTACAGCACATATATCTACCCCAGTCACCAGCTTTACTCAGAAAGGTCCGCGAATCAAGAATTTGCTGAGGAAAGCATGCCGCCAGCCGGGAGGCCAACTGAGTGACTAACACATAAATGATAGTTATATCGGAAACGTGCTACCGCAAATGTCGTGCCTTCATCAGCGCATGACTTAGTTTTCTGGATGGCAGCGACTGTCACAGAATTACATCTCAAAAGCTGCTTCAACTGGTGCTGTCGACCACTGTTTCGCGATGCCCTTACATTCAATGTACCATACTGAACTGCTGTGACACTTCCTGTCGATTTTAAGCAATTTAGACACCAGTTCCCGCCCTAGTAGTCACATGCCCTTAATAGGCCTTCGAAAACTACGGAAGAGCAGAACTTTTCTTTGAGACCAACCGACCTCGTTGACTACTAGCTCTGAGCCTCTTACGGTTCTCAACATCGTCCCAGTGTCTTCTGCTAGTCGCATGTCCGGGAACTTCATACTCTCTCGCCTTGCCAGCGTAGAGCAAAATTTGTTGCGGTTGTTGCTGTTGTTCCTTTCTTCATGAAAAAGAAACATTTGGGGGATTGGCCAGGCATTCGGAGCTTTGAGGGGCTAATGTGCCCGACGCAACGCACGCGATGAGGCGCGCCGTAGTGGAGGGCTCCGGATAAATTTTGACCACCCGGGGATCTTTAACGCGCACCGAAATATCGTACACACGGGCTTTTTTGCTTTTCGCTTCCATCAGAAAAGCGGACGCCGCGAACGGGAATAGAGCCCGTGACCTCGTGCTCAGCAGCACAACGCCTTAGCCACTGAGCCACGGTGGCGGGTCACGGGGTAGCAGAAAAGGAGACGTATGAAGTAATTCGCGCGTGAAGAGAAAGAAAGAAAAGCTAAGAAAGCGATGCAAATGCAATGTTGCAGCATAGGAGTTGTTAACAGGTGTTGCCGGGCTTTCGCCTTCAGTGACGTAAGCAGACGTGTGTGCCCTGAAGAGTTTTTCTTTCCAGAAACCCATGAGTTTTTCTACCGTAAAATGTTTAGTGTGAGCAATTCTACATTGTTTTTTAAACACGAAAGTATTTTATTCCAGGATACACTAATATTTCGCTGACGTCTTATCCGTCACGGAAATGACGCCAGTACAACGAAGCAAGCGGCCTGTAAAGGGTGCACCATCGCACGCAGGGTCTTCTTGCGGGGAAGCAACCGTTAGTACTAAAGAGTACGTTGTATTTAGGGTTGTTCTTTTTTGGGTTTTGTAATTTAACACGAAAGTCTTTTATGCCGGGATACACCAAGATATCACTAATGCCATTATCGTCATGGAAATGACGCCAGTACACCTTTGCCAAAGTAACCCGCCAGCTTGACGTCGCTCGCCAGCACACCCACAAGACAGCCGCTAACCCTCAAATCATGCTCAGCGGTAGATTTCGCTGCACATTTTACTTCCGTGTTTTACCGATTCCTATCACACAGGAATCAACCAGGGTTTTGTAAGTAAATCTGGCTTGGTATCATTTAGATGAGTCCTATTTATACACCTGTCACACGGAAAATCTAATGTCATTCAAACTGAATGACTTGACCAGTTAATGACATTCGGCTCGGCCGTGCGGGTCTACACGGCGGAAGAAATGTCATTTGATTGTGATAGCGGTGGCGATTAGAGAGCTCGCAAAACCTCAAAATTACACTTCAAGCGCATGTAGAATGTCTTCACACGTAAGATTGTTTTGAAAAACGCAACAAAGGTTTATTTTTTAAAAATAAAAACAACAAAACCGCCGATTACGGTGACATCAGTAAACATTACAAGCTGAGACAAGTCTGCGAAACATCCGGATTACAGCAGCGCGAGGAGTGGGGACAAGATTTTCTTTTTTGTTATTACTTGTTTGCCTTTCTTTATTTGAACAACTCAATTAGGAAAACATACGTTTACGGTATCATTTAGATAAGAACACGTAGAATTCACGTTATGCATCCCTGCGGATGTGCCGGGCTTGTGCCCATCTCGGGACGAAATATCGACGAGAAAAACTAGCGTGTAGCCTTGACGATATGCAACCTTTATTTTCTGTATTTCTCATATGGTTCGCGGCTTCAATGCTGCCCTAATTTATAATCGCAGTGTCTTGAGTGCCGCCTGCGGCGCTGCAGCGCAGTGCTGCAGCCGCGTAGAGTGCGGACCGATGACATGACAATATTTTAGACTAGGCTGACACAGAAGAAAACGTCTGAATTTGTGGTGTAGAGGTTTCTTCGTAGTTTCTCCACACAAAGGAGGGTTCACTCTCGCCTCCTCTATTTTTGTTTACATTTTGAGTTTGAATTAGTACTTTCATGGCTTAGATTAGTTTCCGGTATTTCAAATAACTGATTTCTGTTTGTCATTATCGGTTAGGTTACGTTAGGGAGCACGAAGTAGTGCGAGACGGGGCATTTTTATTGGGAAACGCCGGTGGTCGTCGCTTTATTGGAGAGCTTATTGTACCGCCAGAGCCATTCATAATTCGCATTCCTCCTGTGGCCAATCCCCCCTTTGGACATGCGCCAGACTCTAAGACCGGAATAAAGGCAAAAAGGAGGTGGGACTCGGGCCGTGATCTCGCCCGAGCGACGTCAACCAGCGGTCGTGTCGCCTTCTGCCGCATGAGCGTCCATGGAATGCTCAAGGCCTCAGTGGGAGGGCGTGGTGTTTTAGTCAAGTGACGCCGCTCATGACGACAGGTATGACCGTTCAGCTGCTGACGTTGATGTCCGCCCTGTGGCTTGTTTAACAAGAAGCCGGACTGCTCGCCAGGCCACCCCACAGGAACTGCGAACTGCATCGGCAACTGCTCGACTCCGACCGCACGAGAGGTCGTCGCCAGAAGGTTGGGCATCATGAAATGTCCGCCGGCCTAGCGCGCACCTGTGTACTTTCAAGATTCCTGCGTGACAGTTTATCAGCCGTGCCGGGCTGCGGAGTTAACATTTCGAGGAATCGACGCAGAAAATCGTGGCTGGTATCACGGATGCTGGGGTAAAAGAAAAAAAAAAAACATTTGTTTTTCCGTACACTCAACAGCACATTCCAGTTCTGTAAAATTGTTGCCTTGAAAACAGGTGCTTCGAAGCGGTCTGGACGTCACTCACGCCGCGTGATCTAGCAGTTCCGTGGATTGGTGTTACGCACTTGTCCTTGCAGGCTATTTTTTTGGCCGCCGAAAAGAACTAATACTCGGATGCTCGGTACCATTCCAATATTATGGATCTCTAACCGAGGTGGTTCCTTCGTTGTACTCTTGAACGGCGGCTCGCGTCTGTCATGATAACCGGGGAGACAAGCGGTCAAGACGCCATCTGATACGTCGGACGAGGGAATACTCAGCGGTAACCTCAATTAAGAAGAAAGCTTATTTATCCAGCCGGATCAGAAGGTACCACCTACTCTCTTCAGCTACGCGTTCGTGTATGCAGCCATGTCTGTTCATTCCGTCCCGAGCCAGGACGTGGCCTTCCGCCTCAACAGTAGCTCGGGATGGGAGGCCTTGGAAGACTTCTACACGCTGATGCCCGACCAGTGGCCGGAGTGGGTCACGGGACAGACGGTCGTCATGGCCGTCATGGTCGTCGCGGTGACCTGTTCCTGCCTCTATGGTCTCCTGACGGGCCGGCCTAGAGAGAGCGCTCACCGCGTCAGGTTCACGGCGTCGGTGTCGACAGGGACTTCGTCCGGCCGCCTGGACAACGGCTACGCTCGGCTGCCTACCAGGGAGAGCAGCGTAGATGACGCCCGTGTGGAGATGCCGCGGCCGTCGTCCGAGGCGCGCGTCGACGACTTCTGGGACAGCCTCATGTTCTTGTGGTGGCTGCGTGTGGAGTGAGAAGTCAGTCCCGATGAAAGACTTTCCACTCCTGGGGGATAGCGAAAGAACTGGCCGCCGCCTAATTGTCTGTAGTATTCGTGGCTTGTTGGATGGGAAACGTTCGCTCTTGCGTAACCAACAAATGCGAGAACTCTAGGTAGATGGGGCTGCTAGGCAACAACTTGCGGAATAAACGATTTTTGAGCCACAGTGGGCCCTGACAGTTTGCATTTCTCAGTCATTGGCGTTTTCTCCATGGATAGAAGGTGCTTCTAGCAGAGTTAAAGTGCCAGAAGGTAAATATCGTTGGAACGATGCATTAGGGGGTCATGGTGACCAAATGCAAGTCTGGTTCAACGAAAAGACTGATTCGTCCCGATAACAATGACACCACAGTGACAAAATCAAACAAAGCATCCAAATATTAAGTAAAAGATGCGAACCAGTGACCACTTTCTTTCCAGTGATTTCGGTTTGACGTTGTGCGATAGATGCTCCACCTCATCCGACGCATCTCACAGACGTCTAGTGGCTCCTGTTTCAAAATGGCCCGTCTATTGATGCGGTTGGTACCCCAGCCTCGGCTTGTTTACCAGGCACAATTCCAATTCCTGAGCCAGGTGGAGTGGGCTCGGCTTGAGGCCATTAACCGAGCCGCAATGCGGGCAATTACCTGCCTCCCTGTGATAACACCGATCCCTGCTCTTCAGGCTGAAGCTCAAGTTAACACCTTGGATGAGCTTGTCCATCAGCGTCGGTCCGCCCGCATGGATAAACTCACCATTGTTGCTGAGACAGCGTCGTTAGGAAACTGCATGGGTCGTTCACTACCCACATGTCTAGCCTGCGTCGTTACCAGGCCACCTTAGCTATACCACCAGGTGACCGACAACAGGCCACTAACGCGACTTCACAATCGATGCAACGGACATACTGATGCGCTTTTCGCGGTCGCACAAGAACTGGTGGCTGAGTGTCAACACCAGGTGGTGCAGGCATTTGTGGACGCTGGGCCAAGGACGACCTGGTGATGACAACACTACAATGTCCTTCCCACCTAGAGGCCTGTCAAACGTGCTTCGACGAAGCACACCGCACCCTGCCGTCTATGCTGTCTGAGTTTATGGCCATCCGGGGCGGCTTGCAAGCACTAACTCCTGCTCTTCATCAAGCCCCTGGAGGTACTACTTTACAAGTTTATACAGACTCCACGGCAGCCATGCGTGATTTACGTCGAGTCAATAACAACTCGGCTATCTCGAGGGACATTCATGATTTACTGGATACGTACCCCGGCCCTCTGCGACTCTCGTGGGTCCGGCGAAATACGCTTCCCGCTCACATTGCGGCGGATGATTCCTGCCACACTGCCTTTGTAACACGTCCATTGCCTTTTCCGACACTAGATACCCCATGACAGTTTTTCCAAAGGAAAGAAGGTCTTCGTCGGGCCACACGAGCTCTAATTCCACCGTGTGGAACGGACCTCCCTAGCTCACTCGCTCGCTGGAAAGAGGTCTCGCTGCGAAGACTTCGTGCTGGTGTAGCCCTCTCTCCCGCTGTTACCCGGGAGTGGCCACCACGCTACCATGCCCCGTTCGACCAGAACTGCCCCTTTTGCACGGCTCCTGCCGAAGATGCGGACACAGCACATTTGCTGTGGACGTGCCCTTCATTGCAAGCGGCCAGAACACGACACCTTCGAGGCACACGCCTACACCCTGGCAAACCACCTGACCTTCATCGGTGGATACGGGGACCCCACCACCGCTCCCTCCTTGCGTTTCTTCGCGAAAATGGAGTTAACCTTTACTTGTCGCATAGTATTTATGCCAACGGGCGTACTATCGCAATTAAGAAAAAAGAAAGAAAAGAACTTATTTGTGCATTTGTGTATACAGCCGGCATAGGCCGCTGCAAGCATGACTGGACGATCGTAGAGTGGCTTCTTGTTTCTTGGTCGTTGCACTTGAACTCGAACGTGCGGTTAACACAATGATAACTATGTTGCTAGTGCTGACCCATAATACGTCACTCGCACCCATTTCGTGTCACACTATAGCGCGAAATGCAAGCGAATGTTCAATAGTTCTTGCGTGCTTCCGGTGAAACGTCTTTCGGGGCTGGAATGGAGCTGATGTGAGTTGTCAAAGCTGGTTCTTCCAAATTAAATTTGTATTTTGTCTTCCTGCCGCCTTTAACGTAAATTATGTACAGTTAGTCAGCGCTGGCGGTAGAGGAGAAAGGACGGTGTGCGCATGACGGTGTGCGCTTGAAACCTCTACTCCCTTATTCTGCAGGGCATTCGAAAGTGCTGAAGCGGGGTATAGCAAAGCTGTGTTTCTTAAATAGCCTTAAAACATCGTTTTCACAAAATGAATGAAAGGTTAGCATTGCAAGTTCACCGCCTTGGGCGAGCAAGATTTTCCGAGCATATTTTGAAAGCTGAAGCGCATGACGTGCCATCAGAAACCAAGAAGGGTCTCGGTGAGCGGTTTCGCAAAAATGAAGAAGAAAAACAAAAGTATGCAGTGATTCCTTACAGGCATGGATTATGACCACCACCCCCAAGTGCAGAAAACAAAATATACCTTAACACAAACACCCGATAAAGTGGTGGGGAAACAGCCCTGCCGGTAGCGTAGTGGTTATCGCACCAGACCGGTATTCTGGAGGTCGTGGGTTCGGATCCCACCCGGCGAGCATTATTTCACCACTTTCTTTCTTACTCAAAAAATTCTTCATTTCTTTCTATGACATAACGCATTCCCCGCTTTGCTTTCCGAGGTTTTCTTGACTGCCAACCCTTATTCTATATATATATATATATATATATATATATACATATAGTCGGCCAACCTATCTTTCTGTATTTCCTCAACGAGCCCCTCATATCCTAACTATTTTATTCTTCGAAAGCCTAGCGAGGGTATAGCCAATGGCAGCCTTGATGCCAAGGTAGCGTAAGAGGGTTCCCCACCAGTTGTCCGCTCATGACAGGCTGTAGACGTTTGAGTCACTCCCCGGGGGTTGAAAAGAAGGTCCCCTTCTCCCCGTGAAGTCATAGTGGCGATGGCTACCGCCCTCAACACGTCAGATACCGCTCTAGTAAATATAAATACCCCAGAAAGTGAAGGAGAACACAGTCGCCCAGATAGCCGAATTGGTAAGGCATTCGAGACCTAATCGAAAGGCGTGGGCTCGGTCCCCACTCTGGGCGCGTGTTTTTCTTTCTTTCTTTCTTACCTATATTTAAAAAAATGTTGACCTCACTAACCGTAATAAAAAAACCGCCTAACACCCCTATGACTCCTTTGGAGTTGTAGTCTGCCAACCTATCTTTCTGTATTTCCTCAACGAGCCCCTCATCTCCTAACTATATTATTTTTCGAAAGCCTAGCGAGGGTCTCGGCAATGGCAGTCTTGATGCCAAGGTAGCATAAGAGGGTTCCCCGCCAGTTGTCCGCTCATGACAGGCTGTAGACGTTTGAGTCACGCCCCGGGGGTTGAAAAGAAGGTCCCCTTCTCCCCGTGAAGTCAGAGTGGCGCTGGCTACCACCCTCACAACGTCAGATACCGCTCTAGTAAATATAAATACCCCAGAAAGTGAAGGAGAACACAGTCGCCCAGATAGCCGAATTGGTAAGGCATTCGAGGTCTAATCGAAAGGCGTGGGTTCGGTCCCCATTTTGGGCGCGTGTTTTTCTTTCTTTCTTCCGTATATGTAAAAAAATGTTATCTCCATTACCGTAGTAAAAAAAAGAGCTGAACCACACCCGTATGCCTCCTTCGGCGTTGTAGACTGCCGACCTATCTTTCTGTATTTCCTCAACGAGCCCCTCATTTCCTTACCATATTATTCTGCGAAAGCCTAGCGAGGGTCTCGGTTCTGGCAGCCTTGATGCCTAGGTAGCATAAGAGGGCTTCCCGCCAGCTACCCGCTCATGACAGGCTGTAGACGCTCGAGTCTCGCCCCGGGTGTTGAAAAGAAGGTTCCCTTCTCCCCGTGTAGTCAGAGTGGCGCTGGCTACCACCCTCAAGCGTCAGATACACTTCTAGTAAATATAAATACCCCAGAAAGTGAAGGAGAACACAGTCGCCCAGATAGCCGAATTGGTAAGGCATTCGAGACCTAATCGAAAGGCGTGGGCTCGGTCCCCACTCTGGGCGCGTGTTTTTCTTTCTTTCTTTCTTACCTATATTTAAAAAAATGTTGACCTCACTAACCGTAATAAAAAAACCGCCTAACACCCCTATGACTCCTTTGGAGTTGTAGTCTGCCAACCTATCTTTCTGTATTTCCTCAACGAGCCCCTCATCTCCTAACTATATTATTTTTCGAAAGCCTAGCGAGGGTCTCGGCAATGGCAGTCTTGATGCCAAGGTAGCATAAGAGGGTTCCCCGCCAGTTGTCCGCTCATGACAGGCTGTAGACGTTTGAGTCACGCCCCGGGGGTTGAAAAGAAGGTCCCCTTCTCCCCGTGAAGTCAGAGTGGCGCTGGCTACCACCCTCACAACGTCAGATACCGCTCTAGTAAATATAAATACCCCAGAAAGTGAAGGAGAACACAGTCGCCCAGATAGCCGAATTGGTAAGGCATTCGAGGTCTACTCGAAAGGCGTGGGTTCGGTCCCCATTTTGGGCGCGTGTTTTTCTTTCTTTCTTCCGTATATGTAAAAAAATGTTATCTCCATTACCGTAGTAAAAAAAAGAGCTGAACCACACCCGTATGCCTCCTTCGGCGTTGTAGACTGCCGACCTATCTTTCTGTATTTCCTCAACGAGCCCCTCATTTCCTTACCATATTATTCTGCGAAAGCCTAGCGAGGGTCTCGGTTCTGGCAGCCTTGATGCCTAGGTAGCATAAGAGGGCTTCCCGCCAGCTACCCGCTCATGACAGGCTGTAGACGCTCGAGTCTCGCCCCGGGTGTTGAAAAGAAGGTCCCCTTCTCCCCGTGTAGTCAGAGTGGCGCTGGCTACCACCCTCACAACGTCAGATACACTTCTAATAAATATAAATAGCCCAGAAAGGAAGGAGAACACAGTCGCCCAGGTAGCCGAATTGTTAAGGCATTCGAGATCTAATCGAAATGCCTGGGTTCGGTCCCCACTCTGGGCGCGTGTTTTTCTTTCTTTCTTCCGTATATGTAAAAAATGTCATCTTCATTACCGTAGTAAAAAAAAGACCTTAACCACATCCCTATGCCTCCTTTGGCGTTGTAGACTGCCGACCTATCTTTCTGTACATATATATATATATATATATATATATATATATATATAATTAATTTTGCAAAGTCGCATTCATTTGTGTGGAGAGAGTTGGTGAACAAGTACGTCTTCAAGATCCAATAAAATGTTCATTCATCAGTATCTCGTAGTCCGCGTCTTCTTATTGGTTCTGGCTGCACTTCCGGCCTACGCTGTTTGTGCGTTACTTCATCTTAGGCTGTGGGGTATTTCTCACGATCTTCGAGGGCACGTCGTAATCCGTCGTGCTGGTATTCTTGATTAGGAAGTTCATTTTTTCTAAGTGATGGATTCTGTCTTCTAAAGGCCGAATCTTGTTCGGTAGTGGAGACACTTCTTGCTTCCGCCTCAACTTCGTCCACTTGCAGTGTCTGAATTGAGATCAAATCCATAAACTGTTTCTTCTTCTGTTGATTTCCTTTGTCCACTAGTTTTTCTTATAAGCGGTATAATATCACTCATTGCTTTTCCCTTTGAGGGTTTAGGAAAATTAGCTTGTATACCGCCATAACCTTGAATATTACGACCAGTCTATACGCCTCGAGCGCGGCCTGTAGGGGCGCCACTGTAATCCTCCTAGCGGCCCGTTTCGAAAGCAGGCGCGGTAGTCGGCGTCCCGCTCCCCAGTGCCACCGCTGCTTTTGTGGCCCGTTCACGAATGAGATTTGCCGTGTGCGGGCGTTTGCAATCTATGTTTATGTGGAGCAGTCACTCTGTTCGCAAATTGGGGTGTGTTTACGAGAGTGTAAATGTTTCTGACGCGATCTTAGTGTGGTATACTCGGTCTGTATACAAGCGCCCGGTGTGTGCCACAGGCCAGCGTCGCGGAACCGGCATATGATGTAGCCGATTCTAGTTTACTAGCAGTGCCTCCGTAACAACCGCTTCCTCAGATGTTCATGCTACGGCTATACACTACGAGTTAAATTGGTTTTGTGCGCTTACATAATCAGGGGAGCACTCATACCTGACAGCACACGAATTACGTTTGCCAATATTATACCTCAGATATTGATCCCCGCCATTTACAAGCCAGTCTGTGTTAATTTCGGGAATATTCAACAAAAGTACGATGAACAATGCATAATTATACTCGGGGATCAGCACACGACAAAGTCGTTTTGTCGTGAGGTGAGCGCCCGCAAACATTTATCTTCTCCTCTGCGAGCAGAGCGGAGACGGGCTTAGAATATAATCCGCATCCGCGACTAATGCTTCTTCGAAAAATCGTCATATGGCATAGGGAGCCTGCAGAATAAAGCAGAAACTGAAATCAGAGAGCCTTATCACATACCACACCCTTTCAACGACACCTTTCATCGCTTGTTGAACAGCCTACCCTGTATACTTCCAAAAATGTGTCCGCCGTACGATCAGCTGCTCGTTGAAGTAGAAAAATAAAAGGAAAGTGAACGCGACATTTGTGCGTGTGTGATTACTAAAACGCTCATTGCTTGATTCCGCTCCGCACTTGTACACAGCGTCCGCCTCCCCTCCCCCCCCCCCCCTTCCACCGATGTCTCGCGAAGTAGCAGGGCATTTCGCGTATAGTTGGTCTAGTTAACCCTACCTGGCTTAAGCTTCGACGAACGTCTTTAGCATGTCAGAAGCTGCACTGTTTTTTTTTTCCGTTAGAGAATTATGTTTCTTAATTCCGCACTTCCACAGCATTTATTTTTCCGTGGTTCAATTAACTTGCCTTGGTGTGTGGGCACATATTTAACGACGCACAGGCTTGGAATATACTTAACATTTTCGCATGGTTTATATTCTTATAAAAGGCAGAAGTTATTGTCCGGAATTGGGTAATCACATCCTCGAAACATATTTTTCTGCGACGTATATATTCGAAATGAAGCCGCATTCGTTGTCCACGCTGCAAAATGAAGCCAACCTCTCATTGCGCCAGTATTAGGTCTAAATGAGGCGACAGTAGAATTCATTTGTGCCTGATAAGTTTTGGAGGTGACAGGGGTGATATGTTGCTACCGTCGCCGACGCCTAAGAGCGGCGACGAAGCGCGCAGCACCGCGTCTCCGGGTGGCTCTTGCAGACGATCGCGTACCCTACGAAGACACAGCTGCTTTTTAAGAGACCTAAACGTTCTCTTTGCTTGTAGACGACACCATAACAAGTTTTTTTCAGGGCGCGGAAAGGCGAAAAGAAGCGACACAGAACCAAAACACTGCACGCGGCCCTATCAGCCACGCAGCGCAAATCCCGTCAACGCCGCGGAGAAGCGGTGGCAGGCGGCGCAGCGATCGCGAAGCTCGAGGCGTATATTCCTCCCGGAGTAGGAGCATTTGCAGGTTGAATGTGGAAATCCTTTGCAGTATGTGTAGCAGATAAAACATAGTCAAACGATTGGTGGTATTCAACTTGTAATTCTCATTCTATTTCCCATATACAACACACACCAGCCCATGTTGGTGTAGGAGCTAGAGGGGTGTTACTTTGTACTGGTAAAACTCCAAAATGTATTTGCGCGGGCGAATAAGGAGCCATTTGATTCATTAGCGGATGCTTAGAGAAACAAGCTTTTTGAATTGCAGTATCGTACACAATCGTTTAACGTTGCTCGTTCATCATCACTTCGTTGGTTGCTAAACGTTTTATTTTTAATATAAGAGTAATGTGTATTTTGGAAATTTGTTGGTCCCCATAACGTATCATAGGTATTTGCATTTGCGTATGCTTTCAAAGGAGCAAATTTAAAATGATGGTTATAATTCAATGTAGGTTCACCTTTCTCTACATTCATATTCGTTATATTAAGGTGTTTGCTTAATATTATACTATCATACTTAGGTACAACAATTAACGTGTAATTATTATAATGACTTGGAATTCCAATTACGCGTGGAATATTCGAAGGATCTTCGCTGCTATTGTTCCCTGGTCACTGCAGAGTCCTGTAGATTTCTACATGATCCTCATACTTCTTGTTAACACTCAAAGTATCTCCCCCTAGCAACATCTTCACAGTGTCATACTGTGATGGCTCAATGTTAGGCTCATTCCAGAAAATTACTCGATGACTGTCACAGTTTTTGAATGGGAAACTTGTGTTTCTGTTAAAATTTCCCATTTGTCCAGTATTTAAGTAAAATTTCCTTATAGCATCAAATATGTAGTTCTTTCTTGAACTGGGAGCAGAAATTACATATATGCAATTTTTCTTTGGCAGGGCCTCTTGCATTACAGTAAAAACGTCTTTCACAAACTCCTCTACATTCCCATCTGTATGAATTTCTAAAATTATTTTTACCATGACTATGTTTTCAGTTACTGAAAAGTACTGAGTCATGGGTACAAAAATGGGGTTAAGTTCAGTTACATCATAGTGATGACAAAAATCGTCAAAACTCCAATAGCACACTTCTGTTTTAAAGCATCGAACAGCAAGGTTGTACTCGTTGTCTACAGCACTGTGGCTAGCCACGGGACCGTTCACCCACTCTAGAGTAATGCTACTTGATTTTGGCGGTGAGACACAAATTTGCTTGAGGAGATGGTATATGCTGAACATAGTGGCGTCTTGACTTCTTCTTTTTGGAGCTTCTAAGGGAGCTGTGTATTAGACGTTTGCTTCATGCGTTGAAGGAGCACGTGTACAGGCAGTAGGCTTTTGCAATTTGAAATCGGCACAGTGTACTTGAGCAGCAGTGGGCCAAAATGGCTCCCAGGTGTCGTCTGGTCTTCCGACTTGCCCCGCATTTTCAGCTGCAAATACAAACAATAATTAGTACAAATACGCACATATCATAAAGATTACCTGCAGAAAGTGTGATGTCCACGGGGGCACATCCAACTTCGAAAAGACACAGCTTCCTGGGCTCACGCATAACATACTCGACGAAGTTGATGAAGTGGCGTTCGGTGAGTACTCGCCAGGGCTTACATCGGCAGTAGTTGATTGCCCATGGGCGCACGTGCATGATATGGGCATGTCTGTCTGGTCCGGGGCCGTACTGTTTCGGCTCTGCTGGCAAGTGACCCAAGTAGGACCAATTAGTTAGCATCACCGTCGCGTCGATGAACGCTATGTGGTAGCTGTTCCAACAATTAGTCTTGCGTTCAAATGAGGTGACTGTTAGATTGAGCGTGCGCAGCGTTGTGCACTGATAACTGATGTAGGTACGTGTTGGCGGGGTGAGCCGACTCCGTTTGCTGATAAACGACCGGCGCGCCGCTTATCAGTATATAAGGAGCGACACCTGAGCGCACGTTATCATATGCCTGTGCCACGAGGTCACAACTACTTCGGTTCCGGAGACGCTCTCTCCAACGGACCTCCGACTGATAAAGACGACGCTTACGCCACAGAACACGACCTTGTTTAAGCAGAAGCAGCGAACTGGTGATCCCTCTTTAGTACGTACCGCAGATCTCCAATTAATAATCCGCACGTTTGAGGAAGGCAGAAAGAACCTTCACGCTTGGTTACGAACTATTGCAATTGGTGGAACATATTTATTTGAATCTGTATTTGGAGTTCAGTATCCACGCTTAAAGCGTGTGCGTAGTGAAAATAGTAGACCAAGGAAATGAACAAGAGTAAATGTTGCAGAAGAGGGATCTCGTTGAGGAAATAAGGTAGGTAGGGACAGTCTTCAACGCCTAAGGAGGCATAGGGGAATGATTAGGCTTTTTTTACCACGGTCAGTGAAGTGAACATTTTTTTAAATTTACGTAACAAGGAAAGAAAGAAAGAAAAACACGCTCCAAGAGTGGGTACCGAAACCACGCCTTTCGATTTGATAGCGAATGTCTTAGCAATTCGGCTATCTGGGCGACTGTTTTATCCTTCGCTTTCTGGGGTATTTATATTTACTACAACTGTATCTTACGCTTAATGGTGGTAGCCAGCGCCACTCTGACTACACAAGGAGAAGGGGACATTCTTTTCAACCCCCGGGGCGTGACTCGAACGTCTACAGTCTGTAATGAGTCGAGAAAACATGGCGCGTTCGAAATGACGCAGGCAGGCTCTACGCGCAAGAAGAAAATGGCGCATTCCGCATGACGCAAAAAAGCTCCAGCATACGAAATTAAACCACTCTCCAGCATACCACTTTCCCGGGTATATATGTTAAGGTATTTTTTGTTTCCTGCGCTTGGGGGTAGTAGCCAGAGCCACTCGGACTACTCGGTGTGAAGGGGACCTTCTTTTAACCGCCGGGCCGTGACTCGAGTGTCTACGACATGTCGAGAGTGGTCGACCACCAGCGCTGAACCCTCTTGAGCTACCTTTGGCACCAATACTGCCAGAACCGAGGCCCTCGCTGCGCGCATATATATATATATATATATATATATATATACATATCAAGGTTGCAGTCGTCATTGCCAGTGCTATTCGGCTTTTTTCGAAATATTTAATAGGGCCGAATGACGTGTGCTTGTCACGTTTCTTTGATTCATTGACAAATAAGCGAAAATATAAGTCGAGAAAAAATCCGCCGTTTTTCCGGGAGCGGGACTCGAACCCACATCTCCGCATAACCGGTGCGGTGCGTTAACCAATTACGCTATCCCGCAGCGGCTTCTCTCTCGACTTTTAAAGCGGGGGTTTATATTTACAAGAGCTCTGAGGCCGGTCAACTAGCGCCGCCCCTCGACTACCGCGGGAGACGTAGAACGTCTTCTTTCCCAGCGGCCGCCACGTAGAACGTGGTCGGAGGTCGGGGTTAGCAATTGGCATATCCGAACTGCTGGAGCCAGTGCCTCGTAATGCATGTAGCAGAACAGAGAGATACGGGACGAGGGACTCGGTAAAGATACATATCAAGGTTGCAGTCGTCATTGCCAGTGCTATTCGGCTTTTTTCGAAATATTTAATAGGGCCGAATGACGTGTGCTTGTCACGTTTCTTTGATTCATTGACAAATAAGCGAAAATATAAGTCGAGAAAAAATCCGCCGTTTTTCCGGGAGCGGGACTCGAACCCACATCTCCGCATAACCGGTGCGGTGCGTTAACCAATTACGCTATCCCGCAGCGGCTTCTCTCTCGACTTTTAAAGCGGGGGTTTATATTTACAAGAGCTCTGAGGCCGGTCAACTAGCGCCGCCCCTCGACTACCGCGGGAGACGTAGAACGTCTTCTTTCCCAGCGGCCGCCACGTAGAACGTGGTCGGAGGTCGGGGTTAGCAATTGGCATATCCGAACTGCTGGAGCCAGTGCCTCGTAATGCATGTAGCAGAACAGAGAGATACGGGACGAGGGACTCGGTAAAGATACATATCAAGGTTGCAGTCGTCATTGCCAGTGCTATTCGGCTTTTTTCGAAATATTTAATAGGGCCGAATGACGTGTGCTTGTCACGTTTCTTTGATTCATTGACAAATAAGCGAAAATATAAGTCGAGAAAAAATCCGCCGTTTTTCCGGGAGCGGGACTCGAACCCACATCTCCGCATAACCGGTGCGGTGCGTTAACCAATTACGCTATCCCGCAGCGGCTTCTCTCTCGACTTTTAAAGCGGGGGTTTATATTTACAAGAGCTCTGAGGCCGGTCAACTAGCGCCGCCCCTCGACTACCGCGGGAGACGTAGAACGTCTTCTTTCCCAGCGGCCGCCACGTAGAACGTGGTCGGAGGTCGGGGTTAGCAATTGGCATATCCGAACTGCTGGAGCCAGTGCCTCGTAATGCATGTAGCAGAACAGAGAGATACGGGACGAGGGACTCGGTAAAGATACATATCAAGGTTGCAGTCGTCATTGCCAGTGCTATTCGGCTTTTTTCGAAATATTTAATAGGGCCGAATGACGTGTGCTTGTCACGTTTCTTTGATTCATTGACAAATAAGCGAAAATATAAGTCGAGAAAAAATCCGCCGTTTTTCCGGGAGCGGGACTCGAACCCACATCTCCGCATAACCGGTGCGGTGCGTTAACCAATTACGCTATCCCGCAGCGGCTTCTCTCTCGACTTTTAAAGCGGGGGTTTATATTTACAAGAGCTCTGAGGCCGGTCAACTAGCGCCGCCCCTCGACTACCGCGGGAGACGTAGAACGTCTTCTTTCCCAGCGGCCGCCACGTAGAACGTGGTCGGAGGTCGGGGTTAGCAATTGGCATATCCGAACTGCTGGAGCCAGTGCCTCGTAATGCATGTAGCAGAACAGAGAGATACGGGACGAGGGACTCGGTAAAGATACATATCAAGGTTGCAGTCGTCATTGCCAGTGCTATTCGGCTTTTTTCGAAATATTTAATAGGGCCGAATGACGTGTGCTTGTCACGTTTCTTTGATTCATTGACAAATAAGCGAAAATATAAGTCGAGAAAAAATCCGCCGTTTTTCCGGGAGCGGGACTCGAACCCACATCTCCGCATAACCGGTGCGGTGCGTTAACCAATTACGCTATCCCGCAGCGGCTTCTCTCTCGACTTTTAAAGCGGGGGTTTATATTTACAAGAGCTCTGAGGCCGGTCAACTAGCGCCGCCCCTCGACTACCGCGGGAGACGTAGAACGTCTTCTTTCCCAGCGGCCGCCACGTAGAACGTGGTCGGAGGTCGGGGTTAGCAATTGGCATATCCGAACTGCTGGAGCCAGTGCCTCGTAATGCATGTAGCAGAACAGAGAGATACGGGACGAGGGACTCGGTAAAGATACATATCAAGGTTGCAGTCGTCATTGCCAGTGCTATTCGGCTTTTTTCGAAATATTTAATAGGGCCGAATGACGTGTGCTTGTCACGTTTCTTTGATTCATTGACAAATAAGCGAAAATATAAGTCGAGAAAAAATCCGCCGTTTTTCCGGGAGCGGGACTCGAACCCACATCTCCGCATAACCGGTGCGGTGCGTTAACCAATTACGCTATCCCGCAGCGGCTTCTCTCTCGACTTTTAAAGCGGGGGTTTATATTTACAAGAGCTCTGAGGCCGGTCAACTAGCGCCGCCCCTCGACTACCGCGGGAGACGTAGAACGTCTTCTTTCCCAGCGGCCGCCACGTAGAACGTGGTCGGAGGTCGGGGTTAGCAATTGGCATATCCGAACTGCTGGAGCCAGTGCCTCGTAATGCATGTAGCAGAACAGAGAGATACGGGACGAGGGACTCGGTAAAGATACATATCAAGGTTGCAGTCGTCATTGCCAGTGCTATTCGGCTTTTTTCGAAATATTTAATAGGGCCGAATGACGTGTGCTTGTCACGTTTCTTTGATTCATTGACAAATAAGCGAAAATATAAGTCGAGAAAAAATCCGCCGTTTTTCCGGGAGCGGGACTCGAACCCACATCTCCGCATAACCGGTGCGGTGCGTTAACCAATTACGCTATCCCGCAGCGGCTTCTCTCTCGACTTTTAAAGCGGGGGTTTATATTTACAAGAGCTCTGAGGCCGGTCAACTAGCGCCGCCCCTCGACTACCGCGGGAGACGTAGAACGTCTTCTTTCCCAGCGGCCGCCACGTAGAACGTGGTCGGAGGTCGGGGTTAGCAATTGGCATATCCGAACTGCTGGAGCCAGTGCCTCGTAATGCATGTAGCAGAACAGAGAGATACGGGACGAGGGACTCGGTAAAGATACATATCAAGGTTGCAGTCGTCATTGCCAGTGCTATTCGGCTTTTTTCGAAATATTTAATAGGGCCGAATGACGTGTGCTTGTCACGTTTCTTTGATTCATTGACAAATAAGCGAAAATATAAGTCGAGAAAAAATCCGCCGTTTTTCCGGGAGCGGGACTCGAACCCACATCTCCGCATAACCGGTGCGGTGCGTTAACCAATTACGCTATCCCGCAGCGGCTTCTCTCTCGACTTTTAAAGCGGGGGTTTATATTTACAAGAGCTCTGAGGCCGGTCAACTAGCGCCGCCCCTCGACTACCGCGGGAGACGTAGAACGTCTTCTTTCCCAGCGGCCGCCACGTAGAACGTGGTCGGAGGTCGGGGTTAGCAATTGGCATATCCGAACTGCTGGAGCCAGTGCCTCGTAATGCATGTAGCAGAACAGAGAGATACGGGACGAGGGACTCGGTAAAGATACATATCAAGGTTGCAGTCGTCATTGCCAGTGCTATTCGGCTTTTTTCGAAATATTTAATAGGGCCGAATGACGTGTGCTTGTCACGTTTCTTTGATTCATTGACAAATAAGCGAAAATATAAGTCGAGAAAAAATCCGCCGTTTTTCCGGGAGCGGGACTCGAACCCACATCTCCGCATAACCGGTGCGGTGCGTTAACCAATTACGCTATCCCGCAGCGGCTTCTCTCTCGACTTTTAAAGCGGGGGTTTATATTTACAAGAGCTCTGAGGCCGGTCAACTAGCGCCGCCCCTCGACTACCGCGGGAGACGTAGAACGTCTTCTTTCCCAGCGGCCGCCACGTAGAACGTGGTCGGAGGTCGGGGTTAGCAATTGGCATATCCGGACTGCTGGAGCCAGTGCCTCGTAATGCATGTAGCAGAACAGAGAGATACGGGACGAGGGACTCGGTAAAGATACATATCAAGGTTGCAGTCGTCATTGCCAGTGCTATTCGGCTTTTTTCGAAATATTTAATAGGGCCGAATGACGTGTGCTTGTCACGTTTCTTTGATTCATTGACAAATAAGCGAAAATATAAGTCGAGAAAAAATCCGCCGTTTTTCCGGGAGCGGGACTCGAACCCACATCTCCGCATAACCGGTGCGGTGCGTTAACCAATTACGCTATCCCGCAGCGGCTTCTCTCTCGACTTTTAAAGCGGGGGTTTATATTTACAAGAGCTCTGAGGCCGGTCAACTAGCGCCGCCCCTCGACTACCGCGGGAGACGTAGAACGTCTTCTTTCCCAGCGGCCGCCACGTAGAACGTGGTCGGAGGTCGGGGTTAGCAATTGGCATATCCGAACTGCTGGAGCCAGTGCCTCGTAATGCATGTAGCAGGACAGAGAGATACGGGACGAGGGACTCGGTAAAGATACATATCAAGGTTGCAGTCGTCATTGCCAGTGCTATTCGGCTTTTTTCGAAATATTTAATAGGGCCGAATGACGTGTGCTTGTCACGTTTCTTTGATTCATTGACAAATAAGCGAAAATATAAGTCGAGAAAAAATCCGCCGTTTTTCCGGGAGCGGGACTCGAACCCACATCTCCGCATAACCGGTGCGGTGCGTTAACCAATTACGCTATCCCGCAGCGGCTTCTCTCTCGACTTTTAAAGCGGGGGTTTATATTTACAAGAGCTCTGAGGCCGGTCAACTAGCGCCGCCCCTCGACTACCGCGGGAGACGTAGAACGTCTTCTTTCCCAGCGGCCGCCACGTAGAACGTGGTCGGAGGTCGGGGTTAGCAATTGGCATATCCGAACTGCTGGAGCCAGTGCCTCGTAATGCATGTAGCAGAACAGAGAGATACGGGACGAGGGACTCGGTAAAGATACATATCAAGGTTGCAGTCGTCATTGCCAGTGCTATTCGGCTTTTTTCGAAATATTTAATAGGGCCGAATGACGTGTGCTTGTCACGTTTCTTTGATTCATTGACAAATAAGCGAAAATATAAGTCGAGAAAAAATCCGCCGTTTTTCCGGGAGCGGGACTCGAACCCACATCTCCGCATAACCGGTGCGGTGCGTTAACCAATTACGCTATCCCGCAGCGGCTTCTCTCTCGACTTTTAAAGCGGGGGTTTATATTTACAAGAGCTCTGAGGCCGGTCAACTAGCGCCGCCCCTCGACTACCGCGGGAGACGTAGAACGTCTTCTTTCCCAGCGGCCGCCACGTAGAACGTGGTCGGAGGTCGGGGTTAGCAATTGGCATATCCGAACTGCTGGAGCCAGTGCCTCGTAATGCATGTAGCAGAACAGAGAGATACGGGACGAGGGACTCGGTAAAGATACATATCAAGGTTGCAGTCGTCATTGCCAGTGCTATTCGGCTTTTTTCGAAATATTTAATAGGGCCGAATGACGTGTGCTTGTCACGTTTCTTTGATTCATTGACAAATAAGCGAAAATATAAGTCGAGAAAAAATCCGCCGTTTTTCCGGGAGCGGGACTCGAACCCACATCTCCGCATAACCGGTGCGGTGCGTTAACCAATTACGCTATCCCGCAGCGGCTTCTCTCTCGACTTTTAAAGCGGGGGTTTATATTTACAAGAGCTCTGAGGCCGGTCAACTAGCGCCGCCCCTCGACTACCGCGGGAGACGTAGAACGTCTTCTTTCCCAGCGGCCGCCACGTAGAACGTGGTCGGAGGTCGGGGTTAGCAATTGGCATATCCGAACTGCTGGAGCCAGTGCCTCGTAATGCATGTAGCAGAACAGAGAGATACGGGACGAGGGACTCGGTAAAGATACATATCAAGGTTGCAGTCGTCATTGCCAGTGCTATTCGGCTTTTTTCGAAATATTTAATAGGGCCGAATGACGTGTGCTTGTCACGTTTCTTTGATTCATTGACAAATAAGCGAAAATATAAGTCGAGAAAAAATCCGCCGTTTTTCCGGGAGCGGGACTCGAACCCACATCTCCGCATAACCGGTGCGGTGCGTTAACCAATTACGCTATCCCGCAGCGGCTTCTCTCTCGACTTTTAAAGCGGGGGTTTATATTTACAAGAGCTCTGAGGCCGGTCAACTAGCGCCGCCCCTCGACTACCGCGGGAGACGTAGAACGTCTTCTTTCCCAGCGGCCGCCACGTAGAACGTGGTCGGAGGTCGGGGTTAGCAATTGGCATATCCGAACTGCTGGAGCCAGTGCCTCGTAATGCATGTAGCAGAACAGAGAGATACGGGACGAGGGACTCGGTAAAGATACATATCAAGGTTGCAGTCGTCATTGCCAGTGCTATTCGGCTTTTTTCGAAATATTTAATAGGGCCGAATGACGTGTGCTTGTCACGTTTCTTTGATTCATTGACAAATAAGCGAAAATATAAGTCGAGAAAAAATCCGCCGTTTTTCCGGGAGCGGGACTCGAACCCACATCTCCGCATAACCGGTGCGGTGCGTTAACCAATTACGCTATCCCGCAGCGGCTTCTCTCTAGACTTTTAAAGCGGGGGTTTATATTTACAAGAGCTCTGAGGCCGGTCAACTAGCGCCGCCCCTCGACTACCGCGGGAGACGTAGAACGTCTTCTTTCCCAGCGGCCGCCACGTAGAACGTGGTCGGAGGTCGGGGTTAGCAATTGGCATATCCGAACTGCTGGAGCCAGTGCCTCGTAATGCATGTAATGTTCTCTGTTCTGCTACATGCTGCGTAATGCGTAATGCTCTCTGTTCTGCTACATGCATTACGAGGCACTGGCTCCAGCAGTTCGGATATGCCAATTGCTAACCCCGACCTCCGACCACGTTCTACGTGGCGGCCGCTGGGAAAGAAGACGTTCTACGTCTCCCGCGGTAGTCGAGGGGCGGCGCTAGTTGACCGGCCTCAGAGCTCTTGTAAATATAAACCCCCGCTTTAAAAGTCGAGAGAGAAGCCGCTGCGGGATAGCGTAATTGGTTAACGCACCGCACCCGTTATGCGGAGATGTGGGTTCGAGTCCCGCTCCCGGAAAAACGGCGGATTTTTTCTCGACTTATATTTTCGCTTATTTGTCAATGAATCAAAGAAACGTGACAAGCACACGTCATTCGGCCCTATTAAATATTTCGAAAAAAGCCGAATAGCACTGGCAATGACGACTGCAACCTTGATATGTATCTTTACCGAGTCCCTCGTCCCGTATCTCTCTGTTCTGCTACATGCATTACGAGGCACTGGCTCCAGCAGTCCGGATATGCCAATTGCTAACCCCGACCTCCGACCACGTTCTACGTGGCGGCCGCTGGGAAAGAAGACGTTCTACGTCTCCCGCGGTAGTCGAGGGGCGGCGCTAGTTGACCGGCCTCAGAGCTCTTGTAAATATAAACCCCCGCTTTAAAAGTCGAGAGAGAAGCCGCTGCGGGATAGCGTAATTGGTTAACGCACCGCACCGGTTATGCGGAGATGTGGGTTCGAGTCCCGCTCCCGGAAAAACGGCGGATTTTTTCTCGACTTATATTTTCGCTTATTTGTCAATGAATCAAAGAAACGTGACAAGCACACGTCATTCGGCCCTATTAAATATTTCGAAAAAAGCCGAATAGCACTGGCAATGACGACTGCAACCTTGATATGTATCTTTACCGAGTCCCTCGTCCCGTATCTCTCTGTTCTGCTACATGCATTACGAGGCACTGGCTCCAGCAGTTCGGATATGCCAATTGCTAACCCCGACCTCCGACCACGTTCTACGTGGCGGCCGCTGGGAAAGAAGACGTTCTACGTCTCCCGCGGTAGTCGAGGGGCGGCGCTAGTTGACCGGCCTCAGAGCTCTTGTAAATATAAACCCCCGCTTTAAAAGTCGAGAGAGAAGCCGCTGCGGGATAGCGTAATTGGTTAACGCACCGCACCGGTTATGCGGAGATGTGGGTTCGAGTCCCGCTCCCGGAAAAACGGCGGATTTTTTCTCGACTTATATTTTCGCTTATTTGTCAATGAATCAAAGAAACGTGACAAGCACACGTCATTCGGCCCTATTAAATATTTCGAAAAAAGCCGAATAGCACTGGCAATGACGACTGCAACCTTGATATGTATCTTTACCGAGTCCCTCGTCCCGTATCTCTCTGTTCTGCTACATGCATTACGAGGCACTGGCTCCAGCAGTTCGGATATGCCAATTGCTAACCCCGACCTCCGACCACGTTCTACGTGGCGGCCGCTGGGAAAGAAGACGTTCTACGTCTCCCGCGGTAGTCGAGGGGCGGCGCTAGTTGACCGGCCTCAGAGCTCTTGTAAATATAAACCCCCGCTTTAAAAGTCGAGAGAGAAGCCGCTGCGGGATAGCGTAATTGGTTAACGCACCGCACCGGTTATGCGGAGATGTGGGTTCGAGTCCCGCTCCCGGAAAAACGGCGGATTTTTTCTCGACTTATATTTTCGCTTATTTGTCAATGAATCAAAGAAACGTGACAAGCACACGTCATTCGGCCCTATTAAATATTTCGAAAAAAGCCGAATAGCACTGGCAATGACGACTGCAACCTTGATATGTATCTTTACCGAGTCCCTCGTCCCGTATCTCTCTGTTCTGCTACATGCATTACGAGGCACTGGCTCCAGCAGTTCGGATATGCCAATTGCTAACCCCGACCTCCGACCACGTTCTACGTGGCGGCCGCTGGGAAAGAAGACGTTCTACGTCTCCCGCGGTAGTCGAGGGGCGGCGCTAGTTGACCGGCCTCAGAGCTCTTGTAAATATAAACCCCCGCTTTAAAAGTCGAGAGAGAAGCCGCTGCGGGATAGCGTAATTGGTTAACGCACCGCACCGGTTATGCGGAAATGTGGGTTCGAGTCCCGCTCCCGGAAAAACGGCGGATTTTTTCTCGACTTATATTTTCGCTTATTTGTCAATGAATCAAAGAAACGTGACAAGCACACGTCATTCGGCCCTATTAAATATTTCGAAAAAAGCCGAATAGCACTGGCAATGACGACTGCAACCTTGATATGTATCTTTACCGAGTCCCTCGTCCCGTATCTCTCTGTTCTGCTACATGCATTACGAGGCACTGGCTCCAGCAGTTCGGATATGCCAATTGCTAACCCCGACCTCCGACCACGTTCTACGTGGCGGCCGCTGGGAAAGAAGACGTTCTACGTCTCCCGCGGTAGTCGAGGGGCGGCGCTAGTTGACCGGCCTCAGAGCTCTTGTAAATATAAACCCCCGCTTTAAAAGTCGAGAGAGAAGCCGCTGCGGGATAGCGTAATTGGTTAACGCACCGCACCGGTTATGCGGAGATGTGGGTTCGAGTCCCGCTCCCGGAAAAACGGCGGATTTTTTCTCGACTTATATTTTCGCTTATTTGTCAATGAATCAAAGAAACGTGACAAGCACACGTCATTCGGCCCTATTAAATATTTCGAAAAAAGCCGAATAGCACTGGCAATGACGACTGCAACCTTGATATGTATCTTTACCGAGTCCCTCGTCCCGTATCTCTCTGTTCTGCTACATGCATTACGAGGCACTGGCTCCAGCAGTTCGGATATGCCAATTGCTAACCCCGACCTCCGACCACGTTCTACGTGGCGGCCGCTGGGAAAGAAGACGTTCTACGTCTCCCGCGGTAGTCGAGGGGCGGCGCTAGTTGACCGGCCTCAGAGCTCTTGTAAATATAAACCCCCGCTTTAAAAGTCGAGAGAGAAGCCGCTGCGGGATAGCGTAATTGGTTAACGCACCGCACCGGTTATGCGGAGATGTGGGTTCGAGTCCCGCTCCCGGAAAAACGGCGGATTTTTTCTCGACTTATATTTTCGCTTATTTGTCAATGAATCAAAGAAACGTGACAAGCACACGTCATTCGGCCCTATTAAATATTTCGAAAAAAGCCGAATAGCACTGGCAATGACGACTGCAACCTTGATATGTATCTTTACCGAGTCCCTCGTCCCGTATCTCTCTGTTCTGCTACATGCATTACGAGGCACTGGCTCCAGCAGTTCGGATATGCCAATTGCTAACCCCGACCTCCGACCACGTTCTACGTGGCGGCCGCTGGGAAAGAAGACGTTCTACGTCTCCCGCGGTAGTCGAGGGGCGGCGCTAGTTGACCGGCCTCAGAGCTCTTGTAAATATAAACCCCCGCTTTAAAAGTCGAGAGAGAAGCCGCTGCGGGATAGCGTAATTGGTTAACGCACCGCACCGGTTATGCGGAGATGTGGGTTCGAGTCCCGCTCCCGGAAAAACGGCGGATTTTTTCTCGACTTATATTTTCGCTTATTTGTCAATGAATCAAAGAAACGTGACAAGCACACGTCATTCGGCCCTATTAAATATTTCGAAAAAAGCCGAATAGCACTGGCAATGACGACTGCAACCTTGATATGTATCTTTACCGAGTCCCTCGTCCCGTATCTCTCTGTTCTGCTACATGCATTACGAGGCACTGGCTCCAGCAGTTCGGATATGCCAATTGCTAACCCCGACCTCCGACCACGTTCTACGTGGCGGCCGCTGGGAAAGAAGACGTTCTACGTCTCCCGCGGTAGTCGAGGGGCGGCGCTAGTTGACCGGCCTCAGAGCTCTTGTAAATATAAACCCCCGTTTTAAAAGTCGAGAGAGAAGCCGCTGCGGGATAGCGTAATTGGTTAACGCACCGCACCGGTTATGCGGAGATGTGGGTTCGAGTCCCGCTCCCGGAAAAACGGCGGATTTTTTCTCGACTTATATTTTCGCTTATTTGTCAATGAATCAAAGAAACGTGACAAGCACACGTCATTCGGCCCTATTAAATATTTCGAAAAAAGCCGAATAGCACTGGCAATGACGACTGCAACCTTGATATGTATCTTTACCGAGTCCCTCGTCCCGTATCTCTCTGTTCTGCTACATGCATTACGAGGCACTGGCTCCAGCAGTTCGGATATGCCAATTGCTAACCCCGACCTCCGACCACGTTCTACGTGGCGGCCGCTGGGAAAGAAGACGTTCTACGTCTCCCGCGGTAGTCGAGGGGCGGCGCTAGTTGACCGGCCTCAGAGCTCTTGTAAATATAAACCCCCGCTTTAAAAGTCGAGAGAGAAGCCGCTGCGGGATAGCGTAATTGGTTAACGCACCGCACCGGTTATGCGGAGATGTGGGTTCGAGTCCCGCTCCCGGAAAAACGGCGGATTTTTTCTCGACTTATATTTTCGCTTATTTGTCAATGAATCAAAGAAACGTGACAAGCACACGTCATTCGGCCCTATTAAATATTTCGAAAAAAGCCGAATAGCACTGGCAATGACGACTGCAACCTTGATATGTATCTTTACCGAGTCCCTCGTCCCGTATCTCTCTGTTCTGCTACATGCATTACGAGGCACTGGCTCCAGCAGTTCGGATATGCCAATTGCTAACCCCGACCTCCGACCACGTTCTACGTGGCGGCCGCTGGGAAAGAAGACGTTCTACGTCTCCCGCGGTAGTCGAGGGGCGGCGCTAGTTGACCGGCCTCAGAGCTCTTGTAAATATAAACCCCCGCTTTAAAAGTCGAGAGAGAAGCCGCTGCGGGATAGCGTAATTGGTTAACGCACCGCACCGGTTATGCGGAGATGTGGGTTCGAGTCCCGCTCCCGGAAAAACGGCGGATTTTTTCTCGACTTATATTTTCGCTTATTTGTCAATGAATCAAAGAAACGTGACAAGCACACGTCATTCGGCCCTATTAAATATTTCGAAAAAAGCCGAATAGCACTGGCAATGACGACTGCAACCTTGATATGTATCTTTACCGAGTCCCTCGTCCCGTATCTCTCTGTTCTGCTACATGCATTACGAGGCACTGGCTCCAGCAGTTCGGATATGCCAATTGCTAACCCCGACCTCCGACCACGTTCTACGTGGCGGCCGCTGGGAAAGAAGACGTTCTACGTCTCCCGCGGTAGTCGAGGGGCGGCGCTAGTTGACCGGCCTCAGAGCTCTTGTAAATATAAACCCCCGCTTTAAAAGTCGAGAGAGAAGCCGCTGCGGGATAGCGTAATTGGTTAACGCACCGCACCGGTTATGCGGAGATGTGGGTTCGAGTCCCGCTCCCGGAAAAACGGCGGATTTTTTCTCGACTTATATTTTCGCTTATTTGTCAATGAATCAAAGAAACGTGACAAGCACACGTCATTCGGCCCTATTAAATATTTCGAAAAAAGCCGAATAGCACTGGCAATGACGACTGCAACCTTGATATGTATCTTTACCGAGTCCCTCGTCCCGTATCTCTCTGTTCTGCTACATGCATTACGAGGCACTGGCTCCAGCAGTTCGGATATGCCAATTGCTAACCCCGACCTCCGACCACGTTCTACGTGGCGGCCGCTGGGAAAGAAGACGTTCTACGTCTCCCGCGGTAGTCGAGGGGCGGCGCTAGTTGACCGGCCTCAGAGCTCTTGTAAATATAAACCCCCGCTTTAAAAGTCGAGAGAGAAGCCGCTGCGGGATAGCGTAATTGGTTAACGCACCGCACCGGTTATGCGGAGATGTGGGTTCGAGTCCCGCTCCCGGAAAAACGGCGGATTTTTTCTCGACTTATATTTTCGCTTATTTGTCAATGAATCAAAGAAACGTGACAAGCACACGTCATTCGGCCCTATTAAATATTTCGAAAAAAGCCGAATAGCACTGGCAATGACGACTGCAACCTTGATATGTATCTTTACCGAGTCCCTCGTCCCGTATCTCTCTGTTCTGCTATATATATATATGTATATATATATATATATATATATATATATATATATATATATATATATATATATATATATATATATATATTGGTAATTCATTCGAGATCTCATCGAAAGGTGTGGGTTCGGTCCCCACTCTGGGCGCGTGTTTTTCTTTATTTTTTTCTTCCGTATATTTAAAAAATATATTAACTTCATTAACCGTACTAAAAAAAAGAGCCTAACCACACCCCTATGCCTCCTTTGGCGTTGTAGACTGCCGACTTATCTTTCTATATATATATATATATTAAATTAGAGTCACCACGAAAAACATAACAATATTTAATATGACGTTTCGGATGGAAACCAGCCTTTTTCAAGTGAAGTACATAGGTCGAATACAGGGTATATGTATGCTCGCAGGGAGCACTGTGAGCACGTGGACAAATTATTTCAAAAGTGTACAAGAAGGAAGAAACGTACTGCACGACTGGGCGCGCAGGTACTCCATCTCAATATACAACCCGGCGAATATTGAGATGCGTTGTATATTGAGATGGAGTACCTGCGCGCCCAGTCGTGCAGTACGTTTCTTCCTTCTTGTACACTTTTGAAATAATTTGTCCACGTGCTCACAGTGCTCCCTGCGAGCATACATATACCCTGTATTCGACCTATGTACTTCACTTGAAAAAGGCTGGTTTCCAGCCGAAACGTCGTATTAAATATTGTTATGTTTTTTGTGGTGACTCTAATTTAATATACTATTCAGCTGCCAAGCCCTGCACTGTTATATATATATATATATATATATATACATATACAGTAATACCTCGTTAACTCGAACTCGCATATCTCGAAAAATCGGCCAAGTCGAAATTTTTCGCGGCACCGAACATTTTCCTATACGTCCCATGTATATTTTTACCTTTATCTCGAAGTATTTTTGGGTCGGGTTGCGGATAACTCGAAATCTTGACTGGGGGTGGAACGAAAATTCCGCCGCCGGACCATTTCACAAGATTCGCGCGATGCTGCCACGCCTGAAGTCCGTCGATTTTTTTTTTCTTATTTAGCCGCGCGTGCCATACGTCGATGCTTTCCGCGAACGCGAAGTGCGCGAAGTCTCAGCCCAGCGACATATCAACTTTGTCAAGCAAACATGTGGCACGTCATGTGACACATGCGCTAAGCAGGGAGGCCCTCTGCCCACGCTTGGCGTAGTTTGTCTGGTTCGTTTTGTGCAGTGCACATGATTTTCCCTGAGGTGTGACAAGCAGCTGGAGGACGCCTTCCTAGGCCCGAGTATGACTGCAAAGCAGACGAGCATTAGGCAGCTTTTCTCTGCTAAATAAAATGGCAGTGCGGCAAAACCCAGCCGGTTAAAGTCTATTGTATGTTATTTTTTTTTTCTCTTTTAAACCTGCACGAGAAGAAAGATTAGAAACTGCCGCTGAAGAGCCGGTAAGTAGTAGTGATTTTTCTGAAGAGCGCTCATTTTTCCCGGCGATTAGCGCAATTTTGCTTATCTCGAAAATCCGTTTATCTCGAAATTTTCCCTGGTTTTTACGACTTCGAAGTAACGAGGTATTACTGTATATATATATATATATATATATATATATATATATATATATATATATATATATATATATATATATATATATATATATATATATATATATATATATATATATATATATATATATATATATATATATATATATATATATATATATATATATATATATATATGCAATTTGTACCTAGAGGGAATCGATCTGATTCGTATGAGAAATAAGAAGCCACAAATCTAATTTCAGTTTACCCGATCGATTAATCGCAGTCTTCTCTGGCGCCTTCTCCCAGAATTACAAGCCTTCGTTTTTCACTCGGTTCGCACATGAACTTACGGCCGCAAGTGCAGTTTAGTGTATCCGGCTGCGATGTCGGGGAAGCAGGGATTTTTCACGTCGCTGTACGTGCACACACGCACAACAGCGTGTGTGTGTGTGTTTTTTAATCTAGTCACAGCAGCCTATAACGACATGAAAATGACAGAAACATTTCTACAAAAACGGCAAAGCACTCTAAACTGCGCGGAATTAAAATAGGATGTATGTCGATACTAAAAGCGGGCGCAGACTGAACGCCGCTAATGACTCACAACCATCGTAAAAAAAGCGATTGCGAGGACGCCACCGCAGCGCTCGAACGACGGCATTTGCGAATGAAGCGCTCTGTATACTGCCGCGAACCGTGCGCAAGCCCTCTGTGCATTGATTGCACGACCACAGTCACGCGAATTCAAGAAAGGAATTACCGTAACAGGGTAGTCCGAAATGTTCCCGTTTAATCATTTCGCGTTCACAAACTATCTTGAGATGTTACAAGCATGCCGCAGACGTAAACAAACACAGCCCTGTGCGTATGCGGGAGTGGCATCCACACCGCACAAATATCTTCTTGTAGATCAAAATATAAAACAAAACAACCTCACTTCATGCGTGCTGGTAAAATAAGACTCTAGAAATTCTATGAATGCCACCAAACACCGATTTCGCGCAAAAACCAGAGAAACTGCAAGGAAAACTTCAGCGAGCGGCCCGCAGCGTTCCGAGGGCGTCAGATCTGAAGCAGCCAACAAAAATGGCGGCACCGCCGCCGAGGTGAAGGGCGTGCGTTGCCGCGGGTGAGGGCAAAGAAGAAAAATTCACGCATCTCCACGAAGTGAATCATGACGAGTGGGCGAAGCACTGGGGACCGTTCTTACCGTAAATCACCCATGGCATTGCCCACTCGCGCATTAAATGAGTGACAACGTGTGTGTACAGCATATACAATTCCAATCCAGTCCAATCCGATACACTTCAATTTAGTCCAATCCAATTAATTTCTATCCAAATCCAATGCTGCTCGCGCATGCACAACACTGTGTACACCGACGCCAAGCCCCGGACAAAGCGAGGTCCTAAGGTGCTTCGCCCCTAAAAGAGGAGAGTGGTGAAGAAGGAGGGAGCGGTTGGTGCTACCTTAGTAATTTTAGGGGCCTTAGCGATAGCGATCTGGATGACGTCCATATCGCGGCCTGCACGGTGCCGGATGTTGAGGGTGGAGGAGGCCACGTAGCAAGGGCAGTGGCAGAAGCGAACGGGGAAATTTGGACGCTCGCCAAAGCAATGAATTTTGAAGTGGTTGACCTCGACCGGGAAGTGCACAATGCGGGCCGGGGCCAGGCGTTTGTTAGGGACGAAGTACATTTCACTGAGCGCGTAGCGGAGCAGGTGGGGAGGCGACTAGCTGCGCGGGCGGTAGCTTTTTTAGGGGGGCCAAGAGCATCCGGGAAGGTGGACTAAATAACAGGCAGTAGGGGCAAGCGATTGCGATCGAGGTCAAAGGTATAGCGCAAAGGAAAGTGTCGAAGTTAGCACACAGGGCGCACAAAAGCTCAGAAAGGGGCATGAGGTAGCAATGCAGGCGAGCGAGGAGGCAAGCGACGTCCCCCCGGTGATCGACTCTTATCCCAAACATCGGAAAAGAATTAACCGAAAGAAAAAGCCTAGGGTGACTAAGATTAACTACATAAACCTGCACGGTGGCAGATCACGGGAAAAATGGATAGAGGGTCGCAGTCAACTAGAAAAAGAAAAAAAACTGCAGTATATGGCTTTACAGAAACTTTTCTTCGAGGTCTAGGACAGCCCCCAGTAATGCATGATTATATATGGCAAGGCTGTAGCAGAAACGTAGGTACGAGGAAAGAGGAGAGGTTGGCATGCTTATTGAACACGAAGCCAACTGGCACAGAGTGAACGAAAACTGCGAAGAACATATGTGGGTTAAGGGCACGATAGCAGGAAGAGAAACGCTGTTGGGAGTCGCCTATCTGTGGTCACGGTATGATAGTGAGGTTAGAGAAAAGAATGAAAAACTGGTAGGCTGTATTAAGCGGGACCTCGATCAGTTAAGACAATCGGGAGAGGTGATTTAAGTAGGAGACATGAATGCCCACATTGAGGACCTGGACGGATGCACAAACCGCAATGGCAAACTCGTACTAGATATGTGTGAAGAACATAGTCTCATTGCAGTAAAACAGAGAGAATAAATGTGAGGGACAAATTACTTGGGAACGAGGGGAAAAGAAGTCCAGTATAGACTACAGCCTCCTTTCAGAAGGAGTGTATGAAAGGTTGACTCTCATGGAAATACATGAAATACGAGCCCACAGCTTAGGAAGTGACCATAAACGGATAACTTTGACGTTTGGAAAAATGGAAAGTCAAAACACGAAAACGGTGGTTCACGACTTGAAATTAAGCCATCAGAAAATGACTAATATTGCCAAACGCCTGGAGAAGGAAATCGAGAGACAATCTACAATAGATTGGGAGTACAGCGACCTCATTGGTTTTGTTCAAGGAAATGTAAAGAACGCGAAAGAACGCAACTAATGGAAAGGAAAAAGGAAGCCTAGACGCTGGTGGAACAAGGAAATCAAGGAAGGTGACACCAAGACAGCAAGCATCGAGAGAGCACAGAGAGGCCAAGCGAGTGGGAATGCAAGCAGAGAAAATAACTTTGAAGTGGAATTGGTACCGCCTAAAGAAGCTGGAAGTACAAATATTTATACAGCAAAAACGTAAACGAGAAAGTGAATGGTGGGTCTCGAATATACGGGAAAGAATAAAGGCGCGCCGAGAAAGATTTTGGAACCATGTATAGGAAGTGCGAAAAAAGACTGAACAAGTACAACGTCATGTCATAAACAGTGAAGGCCAAGTACTAAAAGGGGAAGAGGCCGAATTTCGTATGCGCTCAATGGTACAAGAGAAGTTAACAAGAGTGGAGAGAGGGCTACAACATTTAGACAGTGGAGCAACTGAGTTGCGTACAGATAGAGAGCTAAAGTTTGTGGTGTGGGTCATACTCCGACGATCCTCCGCACGCGGCTGCCGTGTAGACGGCGCCGGCGTGAGAGGCAGGCAAGAGACAAAGGCAATCCGCGCCAACCTCCAAGGGGGGTTTATTTTCGCGACGCCCAAGCGAACCCCTCTATTCTTTCCGTGGTCGTGCCGAGGCGACGTTCTTGCCGTCTTGTTGCGCAATCCCGCGCAAGCCGCGCGGCCCTTCGAGCGCTGCCGCGTACCGAGTCGGGATCGCGGGCAGCCACAATCCCCACACTCCTCCTCCCTAAATACTCGACGCCACTCGCATTGAAACGGCGCCACGAAGCACAAGAGTCAATCCCAAATCCTCAAGTTACGAAATACGCCAACAAACGTCATCCACATGCCAGTTCACCCCCAATGTTCGCCATATGATGCCGTAACCGCGAAGCTCGGCCTGATTAGCGTGCCACGCGTTGCACTGGTCCGAGTCTCTCACGGTTGGGAAGCACAGCAGGTTGGCAGGTCCAGAATAAGCCGGCAGCCGCAGCCGAAGAATGCGGAGGTCGCTTGCTGACGCGACCTCTGCTCCCAGTGCAAGGCGTTCTCCCCAATGGCGGGTCCCTCGGCCTCCCGGGTTCCGTGGCTGCTTCGGCGGCTGGTCCTCCCGAACTGCTGAATGGTTGCCCCGCAGGGCGCTCGCCCGGGGGGGCCGGAGTAGCAACTGGCGACAGCTCAAAACGCTGCGCTCGGTGCCACCTTCACTGGCCGGCCCCGCCGGGTGGTTCAGCTGGTCCTTCCTCGCTGTCTATGGCGGTGGCGACTGGCGTGACTCCCGCTGCCTTCCGTGTGCCGAGGGCTCCGCTCTCACCCCTGAATGCAAGCGATTCCGACTACTGAGGAAGGGAGCAGCGGATTTCCGCCAACTTCTATCACTGGCGAGACAGCCTACCCGGATGCAGCTCGTCTGACATAACACGGGTGGTGGCTTCGAAATACCCGTTCAAGTTTTCTTCGCCCGGGTGCGTTACTCGGCAAAGCTGCGTTAGCGTCAAGCAGGCAGGGCTCCTACAACTCATTTGCAGCAATTTTAGCTGCCGGCGCCAACCGCCATATTAGCGGCTTACAGGCGCGCACTCCCGCACGCATTCTCAAACACCCTAGGTCGCAACATTACCAGCTGCACTAGACCCAGCGCCCGCCGCAATCTGAGCGGCTTACGGGCGGCCGCACACAACACGAGCTATCCCCGATCGCAGCATACAGGCTGCCGTAACGCCAGCGCCCACCGCGTTACAAGCGGCTTACGGGCGCGGCTCTCCGGTGATAGTCGCCTGAGGTCCGTCTCTTACAAACACTGACGATCGCCTACCGAAAAAAAAACGAGCCCCCTGCCGAGCCACGCGAAGCTCTTACTGCCTGAATGCAATCTCGGGCGGTATCTTCTGCACCTTTCCGACAACGAGACGCAAGCACCCACTAGCGTGGAGAGTTTCGTCTCCCTTCGCACCACCCGCAGCAAAAGGAAAAGACTGACCTTCAACGTCCTCCTCGCTCTTTTTCAACGTCGCATCGGCCAAGTCGAAGAAGCTGTAGTCACGGGTTTCTGGTGCGCATTTGCGTACTCCCAACCGCTGCATCCTTGTAGGCTTAGTCCGCCGCACCATTCGGTGCTTCGGGGGTCAATTCATCGCTGCCGCCGGCGCGTGTGCGCGGGAACGGCGCGGCGGGGGAGCCGACCCGCCGCCATGTTGACAGTAGGCCTACGTGCCTCCAGCCTCCTCCGGTCGCTCCGCTCGTTGGCGTTGCTTGCCATATTGCCTGTATGCGCCTCTACTGCGTTTGCAGTCGAGGCCCCACGTTGGGGCCCCAATTTGTGGTGTGAGTCATACTCCGACGATCCTCCGCACGCGGCTGCCGTGTAGACGGCGCCGGCGTGAGAGGCAGGCAAGAGACAAAGGCAATCCGCGCCAACCTCCAAGGGGGGTTTATTCCCAAAACCTCCCTTAGCTGGCTCCGTCTTCTCGGATCCCGCGTTGCTCGTGTGGCCGGAGTCGTTCGACTCCGCCGCTACCGGTGGACGACGGCCGGTCCAGGCTCGAAGGGGAAGTCGCCAGGTCGCTCCGCCGCCGCCGTCTCGTCGTCTCGTCCTCGCTCGGAGCGGCCGCCCGCCGCCGCCGAGCTGGCCGAGCGCCGCCGTCCAAGTCTTCACTCTCCGCAGCCGCCTCCCCGCCGAAGCGACTCCGCGCGCGCCGGTGGCGCCATCTCGCGACGCGCAAGCGAACCCCTCTATTCTTTCCGTGGCCGTGCCGAGGCGACGTTCTTGCCGTCTTGTTGCGCAATCCCGCGCAAGCCGCGCGGCCCTTCGAGCGCTGCCGCGTACCGAGTCGGGATCGCGGGCAGCCACAATCCCCACAAGTTGGAGAATCTAAACTGGACAAAAGCCGAAGAAAATGTTCCAGCTATTACGGGCTCGTCTATCGTGCGCACGGTCGGTTGTTTTTTTTCATCGTCGCGCGCTCGCTACTACCGCACTCGTCATGTCTGGTCGCGGCAAAGCTGGCGGGATGTGAGGCGAGCTCCGCGGTCGTTGTGTGCTGTGTCTGCAGTGTTGTGTGTTCGCCCCTTTGTTTCCCAGCTCGGATACACAACGCCACAGCATTTCGGGTGAGTCGTGAGGGTCTTTTGCTAGCCAGGCGCGTGTTTTAGGTAGGAGTGCTATCTCTGTGCCTTCGCGTTAGCCATGGCAGCTCAGGATGCGCGGCTTCGGCCCTTCACGTTCTACGCTCGTCTCCCGAAAGGGGTGACGAACGTGGAGTTGACAAAGATTCTCGTTCAGAAGTTCTCGAGGCAGGAGCTTTCGGGTGTGCAGGATTTTGGAGCGGGCAGGTTCGAAATCTTTTTCAAAACCAAGAGTGCAGTTGAGCGTTTCCTGAACAACCCTGTCCTCACTGTTCGTGAGCAGGATGTTCGGTTCGACTATCGTGGGTCTCAGGCGAAGGCAATCAGGGTGTTGCACTACCCGAACGACCAGCCGGACGAGGCTTTGTGCCGCGCTCTCGGGTCGTTTGGGCAGGTCCACAGCTGCTCCAAGGAAAGCGTGTCGGGATTTCCGGGCGTCTGGTCAGGTGTTCGTAGGATCCGAGTAGACATGAGCAGGGCAGTTCCGAACCTGGTAGCTGTTGGCAGATTTACAGTGCAGTGCGAGTACGAGGGTGTTGTGCGCCTCTGCATCCGCTGTGGCCTTCCTGGTCACTACGCGGCTGCATGCACGACGCCCAAGTGCAAGCGCTGCGATCGGTTCGGTCACGAACAGTGCGAGGCGCCCTGCACTAAGTGTGCTGGCGATCACGCTGTTTCGGAGTGCACCTTTCGCTCGTTTGCGATGGTGACTCAGCAGCCGCCGCCTCCCGCGGGAGCGGTCGGCACTCCAGCAGCTCCTGTCCAGCAATGTAGCTCTAGTTCCACCCAGGCTAGCGGCGCAGGGAGCATGCAGTCCGAGGGGGACGGCGGGCGTTCCGAAACCCTGCGGACAGTGCAAGAGAAGCAGTTGGCAGCCAGCCCTTCAGAACAGTCGGCACCTGCTGTTGTTGCGGCAGCACAGGATCAAGCCGTGGAGGAGCTGGTTGAGATGATGCAACCCGTCGAAGAGGCACCGAAATCGGCCAGGAGGAAGAGGCCACGCCAAAAGAGGAAGTCGCACACCCTCCCCGCAGGCGCGAGTGCGAACGACGGCTCAGAGGACGAGCTATCTCGAAGCTCGCGAGACACCCCCAAGGAAAAACGAGCCGCTGTGTGCAGCAACGAGTCCTCGGGGGACGAGGGGAGCAGCAGCTCTGAGGAGATGTCTGCTGACTCCTACTCCTCAGAAAGCGAGGTTGTAAATGACAACCCAGTGAGTCCCGAGTCAAGCTCACAAGGCAGCATATATATCAGCCTGCCAGCTGACTAAATATGGACCAGTGGTCAAAACCGAAGGCTCTCGAGCCACGCCGCGCTCCACGGAGCAGGGACGACGGCAAGGTGACTGGTAGCAGAACCTAGAAAATGACACTGGCAATCCTACGTCCAGGAAAAAGGACCGTTGCTCTAAACAAAAAACCCCCGCTCCACCAGGGGGACCTTTGCCTGAGCAACGTAGTTGGATGATGATGGTTGGATGAGTGTATTGACTGCTCTGGGGGCGAGCACTTCTGTGCGATCCCCCCCTCCATCTGACAACGGCAGGGACAGATGAATTTCCTATACGGCTGGTCAACCTACTGGGCCCAAAAAGCAAGGCACTACTGATTAGAGAAATCGAAAAAGTGATAAAAACTTAGCAAGTACCGGACGATTGGCGTAAGAGCAGGATGAAGATGATATATAAACGTAAAGCATACAGGGATGATGCCAACTTGTACAGGCTTATTACAGTTACCTCAGTGGTATACACGCTGGCTATGCGAGCCATAAAAGCGGAACTACACGCGTGGATAGAGGGGAACGGCATACTTGGAGAACTACAAAATAGATTCAGACGAGACAGACGCTTAGAGGACAATTTATTTGTCCTAACACAATGCATAGAGGTGTCAATGGCTCAGAAGCGACCACTATGGATAGCATTTCTGGATATAAAGGGAGCCTACGACAATGTAGATAGAGAACTTCTATGGAGCATACTTGAGCGGGAGGGATTAGGCCAGGACTTTATACAGCTGTTGCAGACAACTTACAATGAGAGCGAGGTGCAAATTACCTGGGAGGACCAAAAGTGCACGAAACTGGTAGTCACAAACAGAGTTTTAAAGCAGGGTTGTCCTCTGTCGCCATTGCTGTTCATGCTGTACATGGCAAGACTAGAAATAAATCTTGAAGGCAGTAAAATAGGATTCAGTCTGTGTTATAGCCGCAAAGGACAGGGAGTGGAAGAACAGATCCCGGTACTGATATACGCAGATGACATAGTACTACTAGCAGATAGCGAACAGTGTCTGCAAGAGCTCACAGATATAGGCGGGGTAGAAGCCTCTGAACTGGGGTTAGAGTTTAGCACAGCAAAGTCGGGAGTTTTGGTTTTTAATGACGACGCCCGTAATGAATCTGTATTCGTTCAACAGGCAGCAATACCGTCGGTAACAGAATACAAATATCTGGGAATATGGATAAACGAAGGTCAGGCATCTGAAAACTCATGAGGAGTATTTAAGAATGAAAGGCAAAAGAAACGCCTATATCATGAAGCATACAGCACTGTGGGGATATAATAGATATGATGTAGTGAGAGGAGTCTGGAAGGGTGTAATGGTACCAGCACTCACCTTTTTAAACGCAGTAGTGTGCGTCAAATCAGAGATTCAATCAGGGCTGGAAGTAAATCAGAGGGCGGTAGGTCAATTGGCATTCGGAGCACACAGTAAAACAACAAATGAGGCAGTGCAGGGAGACATGGGTTGGGCCTCCTTTGAAGTGAGAGAAGCACAGAGCAAATTATGTTTTGAAGAATGACTTAGAAATATTGCTGAACAGAGATGGCCGGCCAAAGTGTTTCGGTATCTTTACATGAAAAGCTTAGATACACAGTGGAGGAAAAGAACCAAAAGGGTCAGGACAAAGTATATGAAACCCGGAATTGCAGTGCAAACGACCAAGCCAATAAAAAATGAAGCGAAAGAATCAGAGGCTACGACCTAGAAAAAAAGGATGGATGCGAAGAAGTCTTTAGATATCTACAGGATCTGGAAGCAGGAGATCCCAAGGGAAAATACTTCGATAATACCAAAGGGAGTGCATTGCTTTTTGACGCCTGGGCGGGTTGCTTGCAGGCAAAAACGCTTATCCGCGAGCCGGTAGAGGAAGAACTGTGCGGAGGCTGCGGAGGGAGCCAGAAACCATACGACATATTGTAACGGTGTGCAAAAGTATCCGTCCTGTCGCCATCCAGCTTCCGGAGGCCCTTGGCTTTAAGGTCAGCGGAAAAGTGAATTGGACAGCAGTAGAGGTTAGGAAAACAATGTTAGAGTGCTGGCGGGAAAACATCAGAGGAAAGTCTGGGAAGACATGCGAACAAAGAAGTCAGACTAGCACGAAATTTCATAAATGTAATGTTAATTTTATTTTTTATTTTTTCGTATTTTTGTGGCGAGGTTATTCTACAGTGGCGTTACGACTAAGGCCGCTGTGCAACCCCACCCCGTTACAAAGGGGAAGCCGCTAAGCATCATCATCATCAGCAGCAGCATCTCCGTTCCCTCCCCCAAGGGGAAGGAGAGGGAAGGAGCCTCCCGCAACTGACGTTGGGCTACTGATTTCTTCGCTCGAACCGCAAAATTGCGCGGCGACGGCGCTGCCGTTCTTGGGCGAGCGCCGATTGACGACCCAGCCGACATAAAAGAATCACAGCTCCGCTGTTTCAGCATATTTCAGACTGGGTGGAAGTTGGTTTCATTTTTTAAATGCGGAGCATTTCTTAGGCTCGCGATGTCACTCGTCGATGTTGTCGGCGCCGTCCACACGCTCACTGCGCATGCGCGTCTCTCCCCCGTACCCTCCTCGCTCTGAACAACAGGTGCGGCGGTGCAGGAGGAGCGTGTTTACCCCGTGCGCTCCGTCGCTCTCAACAACAGCTGCGGTGGTGCGGAGGGGAGCGCGTCTGTGCGCGCATTCGTCGTAGCTACCCGTGCGCTGCGTCGCGCTCAACACTAACGGCGGCAGGGCGTGTACACGTGATAACGGCGTGGTGGGTGCGTGGAAAGTTCGCGCGCTTGTGTACGGAAGTGTGCGCATGCGCGTCTCTCCCCCGTACTCCTCTCCCTCGAACGCGGGCGGTGTGTATATAAGCGGCGGAGCGCGCGTTCCGAATTAAGTCAAGGGCGTCTTTGCTTGGCTTTCGCTTGACTTGACGCTTTGCTTGACGGCACCAAGCAATAAAGACAGACTTTAACTTTACACTCCTTGCCTTCGCTTCTCGTTCACTCAATAAATAAGAATAATGAAGACGAAATTACAATTAAGCATTCCCAAACCATACCCAATTACGCAACATTCACGCAATACCCCCACCACTCTGCGACGCATTTACTCGAGTTCCCCCCGTGGGAAGATGCGGGCAGGTTTTTTTTTTTTAATAGTATTTGAAAGACGGCGTGAAGTGTCGGTGCTGAAAACAGAGTGCAGCGGTCAATTAACCCAAGAAATGCCGGATATTCGAGACGTAGGCGAAAGACAGGAAGGTGGAGGAGGATGTTTGAAGGGTGGAGGCAGCAAGACCCCTTGATTGCCGCTGCTTCTCCCAGATGCGACGCACGCATCTAGAGCCAGCCTTTAATCTTCTCGACCTTCCACTTTCGACTTTCGCTGTCCTGCTACTGACCGCGTCCGCCCTATGCGGCTGCCGAAGGGATTGTGTGTCAGTCCTCCCCTGTTGCGTTGCGGCGACAGGCCGGATTCCCTGCTGTACAGCTATCATCACGTTTATTTGTTTTTATTCCCTACTGTACCTCCACGTTATAATTTTCATTCCTGTTCTGACTTCCCCTTTCTCATTTTGGTATCTAAAATATTCTGGGTCACACAAAATGTGGAAGATTTTCTTGGCCAGTCCCCCACGTGGGCGTGTTCATTCTGTGGGACAACCAACCAAGCAATGAAGTCTTCGGCCTAGGCCCATGGTCTGCCCTCGACGGCACTGAAGTAAAAACCTGTGCCGCTTTGTAAGCATATAAATTAGGTGCAGGCGATACGACCGGTAAGCAAGTAATTCTCCAATAGCGCATTATGAATGGTCCTGACATTAAATACGGTTCGTTGTAAAAGTCTTTGCGGTGAATGGAAGTAATGTAGCAGAAAAATTAAAAATTGCCTTATTCGTATTATGAGCTGTGGATACAAATATGTTTTAAGTAATTCTTAAAGCTAATGGTTAAACAGTTTCTCACACCAAAAACTACACGTATAACCTCTGTTCGAGAGCTAATCTCAATGATGGACGTAGAAGAGCAGCACAAAGTCTTGAGGACGGGGCTGTCACATCCCGTGGGCAGGCAATGACCAAACGATTATCTTCCACTTCCGATGCATTGCCCTGGTGTCGAGGCTTCCTTTCACGCCGTACAAAACCCACTCTCCGGTGCATGTTGGGTCACAAATAAACGGGCAATACCGCACTTTTTATATACAAAACACAATACGAAACGCATAAAACAGCTATATTACTACACTGCAAGAGATAAGAATATTAACCCCTTATTGTTTTTAGCGAAGATGGCCGTTCATTTTATTACGAAGTAGCGCACATCTGTATCTATCTACAACGGTTCGAAATCAATTAGTATGAATGGACGCTCTGATTACCACCTGCTCTACCAGTTGCACTTGTTTGATGCTTAATATCAGTGGTTTGAAAACCAGATATGTTGTCTAGCAACACGGAGTCATGACTACCGAACCCCAAAACCCGAAAAAAGGTTGGTGCCTTCCCCCCGCACGAATACCTTGTTCACGCGTAGTAATGGCGCAAGTTTACGCGTCAAGTACTTCATGGCATTTATGTCAATAGGCAGTCGTGAAACGCGGGAAAAATATAGTTTGTTATTTGCCTATTTTACTTGTTTTGTTGTAGTATTCGCCTTCTAAAGTCGTCCCGACTGCTTTTCTGCGTCCCCTGGACCTGTCAAGCCGCGCCTAGCAGCCTTATTGCTGGGTGGCCTTCAACGTTGCATTTAAAGTTCAAAACAAATTTGACTTAGGCTTTGGGTGTGACCTTATAGAAACTTAAAGAAAGAATAAAACGTGGCGACAACTAGACGTGGACGAAGAAAGCAAGGTAAGGTAGATACAGAGGCCATATCTGTCTTACCTTGTTTTCTTCGTCCACGTATTTAAGTATGTAACAACTAGCTCAGCAACAAGTTTTGTTAAATCTTATAGAAACTCCGCGTGCTTTTCTATCTTGTTGTTATCTTTTTATCTTGTTATCTTTTTTATCTTGGGGAGCTTTCAGACGTGTAGGCAGTACCATACTGGATATAAAGCGCAATGATGCAACGCTCGGTGCCAAGCGAGTGCTCGAAATAGGCTGTACATCTCTCCACTTGCGAGGGGTCGCGTAAACTAGTCGAGGATTTTCGGAGCGTGCAATTCAGCTTCGAACAAAACGAAAAACGGCTGCAGAACTACCGTATTTGCAGGATTATAACGCGCACCCTTTTTTTCTTTCAAATTTCTGCGGCCGTTAAAATGGGCATCAAAACAAAAATTGGCCTAAACGCGGCCGCAGCATTGCCATGGACCTCAACTCCTCCCAAAATCCAACTCAGTCCAAGTCGAAACAATCCGTCAGCATCGCGTGACTAAATTGAGCAAACCGATCTTGAAGACACGCGGGAGGAATGAATAAAGTAGCAGCGATTGAACCAACACCCCATCACGTATAAGATTATGAAGGTCGAGAGGAACTTGATATCGCCAACGCTTTCAATTTCCCTGCTTCAGGTTTAATGCCAACTGGAACTGGATAAGCAAGTTTATTAAGGTTCATAGTTAAAAACGTGCGGTCACTGACCCAAGGTTGAATAAAAGCGTTACCGTTATCGTGACAGTGATCGCCAAAGAGAAGAAATAGCTGTCACGCGGATATCTCGAGTCCCTGATTATACAAACGACAGAGAAATCCCTGAACCACAATGCAGGCAATCTCCCTCCGACGTATGCAAAATGCCTGGGGTGATTACTTCGGCACACATAAAAAGCTTCGTGTTTCGGGCTTATTAAGTGCAATGCACTTCTTAAGCGACCCTGAACCTGCGTCTACCGGCGATGTCCGCGCACGTGGAGATGGGCGCGCGCAGCCTGGCCGCTGACATGGCACATACCCACCTGGGGGATTGGCCAGGAATCTCCTCGTCTCACTTGGCAACGGGGGGAGATGGGCGCGCGCTGCCTGGCTGCTGACATGGCACATACCCACGTGGGGGATTGGCCAGGAATCGGGCGTGAGAAGGGCTAATGCACCCGCTTAAAGGAGTACTGACACGAAATTTCAAAGCTGAGATCCGCTCTAGCAATCAAGTACAACGACAACACAAATAGGTGTCTGTGAATAAATGCATCTTTCTTTCTTTGTAGTTGTGTGTGTGTGTGTGATCTCTCTTTCGCGAACATTACCGTACCGCGTAAATTCAACTCGTGCATTCGCACTTTCACATTCTTCCCCTCGGGGAAATGCGGGGAATTTTTTTGCTCAGTGAACAAGGGTTCAGCACGGAAGGCAAAAACGTCTGTTTTTTTTAGCTTTTAATAAAGCTTTGGTCTGTGACCGCAAGTTTTTAACTATGAACCTTTTACCCGACCACACGAGATTTCATGAAACCTTAGATTTTAAGTTTATTAAGCACAGGGGATTTTTGCTGCCACAGTTTCGCGTGTCAAATAACATGTCTTCAGCCGGGTACGCGGTGCATGTCTCGCGCGCTGCGCGCTAGAATAGCCGACGACATATATATTTTTTTTCGAATCTACGTACGTAAGCCTACCTGCCCGTTACCACCGGGGCGCGTTAGAATCGTGCAAATACGGTATTGCGCCCATATTCTGCGCGGGAGTGGCGGAGCTTGTTTGAGTAATCCCTTGCATTCGTTCGTCGCTTCGGGAACCGGAGCTGCTCCATTGTTATTTTAAAATAACAAAGTTACCCTTTCTCCTCTAGGCTTCAGAAGATACGAAGAAATACGAAAGTAGGCAAACTAAACGCCGAAAACGTAGACGTAATACGAGGACAACATCGGTGCATATTGAGGCGCTGTTTGAGGCTGTCGCAGGCTCTCCCAGTTGGAGTAGACTTACCCTTGTTCTTTCGACGGCAACAGATTGCGTCTATTGTGCCATACGCCGAAGCCATAAGCATGCGTATAGAAAGCCTGGCTGTATGTAATTGTACTTGAACTGGCAAATCAAGACGCACCATTCATGTGTGAAGTCGTGTTATTGGAGAAGGAGGACAAGAGAAATAGGATGTGCGTGCGAGTCGTGCCAAGAAGCATATTGACGTGCGACACTTGTTAAAAATGGACGCGCGTCTGCTCGTCTGTGCAAACCACGGATTGTCGTACTAACATAACCTGGAGGAAAATTTGACGCCACTGTCAGGTGAGACGGGTAGGCCCGTTGGACCAGTACTTGGCATGGCTTATGACAAAAGGTGGAAAGTTTCCTCTAACTAAAACAATAGTATCATAAAGGATCATTTAAATCTAATCATTGGTTTTAGTATAGACACCAAGAAAGATTTTTTGTCAGATATTATTTATTAACTTCACGAAATACGAACAAAAGAACATTTACTATTTTTGGTTGCTTTTGGCTTCAAGAGCAAAAAAAAGTGACTTAGCTCGGCTATGCTAGGATATACGTAGGGTGAGCTAAGGTTCAGCTGATTATCTTTAGGTTTCCTGGTTGTCTAGGATTACCTGATTATCATGATTATTGCGGCTAAAACGATTTCCAATCCAATCCAATCCAGTCGCGGCGGTGGCGGCTCCTGCGCGCCAGCTGTGCGCCGTGAGACGTCACTGCTCCTCGCGCATGCGCAGGGCTCTCCAGGAGCCACGCGAAAGTGCTGAACCTCGGCCAGTGTAGCTCACACTACACAAACACGTTGTTCATCAAGGCAGCCAGGGAAGGAACTTCGGTCGCTGCTATGGCGGAGTCCACGGTGACGCGCGAATACTGCGGCAGTTTTGCCTCTAGTATATATTAGAATAAAGCTCTATGCTGCAAATGTTGTCCATCTATTCGTCAGTATGAGTAAAAAATAGGGTAGATAGTGTAAGATGAAAACCGACTTTTTTTTTAAATTCGGCTACGGCGACATGTAGACGGTGTACACTCTAAGTCCCCGTAGGGCGTCTTCACCGCAACGCTCCAGAATGACCGATCGAAGGGGCCTACTGTGCCACTTCGGCGAATGACGTGGCCGAGCATTCCAGTTGAGAGAGAGAGAGAGAAAAGCTCTTTATAAAAGAAGCCGAGAGGTTTGCCAGAATCTCAACACTGACATGCTACTCGGCAGGGGAATAGGTTGGGGAGGGTAGAACAGGCCTCCTAGATAGCAGGGCAAAAGGAGGAGGAGAAAAAAAGTAAAGAAAAGCTGACTTAAAAGGGAATCTGCGCTGGGATATTGCACAATGAAAAACGCTCTCCAGCCTTGGGTGTTGTCCCTGCGCACAGGCACTTTTCTAGTCAAACCGTATGTCTGGCTACGTCATTTGTCTAATTCGCACACTTGCTTGCTTCAACTGGTCATTCTGGAGCCCTGCAGTGAAGGCAACCTACGGGGACTTAATGTACCCACCAACAAAGGAGGCGCTTGTCGCAGCGCTTAGAAGTGAGGTAGAAGAAGTTCTCGGGCGTGGCCTACGAGGATCTCGTTGGTAAGAAGGAAGAGGAAGAAGCCGAAGCGAGGGGACAAGCGGCAGGCACGAGGAACGCGGACTTCGGCGAGTTCTCTGCTGGGCGCGATCGTCCAGGAGACTCAGAGCCGAGCCACATTTCTCTCCTGGCCTTGTAGACTGCCAACGCCATCTCAGCGGTGTCTTTAACACAGCCTTCTTCCGATATCTGCTAGCGAACGGGCAACAGCGCCGTTTCATCATCTGGAAGGGAAGAGGAAGACGGTCGTGGCACTATGAGCAGGAGGAACGCGGTTCTGGGAGCGACCTGCCGGATGCGAAAGTTCGGGGAAACTCCGCTCCGAGCCGCATCTTCCCTGTTGACGACAAGGCAAGTTTCAACCGAGACTGGCCACGCAGCATCCGGGCCGAATCCGAAACGTCGCTCATCGGCCGCAGCACCGGCATCGACAAGGGCATCGAGCCAAGCGCACCTATCCCTGCGAACCGAGTCAGCTCGCCGACAGGGACGGGCCCACACGTGAGCAGAAACCGTTTTGAGGGAAGAAAAAGGCAGGCTGTGTTATGAATGAGAAGAAGCAGCGGTTGACGTCAGACAAGGACAGTGTATATTTACGGGAGTGATAAATAACAAGATACATAAACGAAAGTTAGACTAATCTAGTCCAAGGAGTTAGTCCAAAGAGTGAATGTCCTAACAACAAAGTTCTTCCCTCAAAACGTTTGTGCTCACATGTGGGTCCGTCCCTGTCGGTGAGCTGATTTGGTGCGCAGGGGTCGGTGCGCTTGGCTCGATGCCCTTGTCAATGCCGGTGCTGCGGCCGATGAGCGACGCGTCGGATTCGGCCCGGGTGCTGCGTGGCCGGTCTCGGTTGAAAGTTGCCTTGCCGTCAACAGGGAAGATGCGGCTCGTAACGGGGGTTCCCTGAAAGTTCTCGTCTGGCAGGTCGCTCCCCGAACATCGTTCTTCCAGCTCTTGTGACACGACCGTCTTCTTCCTCTTTCCTTCCAAATGATGACACGGAGCTGTTTCCCGTGCGCTCGCAGATATCGTAAGAAGGCTGTGATGAGGACACCGATGAGATGGCGTTGGCAGTCTACAAGGCCCGGAGAGAAATGTGGCTCGTCTGTGAGTCTCCTGGACGATCGCGCCCAGCAGAGAATTCATCGAGGTCCGCGTTCCTCCTTCCTGCTGCTTGGTTGGTTGGTTGGCTGCCTCAGACCATGGAACATACCCAAGCGGGGGATTCGCCAAGAAGCTTTGTACCTAATCAGGATGTGACCTAATTTGTTTTAGATCTCAAAATTTAGAAAAGAAAATACAAAACAATTTTTAATATGTATAACATGAGAGTATAGTCAGGAAGAAAAGTTAAATGTGAACGCTTAGCTGGCTAGCAGGAAAACCGCCGCAACATAAGAGTGAAGGGCGGACACAACATCCCTCTGGCAGACTTCTAGGGCGGAAGTGCCTAGTGACAGAACCTTGGAAGTAGATAGCTGAAGGTGGAGGCGCCTGAAGGTTGACTCCATACGTTTGCGTCGCATTGGGGAAAAGCTGCGGCAATTAAACAGGAAATGTTCTATATTTTCCAGTTCATCGCAGAAAGGGCATTGCGGATATGGAGCCAGACCAGATTCATAAAGATAAAAATTTAATGGAGGAATTTTGCACCGAAGTTTAGTGATTGTTACCTCGCATACCTTGATTCACAAAACATCGGCTTCCATGCATGATGAAGGTGGCTATAATCTCGAGAAGAGAAAAGGGCGTCTTTCCGATAAGTCTGGAGTAGCTGTAAACGTCTAAATCTCGCCCCCAATAGAAAGCTATCACTTGGACATTGCAAGACCACAGGGCCACCAAGGGACATACTGGCTAATTGATCAGCCACTTCATTGTAAGAGATTGCTGCATGTCCACACTAGCCTAACCTCACAAAGCTGATGAGGAACAAATGACCGGAATGTGCAGATAATTGAAGAATCTTCTTCGGATGTTAATGAGGAACACACAGAGAGGGAGTCAGAAAGAATAACAACATGTGAAAATCTATGCTGAAGTTTGTAGAGCCAAAATCATTGCCAATAATTCCGCCTGGTAAATAGGTGTGTAATCAGGTAACCTAATTGAAAATTACGCCCATCTTCCCGCGAGGGAACCCTGGTGTGATGCGACGCATCGGGGGGTTCAATTGGTGTTTCGGTTGGGTTGATTCTATAAATCGGGTGAAACGTGTTGTGAACGCGTATGATGCATTTCCATCACATGCGAGTGTTCTCATACGCGGGACCATGGGCGTAATTTTACTTTAGCGTCTGGAGTGACGCTGCTATTGGATTGTGTCACACCACTCGCTGAAGGAACCGTCGCTTCCATCACGTCTTCATCGGAAGAATCAAGTCAAGCACGCAGTCGTCAAGCAAAGTGAGGCGAAGTCGAACGAGAGCGAGCGCTGACTGAACCGCCGCAGCGCGCTACCCGCTTTATATTCACAGCGCCTGAAGGAGAGGAGACAGCGCAGGAGAGTCGCGCATGCGCGCACTTGCGCGACGGGAGCGGAGCGAAGCGAGCGAAGCGCGCACTTGCAGCTGTTGTTTATGATAATGAGACGGAGTGAGAGTGTTGCGCACACCTGTCGGAGAGAACAGCGGAGGAGAGTCGCGCATGCGCAGGTGGCGTGCGGACGCCGCCGACGCCGACGCAGGAGGGACATGCCTCAGAACAAGAGATGCGTCGCATCTAAAAGGACCAATCGAGGGACTGGGAGAATATCCTGACTCCAGCCTACTCATAACTTTGCGAGGCATCGGTAGCAATGACGATATGGAAATAAAGGGTTGACAAATGATCCTCCAGCAATCCAGTGAGAATTCGGGCTGGCAACATCTTTGCATTCGGGGGAAGATATTATGAAAGTTTATTTCAACAGATGACACACTAATACAAGTAGAAGGGAGCCGAAAAAGATCTGCGTGAAGTGGCTGAAGCCATGACTGTACTAGAGCCATCTGGTGTCTCTGGAACCGCGGCCACTGAATGCCTTGAAAAAGATCAGGCCTCAGACGGAAAATGAACTTTTTGTCATATAGTGGGGAGTGAAAATTTTTTATAAAAGTTAATACGTTCAAAAAATTCCCCCGCATTTCCCCGAGGGGGAGAATGTGAAAGTGCGAATACACGGTTGTCGGCCCGCTTGCGGCGCTTGCGCTCGGCCCCCCCAGCCCACCGCCTCGCCGCCTTCTCTTCCACCTCTTCCATCGGGTTTGTAGTATCACGTGTACACCACGCAGTTATCAAGCCGCTATAACGCCGCTGAGTCGCCAACGCACGCCGCTGACGACGTAGTTTGAATGCGTTAAAGATATAAGGCGCGTCAACACTGATATCACCGTCGCGTCCGTGGCTTGATCGGTAGAGCGTCGCGCTGCGGCCGCAAAGTCCGCGGATCGAAACCTGGCGCCGGATGCTGTTTTTCTTTATAGAGGAGCACTGCGGACGCCGCCGCCGCCGACGCCGGCGGTGGATGGTTTGGGGTCGCTTATAAAGTGTATTCACACTTAATAATTGAAATCTATACTACAGTGGAAGACATCGTGCCTCAAGGTGTAAAATAGGGTTAGTGGCATATTTTGGTAATCCCAAGTATAGTGGGAACGCCATTCTCTCAACGGTAAATAGCGGATGTAATTTATACGCCGCACACCCAGAAAATAGGACGCAGCCAAATTCTAATTCCGGGCGAAGATAACTCCGATATATCATTAACAGTGTGTCTCTGCGCAACCCGAGTATGTGGTTACGTAGCCTGCGGAGCACGCCTACAGCTCGTTCTCCTTTAGCAGCAACATGTTTAATATGAGAGAGAGAGAGAGAACAACCTCTATTAATGCCTGCAATTAGGAGCGAGCCCCGAAGGGGCTAGCCTCTAAGACGCGGCCACGACGTCGTGTCGGCGTGCTCTTTCTGCCGCTGCCAGACCACGCACCGCAGGTCCCGGGGTGTGCCCGGATCCCGCAGGCACGATCAAAGCCATCTGGCGTTCGAGGGCTGCCTCCAATTGCTGGAGGGCCCGGAGTTGTGAGTCATATGTGGATGATAGCATGCCTTCCGTGATGGTCGGGGGGAGCTGCGTCTCTGTGGCTGCCTCATGCGGGTGCAGTTCACAGTCCCACATTATGTGGGCCATCGTTGCTCTAGCTGACTCACACACACGGCACACATCAGACTCGTAGATTTCAGGGCACACGTGCACCCCTAGCACCGGGGTCAGGAGAGACCCGGTTTGTAGTTGGCGGTATAGCACCGCTTCTTTCCTTGAAAGTCTTGGATGAGGCGGGGGTCTCGTCCGTCGATTGTGGCGGTACCATGCCAGGATGTCCCCGTACCTCGTGATGGGGGCACTCGGGAGTAGCCGCCCGCTCAACAGATGTCGCCGTTGCGTCGTCGTCCGCCGCGCGGAGTGTGAGCGCGCGCGCAGCGGCGTCGGCCGTCTCGTTGCGGTTGGCGAGACCCGCTCCGGTGTGGAAGGGGCCCGCGTATGCGGGGATCCACCGCAGAGTCTCTGGGGTGGTCGGGGGATGCGTGGCACTAAGCACTCTCCCAGCACTGGCACTCACTGTGTTTGTGGCGTATCTAAGCACTGCAGTTCGTGGGTCACTGAGTACTGTTGTGCACGTCGGGTCCACCATGGCCAAGGCAATGGCCATTTCCTCTGCCTGGTGTGGGTCCACTGCGGCGAAGCTGCCCGCGCTGCGTGTGTCTCCGGTGACGGCGTCCACCACCACCGCTGCGTAGGTGCCCGGTCGGTGCGGGTATACCGCTGCGTCAGCGTATTTGGCTCCTCTGTCGTTGGCATATAGCGTTGTGAGGGCTCGGGCCCGTGCAAGCCCCCGTTCGCTATTGTGCTCCGGGTGCATGTGCTTGGGGATCGGGCTAACGGTGAGTCGCCGTGCCGTTGTAGCTGGTAGTGGGACGGTATCCTCGGGCTAGGTGGCCAGGGGAGTCACGCCAATTGTTTGCAGAATTGATCGTCCGGTACGTGTCTGGGACAAGCGTACGTATTGTGCTGTTCTCTGGGCGTCGATGATCCCGTAGAGGGTGTTATCGACGCCGAGCTCAAGGAGCCTGTCGGTGCTCGTGCTCTTCAGTAAGCGAAGTGCCGCCTTGTAAGCTTTACGAATAGTCGCATCCAGATTTGCACGCTTCGCTGCGGTCCAATTAAGGTACGCCGCCACGTATGCGATGTGACTGATCGCAAAAGAGTGGACGAGCCTGGTGAGGCTGTCCTCTTTCGTGCCTGTCCTGCGAGTGGCCACTCTGCGGATTAGGTGCATCGCCGCTGCTACCTCGGCGGTGATTTTGGTGACCGTGGCGCAGCTGCTGCGCCGGCTGTCGAGGAGAATCCCTAGGACTCGTAGGGTCCTCACGTGGGGGATCGTGCTGCCGCTCATCGTGCGTATAGTGATGTTTGCTCGTGCTGGGACCTTGGTGCGGGCGTGTCTTGGTGGGATGATGAGCAGCTCCGACTTGGAAGGGGAGCAAACAAGGCCCGTCCCTTGCAGTCTTGTTTCGATGGTAGTCACCACCTTCTGTAACGTGTCTTCAATGTGGCCGTCACTGCCGCCGGCGACCCACAGCGTTAATCGTCGGCGTAAATCGTGTGGCCGACACCGAGTACGCAGGTGAGCTCGGTGGCCACTCCGATCATCACAAGGTTGAAGAGGAGCGGGGAGATCACCGAGCCCTGCGGAGTACCGACGCTTCCCAGGGACTTCTGCGGGAATTGGAGATCGCCGGCGTGGATGGTAGTTGTGCGGTCCGTCAGAAAGTCTCTAATGTAGGCGTACGTCCTGCTACCCATGTTCAGGTGGGAGACCTGTTCAAGGATAGCGGCGTGGCGTAGCCTATCGAAGGCGCTTTGTAGGTCCAGCCCCAGCACCGCCCGGTTGTCCAGGGCACGGGTGGGATCGTCAATTATTTCGTGCTTAAGTAGGAGCATGGCCTCCTGCGTACTGAGCTTGGCTCGGAACCCTATGATCGTGTTGGAGTATAGTGCGGAGCCCTCTAAGTATCGTTTCGACCTGCTATGCAAGACGTGTTCCTATACTTTCCCGACACATGAGGTTAGGGAGATGGGTCGTAGGTTGTCGATATGCGGCGGCTTGCCCTGTTTGGGTAGCAGGACCGTCTTGGCCGTCTTCCACTGTCGCGGCAGGCGACCGTTTCTCCAGCACGTGTTAAAGTAACGCGTGAGTGCCGTGATAGCCGCGTCGCTGAGGTTGCGAAGAGCATAGATGGTGACATTGTCGGGGCCTGCTGCCGATCTGCTATTGAGCATTTGCAGGATCGCCCGTACTTCCCATTCCTCAATGTCCTTGTCTAGGTCTGCGTTCTCGAGGCCCGCGTACTCGGGGTGGTTGTCCACTGGAGCGGTAGGAAGGTAACGGTCGTTCAGACGCCTGCACACTTCCTGCTCCCCGAGCTCTGCTATGGCCTTCTCCAACGTGCGCGCCAGGCAGTGTCGCTGCTCTCCTTTGGACTTGGTCTCGTCGAAGAGAAAGCGTAGTAGTTGCCACGTTCTGCTCTTGTGCATTTGACCGTCGGCCTCTTGGCATACCGCGTGCCATTGTTGACGGCAGAGCACCTTACTATGTTGCTCAATGGCTTTGTTGAGTTGTGCTACTTTCTTTCGGAGTTTGCGGTTAGTTCGCTGTCTTCGCCACCTGTGCTGATGGATTGTTTAGCTTCCATGACGTGGGCTAGCCGGCTATCCACCTGGGTGATGGAGTCGTCGGTTTCGAGGTCTGTGGTTGCCGCTTCGGTTGCTTGAGCGAGCGCTCGAGACCATGCTTCGATGTCGTCTATGTCCTCGGATGCTTCGAGGGATTGGCGGAACGTGTTCCAGTCGGTGATCCTCTGCGTGCTCGTGGCCGGGGTAGTTGCCGTCGCATTTGTAGGTAGGGTGATCTCAATTATGAAGTGGTCGCTAGCGAGGTTTCGGCCCGTGTTGAGCCACTGTGCCATCTTTCCGTTGCGTCCTGGCCTGACAAACGTTAGGTCGGGTGTGGTGTCCCTTGTGATGGACGTACCGATGCGCGTCGGGTCGGTGGGGTCGGGGAGAAGATGGAAGCCAGCGTCTGTGACGTCGTCGATACGGTCTCAGCCTTTGGTGGTGGTCTTGAGGTAGCCCCAGTCTTGATGCGGGGCGTTAAAGTCTCCGCATAGTAGGACGGTATTGTGCTGTGCCTGTCGTAGGGTCTTGTGTATTAGTGCGCGGAACTTCTGTTGGCGATGTGCAGGATTGCTGTACACGTTGATGATGAAGGTGCTCTCTTTGCGTTTCTTGGTACCCGTGACTAGCTCGATGGCGCAGTGCTCTATGGCGCTGCGGCCAAGGATGTCGTGATCGATGAACGTGATGCCTTTCCTGATCAGGGCACAGACGCCTCTACCCACGCCTTTCCCGGCGTCTCGCACGCTTGGAGGGCTTGCGTGAGTGCGATAGCCAGGGAGGGTTGGCGGGGTCTCGCTGTGCGTTTCCTGAATGAGTATAACGTGTGGTGGACGTTTAATATGAGGACGCCATGTAAGCTTGTCATCATAGATTCTACCGAGTTATTAGTTTCTGTAACTTGAAGGATGGATTGCTGTCTGTACAATAGGCATAATGATATGGGTATGAAAACCGGAAATGCTAAAACAGCACATTTACCAACATTAAGAGATAAATGTAGCCTGCTAAGCCAATTATCTAGGGCGACCAGAAAGCTTTGTAATCCTTGACACAAGTCACGAATGTCTCTGTCCGATGAGTAAAAAGCAATATCATCGGTATAAACGTAAGTTGATATACCATCCATAATCGGAATTGACCTGAGAAGAATATTAAAAAGAACCGGAGAAAGGACTGACCCCTGAGGGACCCCACGAAACTGCTGATATTGCGAAGATGATATGCCATCTTTCGAACAAAAGAACGTCCTTCCAGTTAAAAACGCATCAATCCAGGACTGAATGTATAGTGGAATTTCGCTACTCTCTAGCTGTGAAATTAAGGTAGTATACTCTACGCTGTCATAGGCCTTTGTTATATCCAGAGTAACAAGTGCGCCTACGTGTTTTAGGCTACGGGATAGTTTAACGCGGCTGATGGAGGCGAAAAGCCAAAACGGCCGCGTGTACGAGATTTCGGCCCACGTTAAACATCCCCAGGTGGTCAAAATTATTCCGGAGCCTTCCACTACGGCGCGCCTCATCGCCTGCGTTGCATCGGCGCGTTAAACCCTACAATCAATTAATCAGTTTAACGCGGCTCTCAGTGTCCACATGAGCCTTCCGAATAGAAGTCCCGGGTCTGAAGCCAATTTGGGTGGGGCTTAACATCATATTGCTTTCGAGAAACCGCATAAGGCGACCATGCAGTATCCTCTCGACTACCTTTACCAAATTGCTGGTTAAGGAAATCGGCCTGATGTTATCCAAGACATAAGCTAAACTTTCGTTTTTAACAAATGGCACTATCTTAGAGAGTTTTCATTCTGGAGGTATCCAGCTATTTTTCAGCCACGTATTTACTATGTTGAGTAGATCTTTAGTGGTTTATTCAAATAAAAACTGTAACGTTGGCACAGTAATGCCATCTGGCCCCGGAGCAGCCACAGGCAGCTGTAAAACACCTTCAGCCAATTCCGACATTGTCACTGGGTTGAAACCAACATTAGAAAGTTGACTGATAAAAGGAGCGGGAAAAACATAAGAAAATCGGGCTTTAAGTTCTTGTGCAATTTCTTCTAGAGCTTCAAGAGACTCCTGTGTTGACTGAACCACTGAATGTTCATTGTAGTGCTCTTGTAGCGCTTTTCTCGAGCGAAGAAACTTATATAGCAATCGCCTATTCTTCGGCCTTCAGAGAGCGGCAAACTACTGGGTGTTATGGACTTCTTTCGCTTTAGACACTGTCCGTTTGAATATGGCGGCCGCAAATTTGTAATTGGTCCAGTTAGACGGGCATTGGTATCAAAGAGCTACTTTCCAAGCCGCCTGCCTTTGATTATACGCCAGCGCGCAATCTTCATTGCACCACGGGCTATTGCCATCTTTTTGGGAAGAGATAATGAATTGAGAAGACTTAACAGCATCGGAAATGATGGATGTAACTTGAACTGCGCTGCGTACCTCGTTACCGGATGGGATAGATTGAAGTGCTACCTTCAGTTTGTTTTGCATACAGTGTAAAGTGGTACGCCGAATCATACGAGCAAGTGGGGACCTAGAAGGGCACACTATCTCAAATACAATAGGAACGTGGTCACTACTTGTAGCATGATCCAAAGTAGACCACGGAGTTGGCGGAGTTTGAAGAAGTCAAGTCTAAGACTGAATTATTCTTCCAAGGAAAAAATGTTGCTGAACCAGAGTTATAACAATGCATATTGTAATCACGCATCCAACCATTTAGCCGCCTACCACAGGAATCTGTGCGGAGCCCCCAAGAAACATCGTGTGAATTAAAATCACCGCAAATAATAAAGCGCTTCTTACACGATGACAAAACAGCATCGAGAGGAGAGGCGGAAATGACGCCTTCTGGAAAATAGGAGTTAACCAGAGGAAATGCAAAACAACCAGGCAGGGTAAATGTAACTGCGAGAATTTCACATTCCACAGACATGAATTCAAATAACGTAAGGGCTTTATTGCAAAATTGCGATGATACGAGTATTAACAGTCCACCTCCTTCAGTTAGTCGATCTAAGCGAAATATCCGATAATTCTGGAAACAAAATGGCCGACGCGGAGTCAGCCAGGTTCCCTGCAGTACAATAATGTCTGGTTGTTCTTTGCAGATTATGAAGTAAAGGTCTGTGAGAGCTGACATGACAGAGCGGCAATTCTATTGTAGTACCTGAAGCTACATTACAATGAATTGATGGCCGCTGCCGCAGCTTTTTGTTTTGGGGACGATTCCATTGAACCCGCAGTCGGAGATCCAGTTTTTTTAAATGGAACTGTTTGATACTCCATCTCCACTGGAGAGTTCACAGAACTTGCACTAGGTTTGTTAGTAGGACGAATATTGGAAGATTGAATAAAAGTGGGCTGTCGAGAAACGATTTTGGAGGAAGATGGATCACGTCTAGAGCAGAACTGAGGCGAGCGGTGCACACTGGGGGGAGAGGATGGTGAGTGTTGGTTGTGCTCTGGAAGTTCAGGAGACTGCAGGGCTGCAGAGATGACATGGCTGCCACCACACTTCCGCTTCTTCCTCTTCCTCTTCTTCTTCCCAACGCGATCCTCGTCGGCCACGCCCGAGCACTTCTTCTACCTCACTTTTAAGCGGTGTTGCAAGCGCCTGCTCACAACCGTGTTGCTCCTTCTTCCCGTACATTCCGTCACCAATTTTATCGCCTATGCCAATTTTATTAAATGTTTTATCCAGGTTCACATTTGCGCGCCGAACTCAGCCTTCCACCAACCTGCATTTCCTCGCGAGTTGGGCACTTCATAAAGTTCGAACTCCACACTGTACAACGAGAGCTTGCCTTCAATGCTTCATCCACCGCACTTCAAGAGAATGGGGCTATCTTCCCGGACCAACAGCCAGACATTGTGGACCATTACCATTTTCGTTCTGCACGAGCTAATATTGTATACTTAGGAACCTAACAAAGCTGTTCTCATCTAATCAATTTTAACACGAAAGCGTTTTATTCCGGGATTGACGAAGATTTCACTTACGTCATATCCGTCACAGAAATCACGCCAGTACAATGAAGCAAGCAGCCTGTAAAGGATGCACCCCTGCACACAGGGTCTTCTTGCGGGGAAGCAACCCTTAGTACTTACGAGTACGTTATACTTCGGGTTGTTCGTTTTCAGGTTTTATATTGCAACACGACAGTGTGTTATGCCGGTATACACCAAGATTTCACTGACGTCAAATCCGTCACGGAAATGACGCCGGTAACCTTTGCCGAAGTGACCTGCCAGCAGGACGTCGCTCGCAAAGCACACCCACAAGACAGCCACCGACTTGCAAACAATGCTCAGCTGCAGATTTCGCTGAACATTTCACTTTCGTGTTTTACCGATTACTACGACAGAGCAATCAACCACAGTTTTTTCTATTTGCTTTGTGTCTTTCTATCCACTGCCCTCTTGAATCCCTTTGAAATTGGAGGGTAAAATGAAATAAAAAATAAATAAACAAGTCGTAAACCACCCTTGTTAGGCAGAGCAACGTCAGGTAACCGCTTATACCCGGATCCGCAGCTCCAGAATGCAGGGTAACCACCGTTCGAGCTATAAATACCAGAATTCGTGCGGAGTGCTATCTATTATCCATCGCCGTTGTCTGACACCTTTATTTTCGCAGCAGTGGATTGTGATCTGCGCACAAAATCCCCGCCGTAGCTTTCTATTGGGCTTACCAAGCACGGCATTACGCCGTTTTGGGTTCAGCGATTCATAGAGGATTAGCAACGGCCACGTGTGTGTATTTTGCAGAACTTATATGCTGGTCAGCCGAGAATTTTGACGCGGGACGCACCAACAGCATTGAGTGCGCAGAGTGGCGGCAATTTTGTTTCTTTGCCCCGTGTCGAAAATCTGTGCTCAATGGAGCATCAGTTGCGATAAACTAATTAGCTTGGACTTTGCAAAGTAACTTAAGGTTAATTGCGGTCAGAATTACTTTGCTCACAGCTTTGCCTCACCGATGGTGGGGCCCACAGCGCGATGCTCCACAAGCCTATTCATCATCTTCCCCATACCAACATGAAAGCTTTTTCCCCCTGTTCTGCACATATTGCAACGACACCCCCAATCGCCAAGCATAGAAATCGTATGGTAGCCCGGACACACAGCCCTCGAAGGAAACGAAGCGGCTCACGCCGCAGCCCGAGAACATTCACACCGGGCCGTCTCCGAGAGGGAACCGAACCAACCGAGAGATGCGTGTCCAGCGTCTATGCCTCTTCACACAAATGCAGAAATATTGTCGCTCTACAGACAACCTCATCGCAAATACCCAACGCCGGACCACCGAATGGCCAAAGACGCAACCAAGCTCCGAAGACTCCACATGAACACATATTCTCACAAGAGCCTACTTCACGCCATGTACCCGACCAAATACCCTGCCAACTGGAAGTACTGCCCGCAGACAGGCACCCTATACCACATCGTTCGTGAATCGCTCCACACGCCGGAACTCACACAAAACCCCGAACCCTGTTTTCAGCTCTTGGTGGAGATGCTGACCAGTTCTGACCTCTCCGACCATCAAACGCTGGTGGGGAGAGCGAAGAAGGCCGGTAGACTCCAAGGGGTTCTGGACTGAGGACTCCTCTCACCGGGCGGGTGCCATGGTGCACAAGCAAGTCGCTGACAGCCACGCGCTGGACGCAAACCTTTTGCCGAGTTTCCTGCGCACGCGCGGGAATCTTCTTGCTTATGATTGAAAATTATCGCGAAAAACACACAGCACAAAAAAGAGATAAGAAGCAGACATGACAGCGCTGCACTAAGATCTACTTTATTTTGGGAAAAAATGGCGGCGTATCTGCTCCTTTCGTTGCAAATGTCGACGAAAGACGATAGTCGACTGCACCCCTGGCAAGTAAATGCCACCTTTCTCTTTCCCGCTCACCTCTCATGCTGCTGCTCTCCCGTCTAGTTCCTCCCAAGATAACACATTAGAGGTTTGTTCAAGTTAATTTAAATTTACCGCGTTCCACTGCTCCAAGTCGGGTGCCTCGATGCCAGCTCTGCTGTACAAAGGAGACACGCGTGAATCGAGGCACCCTACCTACTACAGAGTTCATAGAACCACGTTGCCCTACTCCACGAGCATTCCAAGCGGAACGCGAAACCTATCTAGTGGAACATTTCGAGGCTGTTGCGCCACTTGATTTTTAAATGCGGAGCATTTCTTAGGCTCGTGATGTCACTCGTCGATGTTGTCGGCGCCGTCCACACGCTCACTGCGCATGCGCGTCGCGTCGAGGCTCAGGTCATCGCCTCCTGTATTTTTACAATGCCAAACGCATCAGCCCGGACCGGCCGACCAAGCCCTCTCCCTCTACTGCGGCCACTCTCCCCCAATCGCCAGCCTTCCCAGTGCTTTAATCACGTGACCGGTTCATCTTGGGGCGACGCGTGGTGGAAAACGGCAACCATGCTATTTTGTTCTGCCACTTCTCATAAGGGGCGCTGCAGTGATCACATTTTCTTTGTATGAATGTCAGATTGCTGTTTCGAACCCCGCCATACCGGCAATACTGCTGTCGTTCGCCAACAGTGGCCGTAGACGCGGTGGATGCGCTTCATGCCGTTGCAACGTGACGCGGCGCATTCATCGCCTCCGCTTGTTTGTTTTCTGGCCGACCTGTCTCCTTGATAGCAGCCGAGGCTAAAAATGACTGCTGGTAAAGTTGATTTAAGCACCTTGGCGGCTCGGGCTGCCGGCGGCTCATGTTGTCGTCGTCCTTTATCGTCATATTCTCATGTGGTCGCGGTACTAAAACACCAGGACACTCGTTTCCCAACGCCTCGCGCTATAAATGTTTCATGTACCTGGGAAAAACGCGTTGCAGAACAACACACCGGGACACTCGCTTTTCGTTCGCGCTTCCTTGCTTACACCTATTCCGCGCCGTAGTCGCTTTAGTCTTAGAATTTGCAGTTCTACGTTTCCAATTTCCCTTCTCCACCGTCTTCGTAATTGGGATGTCTGGCGCTGTGTGCTAAGAGAGACTTACAATCTTTGAATACATGTATACAGTGCATGCTTCGCCCCTCCCCAGGTTTCGTGTTAGTGGAGATGGCCCGGTCATTTTTTACTCATTAGGGCCAACAAAAAAAAGTTATCATCAGGTAAGTCTACTAAGAACCTCTGACGAACTATACAGGGATTCAAAAATAATAATAATAAACAGCGACAAACATCGTGCTCGGCAGATTTTATTCGGACTAATATTGAAGTGGTGTGGAATTCAAAAATTTAGAAGAAAGTACGTAATAGATAAGAAAAGCGCTTGATGTTTGTTGGTTCCGCAAAACATGCATGCCTAAATCGCCTAAAATGCAGTCGGCAGATGGACGGGTTTTGTTTTCTGGTTTGTACAAATGAAACTAGAGCGAAGTCTAACTGAAACTTTTACACGCTATGAATTGTTGTCGTAGAAACGTGTATTGGCACAAAGAAAAAGTATTGCGCTCATTTTATAACGGTTAAAATTAGTCTATTAGTTTTCACTAAAGCCCTTACTATTGACCGGCGTTGTCAGGCATAATCTCAGATGACCCGCAGACGGAAATTGTTCGCGCAATACTCTAGCAAACAATTCCGCGTTATATCATTTTTCTATTTGTACCATATATATTTTTTTTGCCTCCAATGTAAATAACCCCCTCTCGCAGCGTGTTTGCCGCGCATCGCGCATCTTTACAGCCGCTAAAACATTCAACCAGGTCGCGCAGTTTGAAGGAAATGCAAATTGGAACTCTCGCAATACGCTGGCACGGCTATATGTCCTCGAAGCGAGATTCGTCTCGAGCGTATGCAAAAAAAAAAAAAAAAAATACTTAGTAAATATAACTTCTGTCAACGAGCATTGATAGCGTCGATATAGCTTTGAAGTTAGTTTACTGCTGTTCGTCTTGGACGCGCCACGCGCACAAATAAATCAAACATGTAGTTATTGATGGGTTTAGCGTTTGCATGGTTAAACAAAAGTACGGCTGCCGGTTTAATGGGAACCATACTTTCGCGAATGTCGTACTTTATCAAAGAACGGGTTTGAGCTAATTGATAGTGCATGATCAGCAACTTCAAGCCCGAAAATTCTCGGACGCAGGACGCTACGGGCAAGGACAGCTCATGTCCTTGTCCGGATTGTCCTACGTAAGAACTTTTTCCCGCTAAAATTGTTAATCGCAATTTATGTTTTTAATAACAACGGCTGCGTGAGTGTCGTTCTTAGTATCTTTACTTTATTACGAAATAAAAATTTTTCCATGCCTACCATTGCTTGCCGAGTGCCCCCACAGCCAGGACCGTGTAACACCCTGCATTTCTACAAAAAAATGCACAACTAACGGAAATAACACCCGTGTTTGTTTTAATTGAGTACATTGAGATAATTGATCGAACATAATTTCGAAAAAATAAAAAGAAACACAACACAAAAATTTAACAACAGCGAAGTGACGAAATAGAAAAAAAGAAAAAAGCCGCCCGCATCTTCCCACGCGGGGAACTCGAGTAAATGCGTCGCATCTACTCGAGTCAAGCAAAGCGTCACGTCAAGCGAAAGCCAAGCAAAGACGCCCTTGACTGAATTCCGAACGCGCGCTCCGCCGCTTATATACGTTGAGGGGACTGCGTAAGCCGGTCCCAGTCGACGACGTTGGCGTACTTGTAAAGCGGCGTGGACTCTAGGTGTTTGAGCCAAGCGCGGATGTTGCTTCGCCGGGGAACGGCACACCGGTTATATGCGCAGCGCGCCCGAAGGAGAGGAAACCGCGGAAGAGAGAGTACTGCACATGCGCCGGCCCCAGCGCGTCTGCCGCGGCTATGACGCAACGTGCCGCGGCTATCACTCAACACAATCCAACACAATCCACTTTAATCCAATCCAATCCAATCCAAACCCAAGCCAAGCCAATCCAAGCCAATCCAATCGAATCCAATCCAATTCCCCTCGCGAGAGAGTGTTCGCTATCGCCTCGACTCGACGCGCATGCGCAGTGAGCGTGCGGACTACGGACGTCAACGCGGGTGACATCGTGAGTTACTGAAATGCTATGCATTTAAAAATGTGCGCACCCTGCGCGCTGGCACCGTTTAAAAAAGCCGCCTGTACTAAAGAGTTGTTCAGCGCCAAGCAGAAAGCTTTGTCACGGCGCCTAGGCGAACTGAATCAACCAAGAAGCCGGAGCGAAGAGATCAGGCATAAAAGAGGGGGAGGCCTTGACAGCCACGAATCGTCCGCTCTCGAGTTGACTTGTTGCCCCGCTAGCCCGCTCCCGGCCCGGTTCATCCCGCGGCCCCATCTTGTGGCGAATCAGCGAACCAGGCGTACCCGGCCACGGCCGGACTGGAGCAGCGGCGAGCGCGCGCGCCCGCCGCTCCTTTAGCCCGGCCGTGACCCGGCCGCGTGAAATAAATTGCCCGGACGCTCAGACGCGAAAGGGAGAAACGGAGAAGTGCGAGTGGCAAAGGCGAAGGGCGCTTGGCTTTTCCGCCGTTGTGCACACTCCCTGCGCTCTGGGACCTGCCGGAGCCGCCGGAGCTGTGCCCTCTGCGCTAGCCTGTGCTCATGTACGTGAAGTGTTTCAATCGGCATGTTGTATTTCGCTTTCTGCGACGGCCGCGCTGTGGATTGAACGCCTAATCTCATATTCTAACGAAGTTACGAGTGCTTCAACCGTGCCTGTGTTGGATTTCGCGTTCTCAACAGGTGTTTCCCGCCGCTTATGCACTTACGTGAAGCGGCAATTGTTTGGATCAAGCCGGTCGTGGTTTGGGTCTCGACAGCCGGTCGTGGTTTGGATACACAGTGTGCGCTACCGCATCCGCTCCTCATGCTCTTACGTGAAGTGCTTCAACCGTGCCTCTGTGCGTGATTACGCGTTCTCAGGCGTTGCCCGCTGCTGTAGGTTTTGAAGTGCCTCAACCGTTCGCCAATCGCCGTGTATATGAACCGGTTGTTTCTCGAGCGTGTATCTAGATCTACACCATTCACCCTGTGGTGATCGACCGCCGCTGTAAAAGTTATAAAGTCAACCTTTAATTGTCAGGTGTTGCCCGCCGCTGTGGATTTCGAAGTGCCTCCTCAGCCGTTCGCAAATCGCCGCGTGGTTGGAACGGCTGTTTGTCAAACGTGGATCTGCACTGTTTACCCTACATGGAATCAGCTTAACCTTTGGCCCGAAAATTGCATTTTGTGCCCTGATTGTTTCTGCGATAGTGCAGACCACGGGTGCAGACAACCGTGTTGCTTCAGATATATTTTTTTTCTAGCGTTCCGTGCTGACGAGACGGCAATGGGAACTCCCTAAAGTTTCGTCAGGCGGAATAATAACTGGCCAGAGTCCTTCAGTGATTTACTATTGCTCACATGCGTTGCCTCCATCAGGCAGGATGACCTTTAATTGTGTTATTCAGTAAAGCTTGAGTGTTGGGCTAGTTGGTATGAAGACATGAGGAAAAGCAGAGCGCTGAAGTTTAAAAGACGACCACAGAATAAAGGAGCAAACGAATCACACCAACCGTTTTGTTTGTCTCTTTATTCTGTGGTCGTCTTGTAAACTTCAGCGCTCTACGTTTCCTCATGTCTTCATTGTGGCCTTTGGTGTGTGCTTCCGTTGCTAAATGTGTTGTCCGGTGCTTAATCAAATTTCGCTCCCCGTTTTTTTTGGCTACAGCCACGGTAGCCATTGTTTTCACCTGTCGTGCAGTTCACATGGTGAGAGCAGAATTGCTTAAAAATGCTCACTTCTGGAAGCATATTTGGGAAACTGGTCATTATAATGGAATAGTCATCACATCAAAGGCTATGTGACAAACTTGCTAACACCCACACTTTGCAATTGGTCTGCTGTACGCTGAATTTGCGCACGAGACACTCTTTTTAAGAGTGAAGTGTACATGCATGTGTTGCTGCAGGCCAGCTAACAGTGCTGAACTGGCTGTAAAAGTTGGTCTGCCAGAAAAACCACAATTTTTCAAAGCCTTTTCTTTTATTCATCGAACTGGCTTTTTCTCTTTCGCTTTTTGGAAACTATCAGGGCACGTCACAAAGCGCCCAGAGAAAGCCAAGCCGACTATTCAGTTGTTACCGCCTTAAAAACTTTTCTGATTGCCCTTCACTTTTCAAAGTTACGTTCTGTCATTCTGTTACATTCTACCTATGCTACCTTGGTGTGGCGGCGTACAGCAAAATAGGCCACCCAGCCCCATCTCTTTGCTGGCAGGGCATTATGACATCGGCAAAGCTTCCCTAGGAACGCCCGCAGTGGCACCACCTAGGAAAAGCTGCTACGCGAACATGCCTGCGCCATTGATCAAAGCATTTCACAGCCGTCTTGTTTCCTGCTGATTGTGCTCATAATCCCCTGCTGTCACTAGCTGCTTTATCTGTATGCGCTTATGTACAGTACTAGTCTCTAGTGCACCCACATGCATGCATTTTTGTGCCTGTGCTTGTAGGCAAGGCAAAACATTCTGATGAAATCGACACTGCAACAAAGCGTGGGATGAGGCATCATATTTTATGTTTGCTAGATGAGGTTTTTGTCTTTTAAGAAGCACAAGACCAGGAAAAGTTCTTGCACACATTCATATCCCTGCATCAGTGTTTGCTTCAGAAGAACGCTTCGACTAGTTCCACCAGTCTTGTCTTGACATCCGCAATTAGTAATGTCACAAGTTGTCGTGCAGAACAATATATCGGGCAGCCGTGCCTGTTTTCACGCCACTTTGGGAATTTTCATGCACTAATAAAGTACTGCTGCTGCAAGTGGCATATTATTTGTATTCACAACACTGTAATTACTGATGCTGGCCAAATTGCTTTTGCACTTTAGTGTCTCTTAGGCGTCTGTATTGTACCGTAAATCCATTAGGTCCCTCCTGGGCAGATGTGCTGAACTATGCTCCTGTGCTATGTCGCTTTTGCATCCCAATATATTTACTTCCTCTTTCTCTCTTTTTAAGCATAGCAGCAACCTTTGAGGTGCAAAAAGTGTTGAAACATGAGAAAGTTCAGTGTAGTTCTTCGTGCTTGAAATGAGTGAGCTACATTCTGCGCATATTACACCTTGTGGCATTTCTGCTGCCCACAGGCCTGAAAGAAGGACACGACAAGTGCTTGACTTGCAAAGTTTATTTGTTTGCACCACAAAGATATGCAAGTACAAAACATCAAAAGCAAGAATCACAAGCAGGAGCCTGCATCCTAGCCTTAAAAAGGTGGCATTATGCGAACCATAAAAACACAACTTCAGTCATATGCATACTCCTATCACTCAGTACATTCACATTAACAACTTCAGCAATTGTAGCAGCACCCACACAAACAAAGCACAGCAACATCTCTCACTAAGTGCATTGGCAAAAAAATTCACCTACACAGTCTGTACAGATGATTAACAAGCAAAGCTGTGACATACAGTGGCTGTTTTATGTGTGATGCGTGGCCTACCCATTGAGCTGTGCTTCACAGAGTAGCTTGCTGCATGTGCGCTCTGCTGCGAGAGACGCCTTAATGTTCCCTTTGATGTGGCATTCCCAAGTAGCACTGTCGGTAGGTGTGAGAGTGTAGCTGCGTCATCTATAAACCTATAAGACAATCTCTGTCTTTGTCGAGAGTTCGACGGAATGCCATCTGGTCAGGTAAAGGCATTTGTATAAACGTTGACACAAAATTGACGTTTCGGGATCCGTATGGATCCCTTGTTCATAATGGATTGATGGCTTAGCAGCAGGCTCCTAAGTATCGTTGAGCGCATGACGTAATGTACGGGAGTACACATGGTTTAGAGTGCCAGATGATCTGTTGATTGTGTTGCTTGTTGTCTGAATTATTAGCGATTCAAGATTGAGCCTCGTTGCGAAATTCTTTCCCGGCGACCACTACATAATTCAGTCACAAATCTCCCATCAAAGAGCGAGCAGCCAAAAAATTGGCACTGCGTGCATAACAAATTGGAAGAACTTCCGAGAAACCACCCCCGCTGATCGGATAACAGTCTCGAGGAATGGACTACCAAGCTCATTCAAGAGGCAAGAAAACACGCCAAGGAACTTTCCCTTACGCAGGATAACCCAGCCATCGATGCCCATCTCCTCCACCTCTGGGACTCCCGTAGAGGGCTAATCAGGCGGTGGAAAAAGAACAAGATGAACCGCAAGCTGAAGATCCGCATTGCAGAAATTACGGCAGAAGCTGAAGTGTACGCCCGTGAGCTGAGCCAGCACAACTGGAAGCAATTCTGCAACAAGCTGCAAGGAACGCTGGGAACCCGCCGCACATGGTACCTGCTCCGTTCCCTTATGGGCCCCGGTGAATATGAGGCGGTCGCAGCAGACCAGCTTCGCCGATTAATCCACAATTACCCGGGCACAGAAGAAGACTTGTTGGACAAACTTATTAAGCAAGCCTTGGCGCCCCCACCTCACGTCCAACCCACCCAGGCACCTGACTACACAGGCGATCCGAATCCCAAAATGGACGAGCCGTTCTCCATTGCTGAAATCGAGGCGGCAGCGTACAACCTCACCCGAAACACAACTCCGGGTCGAGACAAAATCCCTAACAAATTATTGCGAAACCTCGACCATGCCGTCCTAGAAAATCTTCTAGTCTACATCAATGAGTGCTGGCTGGCGGGTTCCTTGCCCCTACAGTGGAAACACGCAGACGTCACTTTCATCCCCAAGCCCGGCAAACCCTTGAACTCCAAGATTCTGATGCCTATTTCTCTGACCTCATGTGTCGGCAAATTGTTTGAACACCTGGTTTACAACCGGCTCTCGCCCCACGTTGAAGACAACGGCTACTTCCCTGACACGATGTACGGCTTCCGCCCACATCTGTCAACCCAAGACATACTACTTCAGCTTAAGGAGGAAGTGCTGGACGACTTTAATAGCCACAGCAAGCGGTCCATCTTGGCCCTTGACATTAAGGGGGCATTCGACAACGTTTCTCACCAAGCCATCCTTCAAGGCCTCGCATCTACAAACTGTGGCGGGCGCACATTCCAATACTTTGTCTCCTTTCTAACCCAGCACACAGCAACAGTGGGCATCGGGCACCGTCGATCCGACGCATTTAAAACCCTGCCAAAGGGCACTCCGCAGGGGTTGGTAGTATCCCAAATACTATTCAACCTCATAATGAAAGACTTGCCACCCCTACTAAAAGCCATCCCGAATCTTCGCCACGCAATATACGCGGACGACCTAACGCTCTGGGTCCCCACTGGATCTCCGGGCGACCAGCAAGATGCACTTCAAGCAGCCATTCAGGTCACCCAACAATACCTGAAAGCCCGAGGACTCGATTGTGCCCTCGAAAAATCTGCCCTTCTAACCCTGTGCAAAAGGACATATAAGAAGCGTCCAGATCCCATACCAGATCCAGAACTTACCATTAATGAGCAACGCGTCCCCAATGTCCCACTCCTACGCATATTAGGCCTCACCATACCAAAAGATGGCTCAGGCGCTCAGACTATCCTTCCCTTGCAACGGACTCTTGACCAGCTCATTCACCTCATCCGCAGGATCTCCCATCAGCGACTTGGGCTACAAGAAGCTGACACCCTGCGCATCATTCACGCCCTCCTTATTAGCCAGGTTACGCCACCGTATTTGGCCCCGAAACCCGCAGAGAAAGAAAAGCTAAACATCGCCATACGCCAGGCCTACGAGGCCGCCCTTGGACTGCCTCCAAAAATAGCAACAAGAAAACTTCTACAGCTCGGCGTCCATAATACATGGGAGGAACTGGAAGAAGCTCATCGCATCTCCCAATTCACGCGACTTAAGCTCACGCCAACCGGCAGGGCTACACTTACCCGGCTCGGCTACAGGCCTCCCCCAAAATGTGAACAGAGGCAACGCATCCCTCTAACCATCCGACAGTACATCACAATCGCACCCATTCCCAGAAATATGCACCCCATCTATAACAAGGCACGCCGAGAAGCCCGGATACGAGCCCTTAGAAAACGCTTCCCCAACTCTCCCTGTACTCGTTACACGGATGCCTCTCCATACCACCAACAACCGGAACATGCCGTGAGTGTCACCGGAGCCAACAGTGCAGAACTGACGGCCGCTACAGTACACACGACATCTATTGAGGCAGCAGAAGGACTTGCCATCGCTCTAGCCACCACCACTGGAAACGACTACTTCACTATAATCCGCCTGCTGCAACTTCCTGCTAGGTCGAATAACACCCACGGCCTTAAAAATTCTGCAAAGTGTGCACCAGCTCCCGGAAATGCACATCATCTGGACCCCCGGACATGAGTCCTTCGAGGGGAACGAGGCGGCACACGCCGCTGCCCGCGTTCATACACACCGGGCCGTTTCTCAAGAAGGCGAAGTCACGCAGCCCCTTCGCTCTCCCAAGCCCGCTACTCTGAATTCATACGCGGACATCCTCGCCCATTACCGCCACGAACGACGACGCTTCCCGCCACCACATCCCCATTTATTCAGAGCACAGGTGGACTGCCTTTCCTCCATGCCATGTACCCAACCCTCTACTACTCAACGTGTAATTTCTGTCCCCAACCAGGCACCCTGTACCACATGGTATGGGAGTGTCAAAAAACCCCATCTCTTACCCCAAATCCTCACCCAACGTACGAGCAGTGGGCGGACCAACTGGCCAGCTCCGACCTCTCAGTCCAGCGTATCCTGGTGGAGAGGGCTAGGGCAGCCAGCGCGGACCAGGGCTTCCCGGACTACAGGAGGCCCCCCACCTGGCGGGCACCTGAAGCTTGTCTTAATAAAGTTTATCCACTCCACTCCGTGGCTATGATGCGCGCGTGGTCCCACTCTATCTTGTGGCCCATCTTCTCGGCATGCTCTGCAAGTGCATTCGTCACGGTGTGGCCCTTGGTGACGTCATTTTTGTGCTGTTTAAGACGCCGGCAGAAATTTCCGCTTTCACCAATGTATACCGATTCGCAGTCGGCGTATGGGATTTTGTAGACCACACCAGGGAAACGTTGCCGAGGGAGGATCCTTTATGTTAAGCAAGTCACCCTTGAGCTTGCTTGCTTGCACATGCGCGATCTGCACACCACGTTTTCTGAAGACACGAGCAAGGGCTCCACTTCCAGGCAGTTCCTCCACAAGGACATGACATTAGTGTATCGCACGCCGTTCGATGTCACTGAGCTCTGCACCTTGCTACGGTTTTGCCTCTCTAACACTTGCTTCTCGCACAAAAGCGAATTCTACAGGCAAGTTTTCGGTACTGCTATGGGAGCATCTATTTCAGTCACGACTGCAAATATTACAATGGAAGCAATTCAAAACAAGCCATTGGAATTATTTTAGCCGATACCCAAGGTGTTCCTGAGATACTTCGATGACTGCTTCTCGGTAAGTTGTACATCAGACAAACCAGCCGATGCGTAAATGACCGCCTCAGGGAACATGATCTTTCCATGAAGAATGGCACCGGGTCGCATTTGCCTCATCACTGCCGCAAGTGTGGCAAAGGATGCCTTCCGAGACTGACAGAGACAATCATTATCGGAAAGAGTCGTGACACCGTGGCGCAAGAGCTGCGCGAAGCGTATTTTATCAAAAAAAAAAAAACAGCGCAGGCTGTATCAGTGAAGCATCGCTATCCCTGTTTTCGAAGGAGTACCGGATCCTAGACAACATGCGATAAAAAGGTGTGATTGTTGTCTTCAGCTGTGGCTATTTTCTTTTTATAGTATCTTTTTCAGATCTATTATCCTTTGTGTATGTTTGTGCATTTGTAGACAAGCTACTTATATCGCTGTCTTTCCTTGGAATAAATCAGTTGTTAGTAGCGCATCTGTCTCGTCGTTCTTCGTTTTTTCTGTCCTCGTTTGTAGCGCTCGATTTTCCTTAAGCAATGAACCAACTAGCCCAACAGCATATTTTACTAAAAAAGCGGACCCTGATTTACAACGCTACTTGCCCGTACGAATTCGAAAAGGAGCTTTTGTTATAGCCGACGCTTCAGCTATCATGTCTCTCTCTTTGAAGAGAACAAACCGCACGCGGGCTGCGATCGATCACTATTTTACCATACATTATGTGCAAACAGCTTCGTGAATATCAACCCAGTATTTTTTGCCTTGCTGCCCATCTGGAAACGAATTATAAAACGGATCTAAAACGATAAGCCAGCTTCCACAGCTAAATGATGCACTAAAGCACGAAACATTTCCTACCTGCCACTGTTTTCTACTTTAACAAGAGACAGGTGCTGCTGAAAACATTTTACTTTCAAATAAACTAAATCTAACGCTCAAAGTAAATACTTCACTTGGGAACTGAACTTTTAAAAATCTAGTCTATTATTCAGGAGAGGAGAAGTTTCGTTAGTTTTCGCACTTGACGAAGACGACGGCCGATATTTGGGCTGATGTATTTGTTACTTAGAGAAAGGCTGATTTTGGCTCACTTAGCGAGTGAGGCAAAAGTCACACAAGCGTTTATAGCCGCGTGTACAACAACTCTATTTAGGTCGTCAAACTTTTGAAAAGGTCTAAAGGATGGAGGTGGCGTTGGGCCAGCCCAAATATGGCCCATATTGGACGCGGGATGCAAGCGGCCAAAAAGTTATAAAATATATTTTTTTTCTGTGGTAAATGCGATAGGAATGACAAATGTAAGGCATGTGCTCATTTCGCGCTATTTTTATCTTTGAGTAAAAATTTTATTTTTAAGTAAAAAGAGGTTTGCTAACACCAAGACATTCGCAAGCAAGTGAATAGTTTGTAGGCTTCTCATGTTTCTTTTTTTTTTTTTTTACATTGAAAAAAAATGGCGGATACGCCTGCCTATGCGGTTAGTTTAAACATGTGATGGCGACGGCGGTACAGCGCGCTGGTGTAGCAGAGAAACCCCGGGCGAGCACATCCCTGCACCTGGCGGAGCGCCCTGCAAGTCGCCGGAGAAATGCGAGCTCCACGGGACAGGTTCCCCAACCTCCGTCACAGGCTGCTCGGAACTTGTTTCGGCAACTCTCCGCCAGGTGCAAACGTCGTCTGCATGGAGCTACTTTGAACGATGGTACCTAGTGTGCAGTGTGCTTGCGAAGCTCAGGATTTCGCCAAGGTGATTTTAAGAGCTTAGACTGCTTATTTGGACAAAGAAACATTTGAGTGCAGTTGGCCTTTAATGCCGAGACATGTGCATTTAAAAATATTGGATTTGATTTCCCGTGAGTTTTCACTATTAATTTACGACTTGTAGTGCCATTCACACACCTCCGGAGAAAACATAACCCTAAATGAAGAGGCCCACACAAGGGGCACCCTATTAGGTGCCTTCTGTCCCTTCTGTAGTCCGTGAGCTTTGGCGTGCGGCACCCCATCTCTGACGCTGAGGTTCAGGGCGTGAGGACCGCTTGACCTTCTTGCTAGCCGAGCTCTTGGCCAGCAGGCACTCTACCTGGTCCCCGGTTGACCCCAGGGCGACGCCTGGCAATGCTTGTGGGCTGGACCTTGACGGTACAGCCGCACCTCCGGGCGCTGGTGAAGCCTGCCTTCATGGGCAGGCTCCTTCCTGGGGCTCCTTTCTGATCTTGTGCATCTGCCGCAGCAGCTGCTGAAGGGCAGTGGCATAATATGGGTTGCCAGCAGCTAGGGAAGGCTGGCGCCACCACTCCTCGTAGATCTTCTGCAGCTCCGCAGAGTCCTACGAAAAATTTGTTCAGGATATACCACAGATTTACTCAAAATTTGTTGCATCTCCTATCTTTACTATTGTCTTCTTTGCACTGCTGAAGTAATAAGGGTGTTCCGTAGGTATTCAACTATGGGCCTACCGGGAAACCCATTAGGGCAGAAAAATGTTCACAGAACTCACCTTCCCCTGCCAAGCTTAGATAACCAGTTTGGACCAGAGAATACTACGCAGGTATTTACAGATTAGTTTCACAAACATTAATGCATTCATTGAACTAAAATAAAACACAAGAAAAAGCTTTGTTTAGTGCCATGTTCAGTTATATAATAATGACTGATTGATTGATTGACTGCGAGGTTTAAAGTACCGAAACTACACCTTGCTTATGAGGCGCGCTGTAGTGGAGAGAGCTGGGGTTTAATTTTGGTCACCTAGGAACAGCTAGGAAGAGTTAACGTGCGCCGAAATCTCGACACACAGACGCTTTCGCTTTTCACTTCTATCAGGAAAATTGCTACCGCAGCCGGTATCCAACCCATTTCCTTGGGCTCAGCAGCACAACACCATAGCCACTTTAGTCTCACAGAACCCAAGCAATGCCTCTTCAAAATCCCAGGGTTCCTCAAAGCCTTACTTGAGAGCCCCTGACCTAGCGCTTTCGCAAGGCACCTTTTTATTCACAGGGCCTTAGTGGCATACAAGGACTATTCAGCGAAACACACAGAAAAAAACATTAAGACCAGAATGTAAAATTTTACATCTCAAAAAGTTGCACTGTGCAACTGACTATGTATCTAATGGTATGAGATTGGATCCTGGCAGAGTCTGTTTAACACTTCTTCTTTTAAGCTGGACTGAAGACTGTCCCACCTGGTGGGGGCCCCTAACACCAGCACAGTGCTGTTTAATGAAAGTTTATTCCTCCTCCTCTTAGCACCCTCCCTATGTCAGAAAGGGCCTCGGAAGACATACGACAGCCAGCATACAAAATTTCACACTAGCTGTGACATATGAATACTACTTCATTCTTGCTCCCCTTTACATGCATTGGAAAAACTTGTTCGTCTTGCTTCTGCTATGATGCTACGCAGTCATGTTGGATTGCCTTAATTTTTAGAGTGTCTTTTTTGGCATCCTGTAGCCTTCTTCTACTTAGCTCCTGCAATTGTACCTTCGTAAAAATAAATTTTACTACAACAGACCCCTGAAAAAATGCATGCACGTGGTTATAAAATAGGTAGCTCTTTCCAAAAGTGGAGTGTGTTGCTGAGAAACAGATCTTGTTCAGGTGTCTAGTTGCTACCTAGGTGTCCAGTAACTGGAGTAAGGGTCACAATTATTAGGCTTTGCTAAAATAAATGCACGAGCACAAGCCACACCTCAACACCTCTCGTTGGTGACTGCTTCCAGTTGAGCCCTGGGCCTCCAGCTGTGGCTCGGTGTCCATAGGCAGCTGCTGCTGTTCAGGCTCTGCTGCCACCGGTTGGCCTTGCCCTGTGGGTGTGCTGGTGCTGGCTTCTTGGGAGTTGTCCTGTGTTTGCTTTCCCAGTCAAGCTTCCTGAATGCCTCCTCCAGACATGTTGTGAACAGTTAGGAATAGTGAAAACTGACTGTGAATCAGATCGAATATTCTCAAATACGAATAGTAGAAACCAACCGCGAATTACATATATTCGAATGAAATGGCAAAAGATTACTGCAAATGAATTATTTTCAAATGTGAATAGTGAAAATTCACTTCACATTGAATTTGATTCAAATTGCGCATTGCTCCCACGCCAGGCTGCTGTTAGCTGTGCCACGTATAAAGATGTATTATGAGCTGCACTGTTGTGGCGAATACCACACGCCCATTTATTCCTTCTAAGTGGAACAAAAATAGTAGAGCGAAGGTATGTACTGAGACATATGAACGTCTGGGCCATAATTTAAAAGTAGTTTTACAAGCACAGGCTTTCACAGTCAGGCTGTGCCATCTTCATTAGGACAGGTGCATCAGACAAGTCTAGTTAAGTGCGCCGTGGCTGTGCATGTGCTCATCGCTGCCTTTCTCCCGAATTAGAGAATTCAACAATGCAGAACAAAGTTTCTGCGATACCTTTCCGTCTACACTGCATGATAGCTTGCTTGAAGCTGAAAAGAGATACCATGTTTGCATAAACGTTGGCACAGGTCACATAAAAGTAGCAATATAGGGAGTGTGCTGGGGTACATAGCTACTTACAATGTTCAACGTGATTTGGTGCTCTTCTGTCCAGCTTAGTGAGGGGGCTCACTCCTTCGTCGCCATACTGCCCTCTCCGCCACCCGCAGAACCAGTGGTAGACGGTGCTGACTGGGGGATTTACAGCGCTGCTAGAGAGCAGGCCCTCACCGTCCTCCTGCCTTGCCAGCTTCGCTTTATGAGGAGCTAGTGCGGCTGCTGGGGTCGTATCATCTTGAAAGTAGCGGAAGAATGCGGCACTTTTGTCCGATGTGGGTTTTAGAAGGCGAAGCCCATCGGCGCAGTCGAGCCCGTGGTTGAGCACCTCATGCAGCTTGATGACAGCAGTCGGCGAGACTGGCCAGTTGAGGAATGGGTCGTTATGCTGAGTTGCTTTTGTGACTTCCTAATTTTGACATCTACAAATGCTTAGCAGTAGTAGAATGCTTTTCGGCAGTTTCGTTCAAGCTTCTGTGCTGACACCTTCACTCCTTGTGGAACACAAACCTGTAAAAAGAGAATATCACAAATTATCTCAATTCTCAAAATATTATTTAAAGCTTGATATACAATGACTAACCTGCAATATATTTTTTTACTTAAATTACAATTTTATGAAACACAAACGTGTTAAACGGTAATATTATGAATTATTTTAGTTGTGAGAATATTATTGAGAACCAGATATGCAATCTGTAACCTGCAAATGTTTTTTTTACTTCAATTACCCACTTCATCTGACAAGTTTCACAATCAGACAACTAAGAAATGCTGAAGTTCCAAGGTGATGCGCATACTGTATTAAAGATGTGCCTCCAAGTCATGTTCTGATCTACTTCGCGGAATAAGAAATTGTACAGGTTTAGCACTCGCCTTTCACTTAATTTTCCCATGTATGAAGAATGGCGTTTTAGGAAAATTTGTGTTGGTACCAAGCAAAAAAAAAAAAAAACTTGCTCAATCGCTCACGAAATCGAAGCGGAACAGTTGCATGTTAATGCTCTCCAAAATAGGACAGTTATATGCTTCCCACATTTCGGTTACGTTTAAATCTACTGAACACGTAATAACACGACACGTTTAAAGCCTCTTTTAAAGCATTTTCAGTTGGTCTTTTTTTCCTCCTCAGCAAGGGGTGCCCCTTTATAGACCGAAGGGGGCAGGAGATAATTGGCTAAAAATCATTCATCTGTGAAAATGTTCAAAGCATGACACACATGCTTGACTCTTTTTGCTCGGACCATACTATGAAGCGTTTTTGTTTGTGAATTAGAATTACATCACACATTATTCTGATATTGTTTAATCTTACGTAAGGAAAAATAAATTAATTTGAACATGAAGTGAAATGCGGATTGTTTTAAGTGCGAATGCACTTTATAAGCGACCCCAAACCATCCACCGCCGGCGGCGGCGGCGGCGTCCGCAGTGCTCCTCTATATTTAAAAAAGAAACAGCATCCGGCGCCAGGTTTCGATCCGAGGACTTTGCGGCCGCAGCGCGACGCTCTACCGACCAAGCCACGGACGCGACTTTTTTTTTTTTTTTTTTTTCTTTATTGCCGTCTGGGCACAACACAACAAGTACTACACAATCAGCCCTCAGGGCTGAGAAAGGAAAGGAACATACATCAAAACCGCCGCGCTTTTAGCTGGCGGTTACGTTTTTGTGAACTTTTAGTACAGCTAGTTCGTTCATAACAGATATCACTTCGTCTTCGTATTCCAGCTTCAAAAACACTTCGCGGAGCTTACACACATGTTCAACAAAGTGGTTTCCAACAGACTTTGCATTGACATCTGCATTCCGTACCTCCATTCTACTCTTCCATATGCTGTGCAAACCCAATACAAAAAACAGGTCGTATGGTAGAACATCTGGTTTGACATCCAGGAAACGAATTCCATGTGGGGTAAGGGGAAGATCTTTTTTCACGGTACGTTGCAGGACATCCCAAAAAAAAACAGCGTCCCAACAATCTATAAAGACATGCTCGACACTTTCCGGTTTTTTACATAGTGTACAGTCGGCACCCCATGGCAAAAATAAACCTTTTTCTAACATCCACGTTTTTACTGGTAGCGTATTAGTGTGCAATTTGAAGAAGAACGTTTTAACAGGACCTGGCACTAGCATTCTTTTCACTCTCCGTAGAACATCATGTCCGGATCCGCCACTATACAAGGAACGGTACATCGGTTCAGGGAATAGACAATCGATGAGGTCACGCGACAAATTTTTACGGTTTACAGTAGACAAAAATTCTCTAGAAAAACGCGCCATTAGAAAACGACAGGAGAAAACAACTTCTCTCAGAAAGAGACTAACCGAAAAACGTGTAGCGTCCGCTGACGTCACTAGAAGGTCGGGCAAAGCACTCGCTACCGTGACCTGTAAAAAGGTGCGGATAAACGGGTCGGCCTGATCACGCAAAAACAAAAAGCGGGAAACAAGTTGTCTCACAAAAAGATGCGAGAGTGACAGGCCTCCGCTTCTAACTTTTCTGAATAAGTTGTTCCTGCTCGTCCTTTCATAAGTCGACTGCCAAACAAACACCGCGAATATGCGGTGAAACTTCTGCACATTCAGTCGAGAACAAGAAAGGGCCTGCATGACATACCAGATTTTAGAGACAAGGAAAACATTACAAACTGTTGCTCGGGAAAAGATGGACAGGCCACGGCCCTCCCACTTGGCCGTTTGCGCGCGCATTTCCTGTGCTCTTTCGTTCCAGTATTTCGTGCTGTCTCGATACTGGTCAAAGGGTACCCCCAGATACTTAGTTGGCTGCGTTGACCAGGTGACGTTTTCAAAAACATTCGGGGCATTTAACCATTCTCCGTGCCACAGCCCAGTACATTTGCCTATGTTAATGGAACTACAAGTCATACTACAAAACTCTTGGGTGATACATAGGGCAGTACGGACACTCTCCTTATTCACACAAAAATAAACCACATCATCAGCATATGCCATCACCTTAACTTCACAGGATTGTAAAGTGTAGCCCTGTATCTGATTGTCTTGATTTATTCTTGCACACAGGGGTTCAAGATAGAGGGCGAAAAGAAGGGACGACAGGGCACACCCTTGACGCACTGATGCCTGCACTTTAATTGGACTCGTTAACTGGCCATTAATCAAAATTCTTGTTGTACAATCCTTATATGCCATTTTCACTCCTTGTAAAATTAATTTTCCGATTCGGACATGTTCAAGTATTTTAAAAAGGACCTCATGACAGACCCTGTCAAATGCCTTTTGAAAATCTATCTGTAACATAGCCACCTTCCTGTAATCTATGTCGCAAGATTCCAGGATACTTCTTGCTACATGAATGTTAGTAGTTATGTTTCGGCCCTTAATTCCGCATGTTTGGTGGGGCCCAACTAAGGTTGTAATTACTGCTTGCATACGTTTTGTGATTACCTTCATGAAGATCTTATAGTCCGTGTTAGTTAATGTTATCGGCCTGTATCCCGTGATTTTCACAAGCTGTTCTGGATCATTGCTTTTCGGGATTAAAATGGTGTGGGCTTGAGAAAACGATGGGGGCAGGGAACCCCTATTAAAGGACTCTTCAAGAACAGTACCTAAAATAGGTGCCAGTTGGATTTTAAATGCCTTATAAAAGGCAGCGCCTAGCCCATCAGGGCCAGGCGACTTACCGATATTTAAACTATCGATTGAATCTTCTATTTCCTTTACAGTAATCGGACTTTGCAGTTCATCTGTTACATGGGGGTCTAGTTGGGACATCAGAGTTAAAAAGGACTGCTCAAACTCTTGGTTCGGTGTTTTGCACGAGAAAAGGTGTTCGTAATGTTTTGTAAAAGCCCCTTCTATTTCGACTTGTTCTGTCAAAAATATTCCTTCGTGCTCAATATTGTGAATTTCGTTCCTTCGCGCATGACTCCTTTCGTCTGCCAACGACCGTTTCGTTGGCATTTCACCGCCTATTAGTCTTTCCGTGCGAGCCCTTATCGCCGCGCCCTTGTATTTTTCTACCTCGATGCGTTCTATCTTTGCCTTTGTTGTGCGCAAATCCTCAGTAAACAGTCCCGGCGCTTTGGCTTCTTCAACTGTTATAAGCTGCAACAAGTCACGGAGTTCTTTTTCTTCTTTTCTATCATTAAATTTTATCTCCGTCGAACGTTCAATCGCGGCTATCTTGATTTCCTGCTTAAAGGATTCCCATTCTTCCACGATGTTTTTGTTGCCGAAATTTACCAGTTCTGTTTTTCTTGCAACAACTGTGGCTTGGAACTTATCATCTTTTAACAGTTTATCATTCATTTTCCAAAGGTCCCAGTTAAACTTTGCTTGCCTCTGTTTTTTTCCGCCAACGCATACGGAAACCAAGCAATGATCCGAGAAAGAAACCGCGTCGACTGCGTAGTCCATGCAAGAAGGAGCTAGTTCCGCCGAGACGTAGATCCTATCTAAACGGGCGTGGCTTGCGCCTTGATAATGTGTGTATCTGGCGGTTCGTGTCGCGTTAGCTAGATTTGTAACGTCTTCAAGACAGGAGTCGTTCATACACTGTTCTAAAAAAAGGGCGCTGGAATCTGATGGTACATTTTGATTGGCACGGTCCGCAGGCGTGTAGACACAATTGAAATCTCCGAAGAAAAGGACACACTTTTCACAGTCTACTAATCTAACCACTTCTTCAAAAAAGACATGGCGTTGGCTGGTTTTCGTTGGAGCATAAACACAAACTGCCCGAAAAGGGTGCTCAGCGTAATTAAAATCACAGCAGACAAAGCGACCTTCTGGAGAGCTTTGAACCTGGTCTATCACAGAGATAAGCGCTTTTTTCAAAAACATACAACATCCCCCTGCCGTTCCCTGGGCGTGACTGACAGCAACATGATACATCGGTCGGCATACTGTCTTATTTGGAAGTCCTCGATTATCTCCCTCGTTGTTATATATCTGTGTTACGAGAACACAGAAAGAAGGAGCAACAGTGTCGTCGAAACACAGAGATAAAGCAACAAGGGAGATTATTGAGGCCTTCGAAATGAGACAATCTGCCGACCGATGTATCAGTATGCCCTCAATCAGTGCTGCATGACCGGGAACACGCTTATCTGACTGGTACCCTTGCATAGCCACGTATGGTAATAGATTGCGCCTGTATAGACGTGTGACTGATAGCGTTTTTTGCTTCTGTTCATTCGTTGCGATAATTTACCGCCCCGTGGGTGACTGATGTATGTACTATCCTGATAAATTGAAATACGAACGGAGCGCATGGCTTTCAGTACATGCCGCTCATCCAGGCGGCGGGCCGAGTATGCGCAGTGCGAACAAGTTACGAGAGTTTGTGGCCAACGTTGATCTGGAAATATTGTCGTTTGGCGTGTGATCGTTTTGGTTTGTATTTCCACAGCTGTCGGCGCCCACTCACGCGAGCGTTTTTTTTTTTTTTTTTTTTTTTTTTGCGCGCAATGAATAAAAACGGCGCACGCAGCTATATTACTTTATTTTATATTTCATGCTGAGCGACCAACGGACGATGGAAATACGATGGTCTTTCCATACCAAGGTTGGTCACGAATTCCCGTAACTTGTTCGCACTGTGCATGCTCAGCCTGTCTTCAGAATGAGCGGCATGTACTGAAAGCCGCGCGCTCCGTTGTTCGTATTGCAATTTATCAGGATAGTACATTAACAGTGTTTTTCTTTTTCAAAATAAACTAGGTTTGAGGGGAGCGCCGTCCTGTCTACTACTCAAACCTTTTTGGTGCTGTGTTTTTCCCGCGCGGATTTTCAATCATGAACGTTCACCAACTCGCCCAAATCACAGTCCTTATTGGTTAGTCCCTGCAAGCCCGAGGCGCGCTCAGGCATGGTCGATATTTCTCGTCCGCTGTGCACCCGACAGAAAGAAATGACAGCCTCGTTATGATCGAAACTTGTCAGGCTACTGGGGGATGCGGAGGCCTAAGGCCATTGCGGAACAAACACGATTGCGAACGAAGGCACTCGTCGCCTACGTGCCTCCTCCACCTCTGATGCACTCTGCGTCGGCGCTCCACTCTCGAGGTTCTGCGTGCCGCCTGTGGCTCTTTGTTAACGACCTCCTTAAAACGACAACGAGAGCGCACACCGCGCAACCCCTTTCGAGACTCTTCTCTCTCGGCGGAGGCAGGAGTGCGCTGCCATGCGGGCATCCCCGCGCACTTCGGCAATCAAAGCGGTGCTGCGACGCGTTGCCGTTCCCTTTTAGCCCAGCCAAGCGCACCTGAGCGTGCGCCTCGTGGGGAGCGCCCCCGGCATCAGCCAGCTCGATCTTCGAGAACACTCTGCCCAGCGTTCGTGGCGTGATCTCTCGCGAGCTCTTCTACTCGCCAGTTCACGTGCGTTCGCGCCTGAAGTGGGGAGCAGAGACGCCGTGTTCGCGAAGCTGGTTGCCGCAGGATCCAGCGCGTGCTGACAGGGTCCTCTTTGGGAGAGATGGGAAAGCCTCCGGACAAAACGATCCGGGCCAGCCAGTCAGGGAGAACTCTGAGCGGCAAGTTCGGAAATTCATGTGAGGTGCAAGAGCCGGGTCCCTGACGAACGCAGACGGGCCGCCTGCTCGGCTGTTCCTCCACCCTTGCACCAATAGCGCAAGCTGCACCAATTTTTCTGTCTCTCCTTCAGCTTTGTGGAGCTTCTCGACGTTAGTAGTACTCTCTAAAATTTAGTTTAAAGGGGCCGTGAAAACAAAATACGCATATGGTTTGTTCTTCTTTGTCCTGATAACAGCGATGCTATTTTTTATCGCAAACTTTAAAGGGACCCTGCAACCCTTCTTTCAACTTTTTTTGAAATCTTAAATGCTTGCAGAACTTAGTCCCCCAAGACACCCAGAACTAAGATTAGGGCGTCGCAAAGTACCTCAGCGAAAATTACTGCCCTATGCCCATCAGGTAACTTGTAAAAAACTTGCTCGAAAGATTTTCCTTTCTTTCCCGGTCTTGAAGTTCTTCGACGGCTCGAATGTAGCGGCTGTTGGCCGGTTTTCCTTCAGTTGCAGCAATGAGCGCTTTTCGATAGCAACTTAAAAAAAAGCCACAAAAACAAAGCAGAAACGGAAGGCTTACTTGGCAGTGACGCTCCAACACGGAGCGTCATGCTTTGCCGTGGCTCCAGACGCGAAGTAAAGAGTGAAAGCGCTTATCGAAAGTGTTGCAGGGTCCCTTTAAACAGACGAGATATTTGGGCAAACGTGTGAAGCGGTGGCGACCTGACTGGCGCCTTAAAGTACAATGAATGCTGGTTTTCAGTTGTTGCCGGCTGACGACGTTAGACATCGAGCCGTGACGTTAGGGATACGCGGACTCGTGTGCGTATTTCAAGTTTCACGCCTTCAAATCGAGTAACGCCTGCCAAAGGCTCTCACTGATGCGGAAACTAAGACGCAAACTAAAATACCACGAACAGAAAACAAACGAAATAAAAAACCACAAAAAACACGCAACAATAATAAAAAGAGTGTCAGCAGCAGTGTGGCGCTCAGGATTAGGAGACTGAATTGAGCACGGCATGGTATTCGGAGCAGGAGCCACAGATACTGTTTCGGGACGCCGAACACGACGTTTGTCGGTTGAAGGCGCCACGGTTCTAAGGGAAGAATTATTTATTTATTTATTTATTTATTTATTTATTTATTAATTTATTGATTTATTGATTTATTGATTGATTTATTGATTTATTTATTTATTTATTTATTTATTTATTTATTTATTTATTTATTTATTTATTTATTTATTAATTTATTGATTTATTGATTTATTGATTGATTTATTAATTTATTAATTTATTGATTTATTGATTTATTGATTGATTTATTGATTTATTTATTTATTTATTGATTTATTTATTTATTTATTTATTTATTTATTTATTTATTGATTTATTGATTTATTGATTGATTTATTGATTTATTGATTTATTGATTGATTTATTAATTTATTAATTTATTGATTTATTGATTTATTGATTGATTTATTGATTTATTTATTTATTTATTGATTTATTTATTTATTTATTTATTTATTTATTAATTTATTGATTTATTGATTTATTGATTGATTTATTGATTTATTGATTGATTTATTGATTTATTGATTTGTTGATTTATTTATTTATTTATTTATTTATTTATTTATTTATTTATTTATTTATTTATTTATTTATTGATGAATGGATGGATTGGTCGGTTGGTTGATTGATTGATTGAAGGGTTTAACGCGCCGACGCAACGCAGGCGATGAGGCACGCCGTACTGGAGGGCTCCGGATTAATTTTGACCAGCTGGGGATTTTTAACGTGCACCGAAGTCTCGTGCACACGGGCATTGTTTTGCTTTTCGCCTCCATCAGAAAGCGGGCGCCGCGGCCGGGAATCGAACCCGCGACCTTGTGCTCAGCAGCACAACGCCATAGCCACTCAGCCACAGCGGCGGTTAGGGGAAAAGTGCCGCTATAGGTCGTCCTTCCATTCGAGGAGCAGAAAGCCGCGCGCGATGAATGATCCTGAAAGAAACGCCACCGGTCGAGCGATGCGCAAGAGAGGTGCTACTGCAGGCAGACATGACCCGGCGAACGGTGCGTGGGAGAACGAAGAACGTTTTCAACTCTTTTCGGAGTCTGCACAGAGCGGTAACGGGACGCTGGTGTTTACATAAAGGGGCCATGGAGACAACTTTGTTGATCTCATTCAGCTCCGTTCCAGCCACGAAGGGCGCTTTGTTTACCGAGAAAACGAATAAATGCGGCAAAACGTTCAAATTTTGCTCAACAGTGAAGTAATACGGGTAAAGAGCGAAGTATCAGCCTTCATTCATAAAGCCGTCTTTCTCCGCGTCACTCCACCCGACAGGTCTTTCGAAAGGAAAATCTGGCGGTTTTTTGTACACAGCAAAGTCCTGTGGCGCAGCCCCGTGCATGCACATGAGTGAAGAAAAAAAAGAGAAAAACAGGCTGGACAGGAGGGAAAAAAAATTGAGAGGGGCGCGATAAACGCTTGTTCCTTTGGACGATTAGGGGCCCTATTCTCGACTGCACAAACTCCCGGGAAATCTGGCAATTCGCCGGAAGCCTTTTCTGATTGGCTTTCAATTTTGGTCACGTGCTTCCGGTTGACAAAGCAGTTGTGTGTACTGTTATCATTTTGACGTTTTATGACGTTTACGGGCACCAGTTCTAAAGTTTGCGTCATTTCTGTTTACTGAAAGCGCATAATTCTTGGCCGGCAATAAAATACCAGACTAAAAGCACTAGGCATGAATACATAGGCCTGTCTTGCTAGTCAACCACAATAATGCCTGTAATACACGCCCTCTCTGTGATTGGCTGAGAAGGCATGACGTGATTTAAACAGTTGGCGGGAACGCAACGTCATGCATTGGCAACTTCAGCCTGCGTAAAAGTGACGTAATGTTACGTAACAGCTCGAAAATGGTGGCTCATTTTTTGCAAAATAATGGCAAAATAGGGCAAAAAACTTTCCCCGGCTTTCGGCGCCGCGAAATTACCGCGAATTTGCAGCAGGCGCAGTTTCGCACGCACGCTGTTTAAAGCATGTTTCCTACCTAAACAAATTATAGTTTCAATTGTTTCCAAATCAACGATCATGGAGCACACAAATAACGTGCAGTATTTTGCTTTTATGTTTGGCAATAAAATAAAAATCATTTGTTTGGCGTAACTGCAACATAAGAGGGCAGTACAAGCCTCTCCATGACAAAGAGAACCCAGTGAATGGCATTTGTCCACACTCGTCCTAGTAAGCTGTTGGGTCACATGATCGAACTCAAGAGAAAAATAGCAAAGAAAAGTGACTCTTTGGTTCATTACAGCGCTGATTGAAGTCGAGATTGATGAATGAGTGAATCGGCGACATCGGTGCGCTCCGTGGTTATCTGGCGTTGCGCTTCGCTTCTCTTATGTGTCATACAAGCGATGGTCGCGGCCGTCTTTTTCTGTGATTACGCTATAAACTTGTAACATAGCAGCAGACGATGGCGTGGCGGCGGTGGCGGAAGGGCAGGTGATAACGCAACAAACCTTGCATTGAAGCAGAGAGCCCAACTATGCTACTAAAAGCGATTGAAATAAATAAATCGATACGGTAAAAAAATCGTGTGATGTTCTTTAGCTCGATATCCGCCTTTCGCTTGCTTTGAGAACAACGTTACTCGATCGCCTTGTGGGGTTGACCGCAATTTTGACCTCCAGAAATGTGTTTTTCTTGTCAGCCTCAGCTACCGTCTCTATTTTTATAATACATGCCAAGTGCTTTTATATCTTTCTTGCGCATCATTTGATACCTTGGTTGCGGTCTTTATGAGTGAATCATCAAATTACACTGCATGTCGTCATAGCTATAGGTGCAGTACGTCACTGAGTGCCTACGTTGTGTTTACCAAAAAACAAAAAAAAAAACATGTCGAATTTTCCGGGAATTTGTGCAGTCTAGAATAGTGCCCTAGAAGTCTAAAGGAAGAAGAATTGGAACGGCGCAGCGGTCACCAACACAGACAACCTCGTAGCAGACATGCTGAGGAATGCAAGCCGCAGGTTTCGTAAATAATATTACCGGAGTTATAACAAACATTCCGTGCTTTAAAAATTAAACAAGAAGATCTTTACCACGGTTTTCTTAGTCTAAATATTACAATAAAAGAACAAAGTTTGTAACACCATTAGGACGCAAAAAGGTGGCGCTGGCGTCACTTATCAATTTAGACAGGAAGGTAGCCTGCATCGTTACTGACTTGGATGCTGTCTGCTCGAAGCAGTCTTTCGTGACTGCTTCTTTCGAATTGGAACCGGGCTTAACATGGCCAACTTTCCGCGAAGATGGTAACGAAGCCGTCTAAAGGGGAAATTGGAACGCACCCAAACAGTCCCTCTCACCGAAGAGAGCGCACGCCGCGGGAATTGCGTGAAGCGCAGCTCAAGCGACATAAGCGGGCAAGGGCCCACGAATTTTACTCACAGAAGAAACTTTGACAGCACGCGCGCGGTTGACACGCATGGTAAATACTCATTACAGTTCTGAGAAAATATTCCCAAGTTACTTTCCGGTTTCTGAAGTCGGGCTTAAAAAACGGATACTTGACGTCTGAGACAAAAAACCCTGTGAGTGGTTCCATAAATCGAAGTTTCTTCTGCCTGGTTCCCGTACCGAAGTCCGGTCTGACGTTTCCCAACACTTAATTAAGTTGAAACACTCCCAGGAACAGCACCAACCGCTACAAACGAGACACCGAACACTTCGCAGCTAAAACTTGCAGCGCAAACCTGAACAAAAGATCAAGATTTCTTTACCCACCGCACAAAATCTTGCGCTGTCGTTCGACCAAGTGTACCTACCGCAACTTTCTTTTGTCGACGTTCCCGTTATGTGGACCATTTCAGGCTGAGCCTATTTTTTCCACCTCACTCTGCGCGTTTATCCTGAGACGAACGTGGGTGTCCATGTTTCCATGGCGTCCGTACAGAAGAATGGGTCCTCGGTTCTGCCGATCACCAGCGACTAAATTGTGTCGCCTTTAAGGGGGCAAAATGAACGTTTGGTGACTTGGAAAAATATAGCTTTGGTAAATCCCACAGCACCGCTCCAGACACGAAAAACGTCTCGTTAACAAAAAAAAAAAGAAAAACACGCAGAAACGTTAAAATCTTTTTAGCTCCGTGTCATGGTGACGTCAATTAGGCAGGAGTGACGTAATATAGGTTGGCTCTAAGAACATTTTTGTGTGTGCTTTAACTCCACGGTCACAATCCAGTTATATACGATCAAACGCAACTAGAGGTCGCACTACGATCTCCCACCAACGGCTAAGCCGCATTTCCGGGCTCGAATGATCGATGTAAGTGACCTTACCCTCTAAGCACCGATGCTCTGTGGGAACGCATCTCGGAGCGCAGTCCTGCTGTGTGCTACATAGCTCGCCCACCGCGTCAACACGCGCACGCACGGGTGATTCGTAACAGTTTCTCCGCCGGGGCCGGAGATGCCTGGGCAGTGGTCATCAATCATCGTCTGGAGCGATGGTAATGAAGAGATGTTCTCGGTAGAGGCTCGATTGCAGGCCCGGGCCGAACGACAAGGGACCAGTATCAGGCTATTCTGCTGAAGACGCTGTGCCAGATCTTTACAATGTCGGTCACTGGACGAAGAGTTGTTCCCCAGGAGCGTCTCTGGCTTTGTCAGGCACGCGTCAAAACAACCCCCAAAAGAACACAACCGCATCGCCAGCAAACGAGAAGACCAATCGACCTTGTAGCTTTACCAGTTGCGTCAAAATACGCAGTTCACTAACAACACTAAGATATGTTTTAGCCGAGGAGTACTTTAGCCAAGTCCATAAACTTGAAAGGGTCACAGTTCGCATCAATGAAAACGTCCAACACAAAAAGAAAATACACCACGAAACCTACACAAAGAAAAAGAAAGGAATCGAGAAAGCCAGGCATCTAGGGGCCACTTCTCAGAATGATGGCTCCGATTTGAGCTCTCAGTATTGCCGTGAGCTTTCAAGACCCTTTGAATCGCATTTTAGATGGGCTCGTTCTCTGAGGGCTGCTGTGTCCGCTTGAGAGGACATCGGTCATTCTCTGAGACGCCTCGAGCGCGTGGAGAAAACTGGCCAAATTTTCAACGCTAATCCCCTCTGTTGAACAACGGGAGGCACTGTTGGGCGGCTGTGACCCCGGGGTCCTGGAAGCCTGGATGGAGCATGCTGCCGAAGTCACCGCTGGGCTGCGCCCAGTGGTCACCACCCGCCCCTAAATTGCATACTGCTATGAAGTTTATTCCTGCTCCTCCAACTCTCGAGCACTGCGCGCGCATTCGTTCTCAAAGGCCTCAAGTTCCGCTGAGGCACGGCACAAAGGGAGCGTGCAGATCTGCCACTCGGCCTAGTGCGCTCACACGGGAATTTTCGCCGCATGTATGCTTGAACGCTTCTCTGCGGTTCTTTACCGCGTTTTTACCAACACCCTTGGTAGCCAAACACCGAAAGGCGTTCTCGTTCTCTCTATAGGCCCCCGCTTCATCTCAGACACACGTGACGCCGGACCCTCTACAAGCTCTGCGGGCGGTTTCCCGTCGTCGGGAGCCTCAGCCTGGAGCGAGGTGGGCACGACGTACTCTGCAGCAACATCGTCACTTTCGACTTCTCCTTTCTCCCTCCGTAAACTGACCCCGTTTGAGGCGGCAGCCTTCTTCAAGACCATGGGATGCCCCTACCGAGACTGCTGAGGCCAGAACCCCTCAGTGTACTCGCGCTGCTGTCTCGCGGGAGCCTGAGCTAATCCGTCGTCTTTATATCTTTCACTCACCCCTTTGCTTTCAGAGATGGTGACACTCTGTCCTGCCTAGGCGACGTCCCTCCGCGAGCCGACCGGCGAGCCGGCAGAAAAACACCAGCTCAGGAGCGGTCACCGGCGACCGATTCCGCTGCGCGTTCTTGAGCTGGTGTTTTCCTGCATTCTTTAAAAACGAGGCCCTTTCAGGCAACAGGTGATCGCACCTGTTCGACAAATAAACGGGTACACAGCAAAAAGCCTTGGCGATACTGCCGCTTGGGTGATCAGCTCACCAAACCAACCTCCGATGCATATGCTACAATCGGTAGGCGCACTCTTCGCACTTTTATGGCACTTCGACCTTCGAACCCTCGTCCTCGTGCTCAGCAGCACAACGCCTTAGCTACTGAGCCACCTCGGCGGGTGTTTGCATGTTTCAAAGCGCAGCTTTATATGGCCATGCTAAACGAAAATCCGACGGTCCCGTGTCGGCAGAAAACTCCTCCGTCGCAATCCAACGCGCATGCGCGAAGAAGGTTGACGGGCAGCAAGATGTAAGCGGAGAGAGATTGTATCGGTTTATAGATGACGTTATAAATGGTATTCACTGAAATGTTCAGCGGGCGATTTTTTCCCTTTGGCAACACTGAGAACCGCCATAACCGTGGCAACTGTGCCAGCTCAGGTGCTTTGCGGCCGCATGTCGGAGAAAAACAAAAACACCAACGTGCGTCGTCTGTCGCCTTTCAACAGGATTCTCGGCGATGGCGTTCAAAGATATATTAATCGCACTCTCAATATGTGGTGGCGCTCTACTCGCCCTTGAAAAGCTCGGACCTGTCTTCTCGCCCATGGCGTCAACAGATATGAATAATAGCGGCGACATTTTGTGGCGCTGCTATAAGATAGAATAGAGAAAAGTAAAGATTAGAAAGGCGGGGAAAGAGTAGAGATGAGTACTTCTACTGTGGTGGGCCCCGTCGCACACAACACGCCTCGAGCACTGCTGGCTGGCGTCATGCCACGTCCGGGGGACGAGAAACCTCGAAGGGAAGGGTGGAGCGTGGAGGCCAGCTTGCTGTGACGAGGAGCGAAGTCTGCGGCAGTTCCAACCACTTCGCAGTTCGCTGGAATCGAGTGTGGCCGACAGACTGGTACTGGTGAGCGGGAGCTGCTGGCACTCGGCGGCCTACACCAGCAGGGCGAAAGCCGGGCGACATTCGAACACAGGGAGGCGGCGCGCGTAGACAACGGGCCGCCGAAACGAAGTCCCCCCGAGTGCTCCCGATGGCGGAAACCACGCCACGCGATAATAGGTGTTATTGGCTGAAAAGTTAGGCTGTAAATTTCTTCGCTTGGCAACACTGCAAACGGCCGCAGACATGGCCGATGCGCCACGCATGGCCGATGCGACACGGACATGGGCTTAAGCCACTGCACCCGCATGCCGAAGAAAAAAAAACGCCGGCGTGCGTCGTCTGTTTATTTCAACCGGATTCTCAACGGTGGTGTCAGCAGATATGTTATTAATCGCACTCACATTCGACTCTAGGCAATACTTTGCGTAAAGTGAGTAGAGTTTGTTAACGTGCAACACAGTCATGTGCTAAGCACGGACAAGTACCGCCATCCCGCGGAGCCCGACGTAACGAGTGACGGCGCACTCACATGGTTGCCTGCATGCGCGCCTCGCCAGTGAATACGATCACGGCGGAACTAGAGTGTACTAGTAGTTTTCGAGTGGCCCGATCGGCCGTCCGGAGAGGCGCTCGTTTCGCGCAGAAAATCCCGCCATCTCCACGAAGTAAATGATGATGAGAGGGGCGGAGCTAAAATGCTTATCGGTAAAACCGTGAAACATTCACCCACAAATCATATGAAGGCTCGACACGTCAAGCTTTCCACCGCTCCGTTGACAAGCCCGTCGACGACGTTGATGTTTGTGGTGGTTATGTAGGGGTTGTTTTGGACGATGAGAATCTGCATGGGTAAGTTGGTGAATTCGGTGTGTGACATTTTAGCCACTTTGGCCGTCGCCTTCTGCAGACCAGCTTGTGTCGCGTACCCCTGGTACGTGTCTTGAGCTCGCAGGCGACAAACGACAACCTCTTCTTCTTCCTCTCCTCCTTGTTGGGTAGCAACGAACGCGTTGAACGTTTTGACCCGCGGATCAAGATATAAAGAGGTGCGCCGACTGTGGCCCAGAGAAATCATTTGCTCAGGCCGATAATGTCCAAGCGCCGCTGGCCGCCCAGCTTTCCCTTTGCTCTCTTCCTCCTTCGTTCGCCATCTCGTCGCTGTGCCTCTGTACAGGGCTCTTCCCTTCGCGCTCCCCAGAGAAGTCTTTTCTTTTGCAGCGATGCCTGTCTTATGCCCGTCCTACTATGCAGAAGGAATGCGTGTACGCGCGAAATTTCAACACCTGTGCGCAGCCGCGATAGATGGCGCAGATAATCGCACGCCATCGCATACATCACGATCATTTATTCCCATCAAGGAGCATTTATTCTGACATTATGAAGACCCGCTAAAAATATTGTAGTAACCCAGCAGATGTAAGACGCAACACTGAACGACGACGACTTCAGAAGCACCAAAGAATGAGCAAGAGTAATAATGAATGCCACAACATGCAGTCTAGCGTGATTCTGCTTACAACAAATAGATGCAGCGCAAAAATTACCCTCTGATGTTCGTCCGCTCTCCGGGCGCGTGCTTAATTATTTATGCTGCATCTGCGCACGAACAACGCTTACGAGGGTCGCCCGAAGTCTCCATCGGCAAACGGCGATGATACACACATTTCTGTGCAAATGACTGAATAGGACGGCTACCCTGTTGTATTAAGTATACAAAAACACTGTCAGCTTTATAAGGCACCCAAGAATATCAAACGCAATCTTCATTGTAACTCATGCCGCAACTTGATTGATTGATTGAAGGGTTTAACGCGCCGACGCAACGCAGGCGATGAGGCGCGCCGTAGTGGAGGGCTCCGGATTAATTTTGACCACCTGGGGATCTTTATCGTGCGCCGAAATCTCGTACACACGGGCGTTTTTGCTTTTCGCCTCCATCAGAAATCATGCCGCAACTTACCGCCTAATGTTCACTGTCGCTCTACGGTCGTGTTGTCTCGTCGATAACGCCGCGGACTCCAAATAAAATTCTGCGATTGGTATGGCTGCAATTTTGGGCCTACCAAAGTTCCCGGCGTTTTTTTTTTGTTTTTTTTTTTCTTTAAGCGGCTGGCCAGCAAAACAACCGGCTCGTTAAACCTTTTCTTTGGGCGAGTCATCACCACAGAGATATACGGTCCGGATGAATTCAAATATCTCGAAATGAAGGCTTGTAAAAAGACCGCACTCTGGGCCTTGATCTTGACCAGATTGCTACGCCGCGGGCCGTCGCGGGTGATGTTATCGCGTTTCTGTTGTTTTCTGATTAGCGTGAGAGTGCCGGTCCGGGTTCTAGGCACACTCTCTTTGGACGTAAGTTGGAGAACTGCGAGAAAGCTGGGGGAACTTTTATAATCGCTATGGATAAGAACTAGTTGCTCCTTTCGCCTTTTGTGAAACCTGTTAAAACACAGCCGAATCGGCATTCACAAATTTACAAAACGGAGTCACATTTTTGGCAAGCACTCCGCAAAAGGAAGTGTTTGTATAGCAGCCATATGTCTATATTTGGTCTCTACATTTTGTTTTTTCTACATGCAAACCAATCCTTAACATACCTTTGCCATACGACCACTCAATTCCTTCGGGTGCAGGTTACCCAGAAGGTGCTGTCGAACAAGTTAATCAAGCCGTGCAAAGGAGGAGCGCAATGAACGCAAAGGGGCGCCAAAGCAGACCCAAAGCACTCCGTGCCCAAATCTACCGTCGCCGAAGCAGACGACAAAATCGACGGAAAGCGTTCCGCGAACGCGCCCGCCAGCGCACGGGGAACACCGGCCGCGTAGCCGGCCGGCCATTCGCTGCGCCATCTACATTGTGCTCCTCGAGTGATGGACATTAAGGACCCGCCGGAGAGAGCGAAGTCGGCGCTCCTGTTTATCTTGCTCCGTGTTTTGAACTCTTCGGCAAATCTTTGGTTGGCCAATCCCTAGGGGGATCCTGCCACAATCATCATTAATGGGCCGGATAGAGCTGCAACGAGGGACGAAACAGGGCCCGAGCAAGAGGAACTTCGCCCCTAATGAACGCTGCGGTGCATTTTGCGTTAATTTGGCCTTTTCCGCTCGAAGACAACGAAATATAGAGTAATCAGTGGCCCGCTTGTGATAATTAAGGTTCACCGTGGTGTTAATGCTGTCGCCTGGCCGAACAGAAAAGGACATGCGCAAACCAGATATTTTTTTAACTAAAAATTGGGCCCATCTCCCCGCGAGGGGGACTCGAGTAAATGCGTCGCATAGGGGGTGGGTGTATTGCGTTAACGTTTAGTGTTTGGGGAGTTGGTGGTAGTGAATGCGTTGTATCAGCAGCTTCTTGTCGTAGTTTGAATGAGTCAGGGATATAAGGCGCGTTCGTAGCCTCCCATTCTGTGTCGGCTTTGTGGCGCAGTGGGCAGAGCACCATGTACATTGCGTTCCGCCCGCAGGGTCGAGGGATCGAAACCAGGCGCCGGATGGTATTTTTTTTATATAGTGTAGGGTTCGGACTACGACGGTGCGGACTACGACGGACGTCAACGCGGGTGACATCGTGAGTTCCTGAAATGCTCTGCATTTGAAAATTTCGGATTTTCTTTTGCGGCAGTATTCGTAGCGATTTCAAATCAAGTAATTGCAGTGACATTTTCGCTATTCCAACTTCACATAAAAAAGTATTTTGCGTGAAATTGCCTGATTTACGTGAAACCGTTTCATGATTGCTTTATAGTCGTGCCCTTATTGTGCTGCTTGATGGACATAATTGCCCGATACAAATGACAAGAAAAAAAATATGAGCACTGGAATGATGGCTTCTCAAAAGTTTTTTTTTTCAATTTAGGCTCGGACTGCCTGATTTACGTGAAACCGCTTCATGATTGCTTTATGGTCGTGTCCTTATTGTGCTGCTTGATGGACATAATTGCCCGACACAAATGACACGAAAAAAATATGAGGACTGGAATGATGGCTTCTCAAAGAGTTTTTTTTTCAATTTAGGCTCGGAGTGCAGTTATGTGGGTTAATAACATCAGTTGCGTTTGTTTTTTATTGCGTTTGTTTTTATTATAGCAGTAATCAGTGGCCCGCCTGTGATAATTAGGGTTCACCGTGGTGTTAATGCTGTCGCCTGGCCGAACAGAAAATGACACGCGCAAGCGAGATATTTTTTTAACTAAAAATTGGGCCCATCTCCCCGCGACGGGGACTCGAGTAAATGCGTCGCATAGGGGGTGGGTGTATTGCGTTAACGTTTAGTGTTTGGGGAGTTGGTGGTAGTGAATGCGTTGTATCAGCAGCTTCTTGACGTAGTTTGAATGAGTCAAAGATGTAAGGCGCGTTCGTAGCCTCCCATTCTGTGTCGGCTTTATGGCGCAGTGGGTAGAGCACCATGTACATTGCGTTCCGCCCGCAGGGTCGAGGGATCGAAACCAGGCGCCGGATGGTATTTTTTTTATTTAGTGTAGGGTGCGGACAACGACGGTGCGGACTACGACGGACGTCAACGCGGGTGACATCGTGAGTTCCTGAAATGCTCTGCATTTGAAAATTTCGGATTTTCTTTTGCGGCAGCATTCGTAGCGATTTCAAATCAAGTAATTGCAGTGACATTTTCGCTATTCCAACTTCACATAAAAAAGTATTTTGCGTGAAATTGCCTGATTTACGTGAAACCGTTTCATGATTGCTTTATGGTCGTGTCCTTATTGTGCTGCTTGATGGACATAATTGCCCGACACAAATGACAAGAAAAAAATATGAGCACTGGAATGATGGCTTCTCATAAGAGTTTTTTTTTTTCAATTTAGGCTCGGACTGCCTGATTTACGTGAAACCGCTTCATGATTGCTTTATGGTCGTGTCCTTATTGTGCTGCTTGATGGACATAATTGCCCGACACAAATGACAAGAAAAAAATATGAGCACTGGAATGATGGCTTCTCAAAAGAGTTTTTTTTTTCAATTTAGGCTCGGACTGCCTGATTTACGTGAAACCGCTTCATGATTGCTTTATGGTCGTGTCCTTATTGTGCTGCTTGATGGACATAATTGCCCGACACAAATGACAAGAAAAAAATATGAGCACTGGAATGATGGCTTCTCAAAAGAGTTTTTTTTTCAATTTAGGCTCGGACTGCCTGATTTACGTGAAACCGCTTCATGATTGCTTTATGGTCGTGTCCTTATTGTGCTGCTTGATGGACATAATTGCCCGACACAAATGACAAGAAAAAAATATGAGCACTGGAATGATGGCTTCTCAAAAGAGTTTTTTTTTCAATTTAGGCTCGGACTGCCTGATTTACGTGAAACCGCTTCATGATTGCTTTATGGTCGTGTCCTTATTGTGCTGCTTGATGGACATAATTGCCAGACACAAATGACAAGAAAAAAATATGAGCACTGGAATGATGGCTTCTCAAAAGAGTTTTTTTTTTCAATTTAGGCTCGGACTGCCTGATTTACGTGAAACCGCTTCATGATTGCTTTATGGTCGTGTCCTTATTGTGCTGCTTGATGGACATAATTGCCCGACACAAATGACAAGAAAAAAATATGAGCACTGGAATGATGGCTTCTCAAAAGTTTTTTTTTTCAATTTAGGCTCGGACTGCCTGATTTACGTGAAACCGTTTCATGATTGCTTTATGGTCGTGTCCTTATTGTGCTGCTTGATGGACATAATTGCCCGACACAAATGACAAGAAAAAAATATGAGCACTGGAATGATGGCTTCTCAAAAGTTTTTTTTTTCAATTTAGGCTCGGACTGCCTGATTTACGTGAAACCGCTTCATGATTGCTTTATGGTCGTGTCCTTATTGTGCTGCTTGATGGACATAATTGCCCGACACAAATGACAAGAAAAAAATATGAGCACTGGAATGATGGCTTCTCAAAAGAGTTTTTTTTTCAATTTAGGCTCGGACTGCCTGATTTACGTGAAACCGCTTCATGATTGCTTTATGGTCGTGTCCTTATTGTACTGCTTGATGGACATAATTGCCCGACACAAATGACAAGAAAAAAATATGAGCACTGGAATGATGGCTTCTCAAAAGTTTTTTTTTCAATTTAGGCTCGGACTGCCTGATTTACGTGAAACCGTTTCATGATTGCTTTATGGTCGTGTCCTTATTGTGCTGCTTGATGGACATAATTGCCCGACACAAATGACAAGAAAAAAATATGAGCACTGGAATGATGGCTTCTCAAAAGTTTTTTTTTTCAATTTAGGCTCGGACTGCCTGATTTACGTGAAACCGCTTCATGATTGCTTTATGGTCGTGTCCTTATTGTGCTGCTTGATGGACATAATTGCCCGACACAAATGACAAGAAAAAAATATGAGCACTGGAATGATGGCTTCTCAAAAGTTTTTTTTTTTTTCAATTTAGGCTCGGACTGCCTGATTTACGTGAAACCGCTTCATGATTGCTTTATGGTCGTGTCCTTATTGTGCTGCTTGATGGACATAATTGCCCGACACAAATGACAAGAAAAAAATATGAGCACTGGAATGATGGCTTCTCAAAAGTTTTTTTTTTCAATTTAGGCTCGGACTGCCTGATTTACGTGAAACCGTTTCATGATTGCTTTATGGTCGTGTCCTTATTGTGCTGCTTGATGGACATAATTGCCCGACACAAATGACAAGAAAAAAATATGAGCACTGGAATGATGGCTTCTCAAAAGTTTTTTTTTTTCAATTTAGGCTCGGACTGCCTGATTTACGTGAAACCGTTTCATGATTGCTTTATGGTCGTGTCCTTATTGTGCTGCTTGATGGACATAATTGCCAGACACAAATGACAAGAAAAAAATATGAGCACTGGAATGATGGCTTCTCAAAAGTTTTTTTTTTCAATTTAGGCTCGGACTGCCTGATTTACGTGAAACCGTTTCATGATTGCTTTATGGTCGTGTCCTTATTGTGCTGCTTGATGGACATAATTGCCCGACACAAATGACAAGAAAAAAATATGAGCACTGGAATGATGGCTTCTCAAAAGAGTTTTTTTTTTCAATTTAGGCTCGGACTGCCTGATTTACGTGAAACCGCTTCATGATTGCTTTATGGTCGTGTCCTTATTGTGCTGCTTGATGGACATAATTGCCCGACACAAATGACAAGAAAAAAATATGAGCACTGGAATGATGGCTTCTCAAAAGAGTTTTTTTTTTCAATTTAGGCTCGGACTGCCTGATTTACGTGAAACCGCTTCATGATTGCTTTATGGTCGTGTCCTTATTGTGCTGCTTGATGGACATAATTGCCCGACACAAATGACAAGAAAAAAATATGAGCACTGGAATGATGGCTTCTCAAAAGAGTTTTTTTTTTCAATTTAGGCTCGGACTGCCTGATTTACGTGAAACCGCTTCATGATTGCTTTATGGTCGTGTCCTTATTGTGCTGCTTGATGGACATAATTGCCCGACACAAATGACAAGAAAAAAATATGAGCACTGGAATGATGGCTTCTCAAAAGTTTTTTTTTTTCAATTTAGGCTCGGACTGCCTGATTTACGTGAAACCGTTTCATGATTGCTTTATGGTCGTGTCCCTATTGTGCTGCTTGATGGACATAATTGCCCGACACAAATGACAAGAAAAAAATATGAGCACTGGAATGATGGCTTCTCAAAAGTTTTTTTTTTCAATTTAGGCTCGGACTGCCTGATTTACGTGAAACCGCTTCATGATTGCTTTATGGTCGTGTCCTTATTGTGCTGCTTGATGGACATAATTGCCCGACACAAATGACAAGAAAAAATATGAGCACTGGAATGATGGCTTCTCAAAAGTTTTTTTTTTCAATTTAGGCTCGGACTGCCTGATTTACGTGAAACCGTTTCATGATTGCTTTATGGTCGTGTCCTTATTGTGCTGCTTGATGGACATAATTGCCCGACACAAATGACAAGAAAAAAATATGAGCACTGGAATGATGGCTTCTCAAAAGTTTTTTTTTTCAATTCAGGCTCGGACTGCCTGATTTACGTGAAACCGCTTCATGATTGCTTTATGGTCGTGTCCTTATTGTGCTGCTTGATGGACATAATTGCCCGACACAAATGACAAGAAAAAAATATGAGCACTGGAATGATGGCTTCTCAAAAGAGTTTTTTTTTTCAATTTAGGCTCGGACTGCCTGATTTACGTGAAACCGCTTCATGATTGTTTTATGGTCGTGTCCTTATTGTGCTGCTTGATGGACATAATTGCCCGACACAAATGACAAGAAAAAAATATGAGCACTGGAATGATGGCTTCTCAAAAGAGTTTTTTTTTTCAATTTAGGCTCGGACTGCCTGATTTACGTGAAACCGCTTCATGATTGCTTTATGGTCGTGTCCTTATTGTGCTGCTTGATGGACATAATTGCCCGACACAAATGACAAGAAAAAAATATGAGCACTGGAATGATGGCTTCTCAAAAGAGTTTTTTTTTTCAATTTAGGCTCGGACTGCCTGATTTACGTGAAACCGCTTCATGATTGCTTTATGGTCGTGTCCTTATTGTGCTGCTTGATGGACATAATTGCCCGACACAAATGACAAGAAAAAAATATGAGCACTGGAATGATGGCTTCTCAAAAGAGTTTTTTTTTTCAATTTAGGCTCGGACTGCAGTTATGTGGGTTAATAACATCAGTTGCGTTTGTTTTTTATTGCGTGAGTTTTTATTATAGCAGTAATCAGTGGCCCGCATGTGATAATTAGGGTTCACCGTGGTGTTAATGCTGTCGGCTGGCCGAACAGAAAATGACACGCGCAAGCGAGATATTTTTTTAACTAAAAATTGGGCCCATCTCCCCGCGACGGGGACTCGAGTAAATGCGTCGCAAATGGGGCGGGTGTATTGCGTTACCGTTTAGTGTTTGGGGAGTTGGTGGTAGTGAATGCGTTGTATCAGCAGCTTCTTGACGTAGTTTGAATGAGTCAAGGATATAAGGCGCGTTCGTAGCCTCCCATTCTGTGTCGGCTTTGTGGCGCAGTGGGTAGAGCACCATGTACATTGCGTTCCGCCCGCAGGGTCGAGGGATTGAAACCAGGCGCCGGATAGTATTTTTTTATATAGTGTAGGGGGAGGGGTGCGGACGGGGACGGGTGCGGACTACGACTACGGACGTCAACGCGGGTGACATCGTGAGTTGCTGAAATGCTCTGCATTTAAAAAAAATATTCCTCGTGCCTGTCCGTCATATAAACCTCATTAACACGAACTCTGTTATCGCAAAATAACTTAAGTCGCAACTTTCTCTCAACGTGTATTTACCTCCCTTAGGCGCCACGCATTTGACCACTTTATATCGAAACGTTTTTAATTTTTTTGCGGGGGGGGGGGGGTGGGGGATACGCGGGAGGAGGAAGGACCGCGGATATCTCGAAATAGTACTGGCAGAGATGACACAAGGTAAATTCCGCTACAGGCACCTGATAAGGTCCCTATTTTAATGCTTAGCTCCCACTACGCGCCGAACGCGGTCGTGCAATTTTACGTGGACTACGCGTCCCCTTTACCGGAATGCTGTCTGGCGCGTATATATAGGTGCGAACGATGCAGCTGATCATGCGGACCAGGAGGAGCCCACAGAAGTGCCTACAACGACAGAAACAACATACATGCTGCGTCTGCTAGCTTTGTAACAAGGTAGAATGTAGCCGTGGCGACCAACAATTGATGCGATAGATTCAGAAGCCCGCGTACGCTTTTCTGGGATGCAGATGCGAACGCAAAACAGGTCATCACAACACAGTCATTTCTTCTGCAGTAATAAAAGTTTCTCTTTCCAGCGAATTATTTTGCCTTCATTACAAAAGCTCTCCTGTGCAATAGTGCTTTTGTTAGAAGCACTATCTGTTTTTGAGGGACCTGGTCACAAATTCTACGCATTCGACTTAAAACTCGAAACTCCGCACGTATCTCGAAGCTTTTAGCTAATTTTACAAGAATTGCTTACACAGCTACGCCCAACTCTCCTGCCCAAACGAATACCACCGACAACAGCAGCGCAGGATATCGTTTCCGCTTCCGAAAACGACTATGTGACGTCACCCTGAACCCGTCAGACACGCCGGCTGATGTTTCGTCACGCCGAGAGCGATTTCGCTAGTGCTGCCGATTTGTGGAAGCTCGCGGCCGGGACAATCAAAATAGATTTTAGATGTGATTCTGGCCCCGGATCACTGCAAACATTTCTGTGAGTCATCTGTACAAACTCCTGAAGCCAATTATATCAATATTTAGGCGTCTAAATTTGGTGTCAGTACTCCTTTAATTCATCGAGAAATAACCTATTATGGTTTCTCGACCGCCACACACTTCCTACAAGCGTTATTGAGACCCAGAGGAAAAACGCGCCCGGGAAATCTGTGTCCCCCGACTCATATAAGGGCGGAGTACAAGGTAAAGGCGGTACAGACTGGCATCCTACAAAAATGTGGCAAGGAAATTTTCTTTCATATAAACACTATGAAAGAAGGTTCAAGTAAATCAACCATGTTGTCTGGAACGACGCGTTGCTATAGTGTCGACGGCTAATTAACGACTTGCTTAAGCTGTCTCTCTTGTGGCAGTACTTACCTCTTCTATTCCGAACCTATTCGTGGACTCGCTTTTGAGATCGCGTAGAGGCAAAAGACACGTTGCGCCACCTCGGCGTGCACTCGGAAATGGCCCATACCCGGCGTCGGAGGACTGTTTTTAGTTAACCATTAGTGCGAATGCGGGAGTCCGCGCGAGCAGTGTTTGCTTCTAAGTCCTCCTTTTTCACGACAAAAACACTGTCTTGTGGCTTTCAGAGTTCAAACATCACTGGTGTACTTACACCAATTTTGTCCTCTTTTTCTTTTAATTTGGTACCGTGTTCGCCTTCCATTCATCATCATTGAAAAGTTGTCTTCGCCATTCCATCCGGCGGGGCCCTCTCGCTCTAATTTAGACTGTCGCTTTCCATGACAGCGACGCCGTTTCCTTCTCTGCGAACCCAATTCAGGCGTACTCACCCGTGAACTGCGACCCTTGAACCGGACTGGTAACAGCCCACCTCGCGCCATCCATCTGGACAACAGCAATCATGTCGTCTCCAGCCCGAACTCAACCGCAAGGAACCAACACCCACTACCTTCAGAGACTGTTCCGCAGCGTCGACAAGGACGGCAACGGTGTCATTGATGCTGTGGAGCTCCAGAGCGCTCTGTCAAATGGCACCTGGAAGTCCTTCAACGCGGACACCGTTCGCATGATCATTCACATGTTTGACCGCACACGCAGAGGCAACCTGTACTTCGACGAGTTCGTGGCTGCGTGGAAGTACATCACGAGCTGGCTGAGCTGCTTCCAGACGTTCGACAGGGACAACTCCGGCGCTATCGACAAGCAAGAGCTCAGTGAGGCTCTCACAAGGTTTGGATACCGGCTGGCTCTGCCTACTGTGGACTTCATGGTGGTTAAATTTGACCGAGATGGCAAGGGGTCAATGAACTTTGACGACTTCATTCAGTGCTGTGTCACACTCCATACTATGACGGAGGCTTTTAAGCGCCATGACGTTAATCAGAACGGATGGATAACGATCAGTTACGAAGAGTTTCTTAAAACGGGGATGAGTCTGATGATGTAAAATGTTTGGACGGTTAAGAATTGCAAAATTCCGCTTCCCCAAGCACTTGCACTGCATCCTTTTTTTTCTCTGTGCGCACTTGCTATGAGATATTATGAAATGACAATATCCTCTGAAATAACAATGTCAAAGCCCCTTTTGCGAGCGATGTCCTGTTGGCACGAGAATTACGTCGCCACCTTTGCCTTCAAACCGCTCCAATTTGTGAGGGCGACGTTTTCAACGCTCCTTCTTTTGTCTTTTATTTCTGAGCGTCTCCACTATCGGAGTCTGGCCACTAAACATCGGTAACAGCACATTTACGAGACGCTTCAAATAGAAAAATTGGAAGATCATTTGTTGCATCCTTAAGTGTGAGTGGCCATCTTGTCACTATTCCTAGAGAACTTTAGGCTTAGACATATGCGCACGCCTTTCTGAAATCTCTAAAGCGTCGTTCATACGCCATGCCAACCACGCTAGCGCTCTACATATTCCAAGGGAGGTTTACTAGGGTAGGCTACCAGCTGTGTTAGAGTAGGCGTCATGGTGGATTTAGATGAATTCGGAGGGGTTTAAAGGATTAAACTAGAATAAATAAATCATATGGAATTAGCGTACAATAGGTAGGAGTAAAATACTTAATATTGAGTTAAAGTGGATTAGGACGGACCAAGATAAATTAAGAACTGTAAAATACCATGGCTGCTCCATCGACGGCTGGTCGAGTAAATAAAAGGTATTTTTCATGTTTGTACGCCTGACGTCCGCTTTCGAAGCACGTGGGCAGCACTAAGTGCCAGAGAGACAGCTTTTTTATGGCGCTCTTCACCCTTAGTGGGCCTTGCGCCATAAAAACCCAATCATCATCATCGTCATCCCTTATTCACACCTTGACTTCACTGTTGGTCCTTCAGTATTCTTTCCATCTCGTGAGTAGGGTGTTGGCACTGACCAATATGGTAGTGACCACTTCCCAACCACATACATAGGTAAAGCCCAAGCAGTTCCCCTTCCCATAAAAGGTTCAATGAAGCTTGATCGAACTGGCGTACCTTTACAGAAACATCCGAACTACCTCACATATCCATAACACACCCATACGTGGAGGAAGCCGCCCAACTCCTTACGGCGCATATCCTCGAAACCGTCGCAAAGTCCAATCCTCAGGTATCCGGTGCCCCATGCAACCCAAGGAGCCCGCGGTGGAACGACGGCTGTAGGCGGGCGCCATAGGCTCAGAACAAGACGTGGGGTATCCTTCGTAGTTACCCCACGTCCAATAACTTGGTATCGTTTAAAACGGCGAAGGCACTTGGTAGGAGTATGCGCCGTGGCGAACCGAGAGAGTTGGCGCACCTTCATATCATCCATTAACTCATACACAGACACTCGCAACGTTCGTACTCGTATATGGAAACTCAAAGCACAACAAACGCACAGCCTGCCCCTGGTTAGTACAACAAGGTACATACTTGAAGACCAGGCTAACTCACTTGCATAGCACTTCCAACACGTGATCAGTTCTGCACACTACACATACACTTTCATGAAATTCAAATCATCGTGTTAAAAGAAGCCCTTGCGCGATAATAACGAGTCGAACACCTCATATAACTCCCCCTTTTCATTTCGTGAGCTGAAAATAGCTCTTGGCACTTGTGAGCCCTCAGCTCCAGGCACAGAGATTACCTACAGAATGATACAACACCTGCCTACATACATTCTTGAGGCACTCTTACACCTATACAACAAAATATGGCTTTCGGGCACTTTCCAGTCTTGAAAGGAGGCCGTCGTTGTGGCTTTTTAGAAGGAGGGGAAAGAAAATTCTTGCCCCTCAAGTGATCGCCCCGTAGCCCTGATAAGCTGCCTGCGCAAGCTTCTCGAGATGATGAATAGGAGACATGTGTACTCCTTAGAGAACAACGGCCTTCTTGAGAACTGCTAGGCTGGCGTCAGGGCGGGGCAATCCACACCGATCAACTTGGCTTACTAGAATCGTACATAAATGATGCCTTCGTTCACAAACAGTTTTGTGTAACGGTGGTTTTTGACCTTGAGAAGGCATGACACCGCGAGGCATTACGGTATCCTCAGCGACCTGAAGTCTTTAGGATTATCTGGGAACATGCTAAATACACAGGATAGCTACGTGACCCAGCGAACGTTTCGTGTGCGGGTTCGTTCACCTCTTTCAAGTGTTCACGTGAAAGAAAATGGAGTGCCTCAAGGCGGGGTGCTAAGCTGCACGTTGTTCATAAAATTAACTCACTGGGTAAGGCGCTGCCTCCCTCAATATCTTATTCTATGGACGTGGACGACGTCCAACTGTCTTTCAAATCATGTAACCTGACAGTATGTCAACCTCAAGTTTAGCTTGGTGTGTGTGTGAGAGAGAAAGAGAGAGAACAACATTATTAAAGGGCCAGCAGCTCAGTTAGAACTTCCTCGCGCAGGAGGTCTTTCCGCGACGCGGCGGTGACGTCTTCTCGACTTCTTGTCCCTCTACTTCGGCTCCGGCCTCGCTACTCCCTTCGGCCAGCTTCGCCTGTCCCTTTGTTGGGGCGGTAACTTTTCGTCGGTTTCGCTTGGTCGTTGCCTTTCGAGGGCCGCCGAGATCTGCTGGACGGCCTCGGTCGTCTGCTCCTGGTCGTAGCTTCCCACTGCGGCTTCGAGATGCGGCGGGATCATAGTCTCTGTCGACGCTTCGCGCGGGTTCTGGACACAGTCCCGGAGGATGTGAGCCGTGGTGGCTCTCTTCGTCTGGCACACTCGGCACAAGTCACTTTCGTACACCATCGGGCACGCATGCCTCATCAGCACCGGGGTGAGGAGGGTCTGCAGTTGCCGGTATAACACCGCTTCCTCTCGGGTCAGGCCCGGGTGGGGTGGCGGTGCCTTTCGTCTACTCATTCTGTACCACTTCACGATCTCGTTGTAAATGGTCATGCTGTCCTTGGTATCCCTCCACCACCGGGACGGGTCGGCTTCTGCCGCGGCGGCGCGGTTGGTGAGTCCTCGTGCCGCCACGTTTGGGGAATAGTGCGTGTGTCGTGTTTCCCAAAAGGCGCAGGATGCGGCCAGATCCGGACATCCAACTGGGTGGTGTGTCGATTCCCGCCAAAGGGAACGCAAGCTTTCGGGCGTTGTTCTTGACAAAAAACTGACATTTATCACACACATAAAACTACTTAAACGTGAATGAAAACTATGAATATTTTTAAAATGTTGTCGAATCAGTCCTATGGTGCTGATAAAGCTTCTATGCTGCGGGTTTTGTAGCGTAAGCTACACTGGCCGAGACTGAGAAGTTTCGCGTGGGCCGTGAAGGGCCGTTCTGCGCAAGCGCGAGGAGTGTTGGACTGGTTTGGATCGGATTGTACTTAGGTTGGATTGGATTAAATTGAATTTTGTTAGATTCAAATCCAATCTAATTGGAGTATGGCTGTGTAGAGAATTAAGCCTGAGCATTCGCCGCTCTGCGAATGTTACCGGTCTGCCGGTCTGCGGTCTCCGCCGGTCTGCGAAGGGAGTTACGTCATAGCCGCGGCAGACGCATGGCGCCGGCGGGAGCGTGCCTAGCTGTGCGCCTCCGTTGCGCAGTAGCCAAGTCTGACGCTGCGCCGGAGCCGCTTGATAGCCGTTTCGCGTGGCTCCTGGAGAGCCGTGCGGCGGGAGAAGCCAAGCGCGAGGAGCAGTCACTAGACTGGACTGGACTGGACTGGATTGCATTGGATTGGATTGGATTGGATTGGATTGGATTGGATTGGATTGAGTTGGATTGGATTGGAAATCGTTTTAGCAGAAGTAAGCATGATAATCAGCTAATCCTAGACAACCAGGAAACCCAAGAATAACCAGCTAAACCTTAGCTCACGCTACGTATATCCGGGCATAGCCGAGCTAAGCCACTGCTAATTTTTTTCCAGCTATGTAGGCTCCCGATTAGGTTTCGGGAGTGTTGTATATGGGTCAGCAACAGAAACAAAAAAACAATAGAAACAGAAACAGAATCATTCTCTTCGTAAATCCTGCAGCATCCACTCAGCGGAATGAGCGAAATGGTTTGGAATTCCCATACGTACGCAGTCTAGAGCGTCTCTCTCATTTTTAGGGTGTGGCATTCTTTGCCGAGTACCCCCTCAGCCAGGACCGTGTAACTCATTGCATTTCCACAAAACTGCACATATACGGAAGTTCACCCTGTAATCGCTCTAATGGCGTAAAGCGAGATAACTGGTCGCACAACGCTTTGAAGAACTAAAAAAATAAGGAAAGTGTTAAAAAATGACGCAAAATGGCGAAACGTGTAACTCCCTGCATTTCCACAATAATGCGGATTTCGCAAAAATTTTACCTGTAATCGCTTTAATAGCCTAAATTATGATAATTGGTGGAACTTAATTTTGAAAAACTAAAAAAATAACAAAAATATACAATGATTACAGAAATGGCGAACAGTGTAACGCCCTGCCTTTCCACAATAATAAAGAATTCGCAGAAGTTCCAAAAGTAATCGTTAGAATCACGTAAATGGAGATAATTGGTAGGACAAAATTTTGAAAAACTGAAAAATAAGGCAAATCTATCTATACCCATAAAGATAAGTGCCCGACTGACTGACTGACTGACTGACTGACTGACTGACTGACTGACTGACTGACTGACTGACTGACTGACTGACTGACTGACTGACTGACTGACTGACTGACTGACTGACTCACTCACTCACTCACTCACTCACTCACTCATCAACGCCTAGCCGAAACTGTTAGATCTAGAGACGTGAAATTTCGCGAGTTTATTTGCGTCATTGAGGAGGTGCTCACTAAGGCTGGTTTTTCGGAAATTGCCCTCCTAGCCGAGGAAAAGGGCGAAATTGGGGTTTCGCGAATTCGTGATTTTCTCGTTCACCCATTCACATATCGAAGCGCTTTTTGCTGATATATGTAGCCCTTAAGAATATTTAAAAAGTAGTTTTTGGATTTCGCCCTAACCGAGGTGATTCCGCATTCCGGAAATAAAATGGTGTTCCTAAAGATTCTCAAATAAATATTTCACCGATTCAGTTATCCAACTGATTTTTGCTAGCATATGTTACTCATACAAATGCACAGAACCCTTTTAAGGATTTCGCTCTGCGACGCCGCCAAAAGAGCCAAATTGTTTTTTTACAAATGACGTGGCTGACGATCAAGAAGGCCTAACAAGTTATGTACACGTCTATTCAAACTGCTCTTTCAAACGGCTGCACATTTCATGGGCACATTCTGATTACGATGTTGGAGGTGAATATTTCTGAAAATTTTAAAAATTTCACCATGGGGAGAGTGAAAAGCGGTAAAATAGTTTTTCACATATTAATTTTTTTACCACCCGCCATTTAAGATATCTAACTGGTTTTTGTTGAAATAGGCCATTTACTAAGGTATCTAAACAATGTTTTACAACATTTTTCAATGACACCTTCCCAATATAGGCAAGCAGGATTTTGGGAAAACAGTGTGTTTTTACACATTCGTAAATAACCACACAGCCAGTTGATATCTCCCATTCGTTTTTCATTAAAAAGGCTGCCCATTTAATTGGCCAAAAACCAATTTCAGGATTTTGTCCTAACATGCGGATAAGAAGGTCAGCGAGATTTTTTAGTGGGCATTCCTTTGGACGTAAAATTCAGTTGAGTTTTCCCGCGTTCCCTTAGCGGTCGCCATCTGTTGGCACCTTCGGCAACTACGCGTCTCCCGTAGGAGCCGGTGTCATATATCATAAATGTAAAAGAGAAGATGTACCAGTAAAAATTGCAAAGGTTCGCCCTCGGCATCTGTTGGGACTTCCTGCAACCCCGCGCGTCCCGTAGGGAGCCCATGTTACTTTTAATAAAACTGTACGGATTAGCATCGTTCATATCTTCTGAGGGGTATTCTTCCTACGAGGAAGAATACCCCTCATCCAGCCGGCCTCCATCGTGTGTTCCCAGCGCATCATCATCATCACCAGCCTGTCTACGCCCACTGCAGGGCAAAGGCCTCTCCCATTATTCTCCAATTACCTCGGTCCTGTGCCAACTGTGACCAATTTATCCCCGCAAACTTCTTGATCTCATCTGCCCATCTAACTTTCTGCCGCCCCCTGCAGCGCTTGCCTTCTCTAGGGATCCACTCTGTTACCTTTAATGACCAGCGGTTATCTTGCCTTCGCATTACATGTCCTGCCCAAGTCCATTTCTTCTTCTTAATTTCTACTAATATGTCTTTAACACCAGTTTGCTCCCTGACCCACTCCGCTCTCTTCTTGTCCCTTAATGTTACACCTATCATTTTCCGCTCCATTGCCCGCTGAGTCGTTCTCAATTTAAGTTGAACCCTCTTAGTGAGCCTCCAAGTTTCTGCCCCGTAGGTGAGTACCGGTAAGATGCAGCTGTCATACACTTTCTTCTTCAACGACAATGGTAGGCTGCTATTCATTATCTGATAATGTCTGCCATATGCACCCCACCCCATTCTGATCCTTCTAATTATCTCTACCTCATGGTTGGGATCGGGGGTCACAACTTGGCCTAAGTATATATATTCGCTTACCAGTTCCACTGCCTCGTCATCTATCTCAAACTGCTGTGCTGTCCCAATCTCCTGCGCAATCCCCAGCGCAATCTCCTGCCAAATTCAAGTTGTGTTTACAACCTGACCTTCAGCCTGCCGAACGCGCCTCTCCGCCGGTGACAGTGTTAGTTTTCCTTTCCGCCGTAGCGTCAGTCGTGGCGCTAATCATCGGTAAAAGAAGATAGATGGGGACAAGCTGAAATGGAAAAGAGCAGAAGAAAAGGTCCCCAAAAAATACCGCGGGAGGCACGGATGGGATACCGATGGAGTTGATTAACCAGTTAGGATCAAATAGCAAGGGAAAGCTACTACAAACCATCAGAACAAGGATAGAAGAAAAGGCAATACCGGCCGCGTGGCAAATGAGCAGGATGAACTTAGTGTACAAGGGCAAAAGAGTCAGGACAAACCCGAGCTCGTATAGGCCAGTAACCGTCAGGTCAGTGCTGTACAGGTTAGCAATGCAGGCAGTGAAGTTTGAACTAGAGCAGTGGGTGGAAGACAATAGGATATTAGGGGAACTTCAAAATGGGTTTCGAAAGGACAGAAGACTATACGACAAGTTATTTGTGGTAAGCCAATGCATAGAAGTGGCGAAGATGCAAAACCGACCTTTCTGGTTAGCCTTCCTGGATATTAAAGCGGCGTATGATAATGTAGACAGGGAGCGGCTTTGGAGTATCCTGGAGGACGAGGGAGTTGGGGCGGAATTCATTAGCTTACTCAGGGAGCTACACCGGGAGAACCAAGTGCAAATAGTGTGGGAGGGGGTAACATACAATATGCCTGTATACACCGACAAGGGTTTGAAACAAGGATGTCCTCTCTCTTCGCTGCTGTTCATGATCTACATGGCGGGGTTAGAAAGGAAGCTAGAAGTCAGCACGATGCCAGTGAAGGATGTCCCCGTAGTTGGTCAGGGGCTCCATGATCTCCGCCGCAGACGATGGGCAGGGGGGCACCGCACGTTGCGCGAGCTCGCGTGCGATGGCGTCCGCCTCCTCGTTGCGGTTGACGGTGCCACCCGCAATGCCCCCCACGTGTGCGGGGAACCAGCGGATGTGCGTTGTAGTCTCCTTGCGCTCGGGGAGCAGGCTCGCTGCAGTCCCGCACACGGCGTTCCTGGCGTAGCTTGCTACTGCGGTCCTCGAGTCGCTGAGCACCGTGGTGATTGTGGGGCTGCTCGCTAACGCTAGGGATATGGCAGCCTCCTCTGCCTGCACGGCCGTTCGGGCCTTGATGCTGCAGGCGTTCAGTAGTTCCCCGGTGGTGGCTCGTACGACCACCACCACATATGTGTTGGGGCGGTCGCGGTGCTTGGCTGCATCCACGTATACTGCCCCCTCGTCCCTGTTGTGTGCCTCGGCGAGCGCTCGGGCTCGCGCCGCTCTCCTCTCCGCGTTCCTGTCCGGGTGGACGTTCCGCGGCAAGGGGAGCACCTTGATCTTGCGAATGATGTCGTCCTCTATGGGAATGATCCTATCTTGATGTTGGTCAACTTGAGGTGGGTTGATGCCCAACCTCTGGAGGATGGCCCTGCCGGTCTTGGTGGAACCGAGGCGTTCGAGCTGGGAGACCCGCTGGGCTTCACTCACCTCGTCCAGGGTGTTGTGTACCCCCAGGTCGGCAAGGGCCTGGTTACTCGTGCTGTTGAGCAACCCCAGTGCTGCCTTGTAGGATTTGCGGATGGCCGCATTGATCCTATCCTTCTCCTGTTGTTTCCAGTAGTGGAACGCACCAACGCATGTAACGTGGCTCATGACAAATGATTGCAAGAGGCGCAGCAGGTTAGCTTCTCGCATTCCCTGTCTGCGCGTAGATATTCGTTTGATGAGACGCGTTGCGATCCCCATCTTGGTGACCATGCGGTCGATTGCGGTTGTATTGCTGCGGCTGGCTTCGATGTGCATGCCGAGCACTCTGATGCTTTGCATGTGGGGAATGACTGTGCCGTCCCCCGTGCGCAGCGTGATCTTTTGGCGTCCTCCGCTGCTCGCTTGCGGAGGCGCCCGGGCGGTGGTAGTATCAGCAACTCCGATTTCTGCGGAAAGCACCGCAGTCCCGTGTCTTTCAGGCAGTCTTCGATGTTATCGATTGCCTCTTGTCGTGTGGATTCAATGTGGCCGTCACTACCCCCGGGGACCCAGAGGGTAATGTCGTCCGCATAGATGGTGTACTTGACTTGTGGGAGCTGGTTCAAGCGTTCGGCGACTCCAATCATCACCAGGTTGAAGAGAAATGGCTAGATGACTGCGCCTTGCGGAGTGCCGATGCTGCCCAGCTTCCGCTCTTCCAGTTGTAGGTTTCCAATCTGTAGCATCACCGTGCGGTGTGACAGAAAGTCCCTGATGTAGTGGTAGGTCCTCTCTCCGAGCCCCAGTCTGTTGACTTGAGCCAGGATCGCAGAGTGGCGTACCTTGCCAAAGGCGCTCTGTAGGTCTAGGCCGAGGATGGCGCGGTTGTCCCCGGTGTTGACTGTGGTGGTGTCCATGGCTTCGTGCTGGATTAGCAGCATGGCGTCTTGCGTGCTGAGCTTCTCTCGAAACCCTAGCATCGTTAACCCCATCCAAGAGTACTCCGATCAGCTGCGTAAGGAGCAATGGATGGAGATTTGCGAAAGCCTACAAGGCACACTCAGCATGAGTAGAACTTGGCGGCGCATTTTAAGAGCGCTCATCGAACCAGACGCCACGAAGACTATGACCCAGCACGAGCTACAAAGCCTAATAAATAAATATGAGGACCCTACTAGACTATTAGAGGATATCAAAAGTCAGTACACAGCTCCAAAATGCTAACCGCACTACTTTGACTACACAGGACCGGACAATGATGAACTTGACACTGAATTTACTATGGCGGAATTGCGGGCAGCTTTACGTCAATGCAAGGGCAATAAGACTCCTGGCCCGGATACAATTACTGCTGTTCACCTCCGAAACCTTCCAGATGAAGACTTAAAGACCCTACTAGTCGAAATCAATAAAATCTGGAAGGGACAAGCCCTCTACGCAGAATGGAAACTAGGGCACTGGATTTTTATCCCCAAGCCCGGAAAGCGCATCCAGTTCACCAACCTTCGACCCATTACTCTCATGTCTAACGTGGGAAAAGTAATGGAACGCATGGTCCTCAAACAGCTACAACACCACCTTGAGTGTAACACCATCTTCCCGTACAACATGATCGGATTCCGTAGCAAACTTTCAACTCAGGACACTCTGCTGCAAATATACGAAGATGTCCATGAGGACCCTAGCTTAGCCCAACTTAAAGCAATTCTTGCCATCGACCTCAAAAAAGCAATCGATAATGTTAACCATGACACCATGCTTGAAGAATTAAAACATACAAGTTGTGGCCACCACCTATACCGGATTTTTTGCGTGGAAGACAACTTACCATTGGTGTCAGCGAGTACAGATCAGGCCCTATTTCTCATTCCCAGAGAGGTATTCCTCAAGCATCTGTCCTGTCGCCAACACTCTTCAACTTAGCAATGCTAAAAATTCATAGAGCCCTCGCCGCAATTCCCGATAAATATTCTTTGTACGCCGACGATATCACAATCTGGACCACTTCAGGCAACGCGGGACAAATTCAGGACAACCTTCAAAACGGACTACATGCGGTAGAGGACTCCGCGAAGAGGATCAGACTTGAATGCTCCGCCGAAAAGACAGAACTTCTCCTCGTACACAACCCCCGGTGGAAGCCGCCCACTGTGCGGCTCACACATCAAGGCAAACCAATCGAACCACAATCCAGCATCAAAATACTTGGACTTCATATACAGGCAGACGGAGGTGGACACAAAGCAGTCAACCACATACTCAAGCAAGGGTAGCAAACCCTCCACATGATGAGAAGGGTCGCTAACAAAAACCGGGGATTGAAGGAAACAGACCTTCTCAAACCACGGGATGCACTCATCACCAGTAGAATTCATCATCATCATCATCATTTAATTACCCTTAAAGGCCCTGTCTTGGGCATTACATAAGGGGGACGCAGAAACGCGAGCTTCCGGTCGTCATGATAAAACAAGGGGAAAACACAGGGGCAATATCAAAGCCCCGTAAACACGACAACAGCAAGAACAATAAGACTACATAAACATGACAACAGCAACAACAGGAGGATTGCACAAATGGGGGGAAGCTAAAAACATGAAAGCGTATACATGTTCGGAAAACAAAAGAAAAAACAAGACAGGAGGAAAAACAAATGGAACACCAAAGAGAAAGATCGGGCAACATGTAAAGCAGGGAAGCCGTTTGGGGGGAGAAACAAGAAGGGTCTCAGCCCAGCAGCCGTTTGACTTCATGGGGTAACAATGGCTTAAGAAAAATAAAACGAAGTAACAATGGGGTAACAATGGCTTAAGAAAAATAAACGAGGGAGAAAATACAACAGATTTAACATCATTCATGAAAAGGTGAGCCAGAAGTATGGAGGGCACACAAGCAAAGTTGGCGCACAACAGGCTTGTAGTGATCCCTTCAGTAGTTTGAGCACATGTAGTCACAAGAGGAAATAAGGAGGACACGACACATGGGGCGCCAATAGGAGGAGGATGTGTCAACAAGAATCAGATTAGCGCATGAGGTAACAGCGATAAAAAAAGAGCAAGGAGAACACCATACATGGAAACTATACACTAACATCTGGGTGTGGTCGTACTACATGCTGTTCGGACATGGGGTCTAGTTGTATACGTGTACTGTTAATGACATCTTGAATTTGTTAGAGTCGCGTTCATTTGCTATAGATTCAGACAGGTTATTCCACTCCTCTATGGCGATAGGAAGAAAAGATTTGCTGAACGCATTTGTGGAGCCATACAGGCGCTGCTTGCTCATTGAGTTATGTAGGCGGCGTGAGGTGCGCAGTGGGGGTAGCAATAATGAAGTGTGCATGTCGGGAAATGTATAATATAGTTTATGAAAAAGACAGAGCCTTGCTATTTTCCGCCTAGAAACAAGTGTGGGGAGACCGAGGGACGACTTTATAGCTGAGATGCTCGAAGGAAACCCGTACGTAGAAGAAATAAAACGGGCTGCACGATTTTGAATAGACTCAAGAGAATTTATCAAATAAGTTTGATGGGGGTTCCAAATTGCTGAAGCATAATCAAGCTTTGCGCGTACAAAGGTAGTGTATGCCAATTGGCGGACTCGAGGAGGTGAGCATGGAAGTGATCTCCGGATGTACCCGAGGATCTGAGAGGCATCGGCTGCAAGTTTTTGGATGTGGTCAGACCAGGTTAGTTTGCTGTTAAAAGGACACCGAGGTGCCGTAGGTCTGCACCCGTGATAAGTCAGTTGAGGTAACCGAGTATGTAAAGAGATCGGGAGAGTGTTTGCGGGTGACGTGCATGAATTTACTCTTCGAAACGTTTAGTTGCATCATCCATAGCGAGTACCAGTTTTCTAAGCGGATTAGGTCGTTTTGGAGAAGGAGCTGATCATTTTTACTAGAAATATTCCTGTACAGAACACAGTCGTCTGCGAAAAGCCGGATGGAGGAGGAGATGCCTGACGGTAAATCATTAATGTAGATTAAAAATAAAAGCGGGCCGAAGACTGAGCCTTGCGGTACCCCAGACGTTACCGTGGTTGTGCGCGACTGACGTCCGGCGACGGTGGTGAACTAGGAGCGATCTGTTAAAAAGCATCTAATCCACTATAATATCAGCGGGTGCAGGCAAAGGCAAGAGAGTTTACTAATGAGTCTTTGGTGAGGGACACAGTCTAAAGCTTTGGAAAAGTCAATAAAGATGACATCTGTTTGAAAAGAAGAATCTAGATTGAGGTTGAGGTCTGTAGTGAGCTGGAAAAGCTGGGTTTCACATAAAAAACCCGGCGGAGCCCGTGCTGGTTGTGAAAGAAGGAATTGTTATTGTCCAGGTGGGCAGCGGCATGGGAATAAATTATGTGCTCTAGTAGCTTGCATGTGATGCAGGTTAGCGCGATAGGGCAATAGTTGGATGGGTCGGAGTTATGGCCGGATTTGAAGACTGGTGTAACTTTGTGGTGTAACTTTGAAGACTGGTGTAACTTTGTAACTGGTGGTGTAACTTTGCCCAATCGTCCGGAATAGCGCCTTCAGAAATGGACTGGGTGAAAATAATTTGGAGAAAGCGGCTCGACGCTGTGTTGGTAGCCTTTAATATCTTTGCTGGTTGTCCGGACCGGGAGCACTAGAGGACTGCAGGTTGTTGATGAGTTTTATGATACCCTCTGTAGTTATTTCGATGGGAGGCATCTCGCTATAGTCCGAGCGTCGTAAAGTGGGGGTATCGTGGCTAGGTTCACAAGTGAATACAGATGTGAAATAGGTGTTAAGGACATTAGGACACTGATCCTTCGGGGTTGGCGAGCCGTCTGAGTCAACGAGAGGGATGCTGTTGGAGTGGGCGTTTTTCGTGCCACGTAATGTCCAAAACTTCTTCGGTTTTGTGCGTAGGACATCCCAGAGGTCATTGTGGAAGTATTTCTTTTTAGAGCGCCTGAGCATTGCAGTGTATTCGTGTAAGCTGTGAAGATATTTTTCCCATTTAGAGGGAGAGGCAGATTTCTTTGCCGTCCGGAAGAGGCGTTTTTTCATACGTGATAATTTTCTTATGGTATTGGAGTACCAGGGCCTATCCGCATCACCGCGAATGCCAACGAGGGGGACGTTGCGGCCAACTATGGTTAAGATTTTATTTTTAAACAACAGCCAGTTTTCGTTCACTGATCTGGTAAACGCACTCTGGTTGAATTGGAGGTAGAATTGTTCAAGTTCTTCGTTAATAAGAGAGAAGCCAGCTTTATTGTAGTCACGGATGTACTTATTAAGAGGTTGGCGCCTTGGTATGTGACTCGAAATGTTGAACAGTACAATGCTATGATCGCTTAGGCCGTTAGCACACGACACAGATTGAGTAAGTTCCGGGTTTGAAGCGAGGATAAGGTCAAGCGTATTCAAACCTCTAGTTGGTTCATTGACTGATTGTGTAAAATTATAAAGAAGGGCGAATTCTAAAAAGTCCCTAGACAGCTGTGTGTGGGCCGTGAAATTAGTCCAGTCAATATCAGGGAAATTAAGATCTCCGCAAAGTATTAAGTTTGCCCGTGGGAAGCGGGTAACCAAATCGAGGACGACGGAGGAAATATCTTCAATGAAAGAACGGTCGCAGTAGGGGGCCCGGTAGCAGGCGATCAGGATGTTCGTGCATGTAGGGAGAGATATACGGATGCAGAGAATTTCGTGTTCGCAGCTCGTAGTTAGGAGGTTAGATTCTATGCTGGATTTCACAAACACAAGAACGCCTCCACCTCTCCGACCAACCCTGTCGCGTCGGTACGTGGTAAACAACGAAGTGCAGTGAAGACGCTCGTGATACCAAATACCCTATGTTAATCTTACAAAAACTCTTGAAAATAGACTTGATACGCTAATCAGGAAAGCCAGGAAGTTAGCATTAGGCCTTCCCATCAACACTAGAAATGAAAGCCTGGATGCTACAGGAACAGTTTACAAGGTTGAAGAAGTCATCGCAGTGCACAGATATAATCAGTTACGTTGACTCAAATCCACTCAAGCAGGCCGCCTCATCATGACTGAGTTGGGATATAACCCAAACCGGAGGAACCGATGTGATGCAATCCCTATTCCGCAAAACGTTCTGCAGCACCTACACGTACCCCAATCCCACGGCATATAGATGTAGAAAAAACCCCACCCACAGAAAAATTCGATCCAGCTACTTCTGCAAAAAGATCGCAAGAGATCCGAACAATACTCATGTCTTCACCGACGCGGCCAAGAGAGGCAACATGTGTGCTATTGCCTACGTGACCACCAAAGGAGAAACGAGTATTGATCTCCGCAACTGCCACACAGTGCAGGAGGCGGAAATTCTCGCCATAGCCCTCGCAGCAGCTCACCAATCCGAACCTAGTAGAATCACCAATATTTACACCGATTCGAAAAAAGCATGCATTCTTTTGGGCCAAAACACTAGCCATCCAAGTTCGTTACCCCTTTTTTCTGTCGTCAAAGGACCAGTTAGGGTGTGCTGCATCCCTGGGCACACTGGCATGTCGTGGAATGAAGGAGCTGACCTGCTCGCCCGCGAAACCCTTTTCCGGGCTCCCGACATCAGTGACCAAGTCCAGAACCCTAGTCCTCCTACCCTCACACTAAAGACCTACCTACCCGATAAGAGACGTCTGCCGTCACCTCATCCCAGACTGACCCGGCAGGAACAGGTTACCCTTCGTCAAGCCCAGACAAACACGCTTCTCACACCAGCTCTACTTCAGCTGTACAGAAACCATATACACACACCCCTCTCAAACTGTGCACGCTGTAAGGTACCGCAGGATCAAACCCACATCATGTGGGTCTGCCCAGACACCAACCCAGTTAGGGCACATCACACTAGAGAGTGGCTGACTACTGCAACCAAGTTGGAGGAGATGCGCAGCCTGGCGAACTTCATTTTGAAGGCCCCAAGAAGCTGCCTGGAACGAGGCGGCTCTTAGCCTCCCCGCCACCAACGTTTCCCCTCCCCTTTTGAAAGGAAATAAAGTATTATCTCTCTCTCTTTCTTTTCGGACATCACTCTCTCCTCTGGGCGCTGCTAGCAGCTTTCGCCCCGCAGGACGCTCGTTTCCGCCTACGGCCTCTCCGCCACTCCCAGGCAAGGCCGCCTGAGGGAAAGGAACTCAATGGACGCCCTCCCAGGTCCGACTAGGACATTCTAAGGACATTTACCGCAGACACATCTTACTGACCATCGGTGTTGTACATACCTGTACACAGTTTATTTTTTGTGTCGCGCAACCCATGTCATCGATTTTTCATCTTCACGCACTACGCGCTAGGGGTCGCTACAGCAGCCCCTGTAGCGACCCCATTGCCATCGTCCCCATCAGCACCACGATCATCATCAGCGGACTGGACTGGCACGTGAGGAGTTCCACGCGATACAGTTGGAACGCGACTCAGCAGCTGGGAGGCCCCCGTTCTGGCCGGGCCTACGCGACCTAAATAAATGTGGGAAGCCGCATCCGCTTCACGCCTGCTTCATACAACGTCATAGCCGCGCCAGACGCACTGACACCAGCACGTGCACAGCTGTGCGCCTCCGTTGCCAAGTCTGACGCTGTGCCGGAGCCGCTTGATAGCCGTTTCGCGTGGCTCCTGGAGAGCGGTGGTGGTGATTGTGGTTTGCGACGGGAAAAGGAAAGGAAATTCACTGGGGATATTTTGAGCTTGGCAGGGAGCTCACCTGCATACAACCCACTGCAGGGGAAGGGAAGTAGAGGGGGAGTGATCGGATAAAGTAAAAAGAGAGAGAGGGTAAGGTATATAGAGAGCTGTCAGTGCTAGAAAGCTGTCAGTCCGGGCACATCAGTCAATCACAGCCCTCCGGGCTACAGCCGCTGCGTAAGGCCAGTCGTCTCCTGAAAATGGAGCAAATAAGCAAAGCCTGAAAATGGAGCAAATAAGCAAAGACTTTCCGTTGGATTGCTGCAGGCCCCATCGGGAACAGAAGGTCCTCCATGCCGGTGCTGGGAAGGCCTCGACGCTGGAGCTCTCGGTAGAGCTCTGCTCTAAGCCCCCCGTGGTGGGGGCAGAAGCAGAGTTGGTGCTCGAGCGTCTCCAGTTCGGAACAGTCCGCACATGTAGGGGAGTCTTCGTGCCCGTGTCGGTGCAGACGCTCCGCCACATTGCAGCAGTTGAGCCACATTTGAGGCAGCGGGCGTCCCTGCTGATGCGTGTGGGCGACTGTCTGGGCGGCAGGCCGCTCACGACCCGAGGGTCGGGGTGCATCGTTTGCACCATGCGGGCTAGGGCAGTGCGGGGCCTCGTCGAACGCGGTGACGTCTTGGGAGACTGGGGTGCCCTCCTGGTGGGCCTCCCTGGCGCGGGCGTCGGCTTCTTCGTTGCCCTGGATGCCACTGTGACCCGGCAGCTAGTGGAGCCGCAGGTCGCAGCCTCGGGAGGCCACAGTGCAGAGCTTGGTTGCAAGGGAGCGCTCCGGGTAGCCGCTGCTGTTGGTGGGTTGATCGGCCGCGTACAGCCGCAGCAGGGCAGTCCTGGAGTTCGTGAGGATGACCACCCCGGGGTGGTTATGAGGCCCCCTCTCGAGGAAGAGGTCGGCGGCCAGGTGCAGCGCTAACAGCTCCTCCCGTGTGGAAAAAGTGGGGAAGGGCAGGCGGCAGCTCCGGCTGGCTCCCAACTCAGGCATCACGCACGCAGCCGCCCCCTCGCGCGTCCTGCAGCAGGGCGGCCGCCTCGTTGCGGATGGCCTGGGGTGGTGTGGTCCGCTTGTTGCGGACCCCGCGGGGGGTCGTGGTGATCTGCCGGGCCTCCCCGCTGTCTGGTGGTGGCGGTTCCCGACGGAGTCGGTTCGGAACCTCGATGCCCTCCTCGAAGATAGTGAGCAGCGCTCCAATTTGCGAGTTTTGCCGGCTACGGAACCTCTGCAGTTGCGGAGCCCCGTCGCGTATGGTCAGCGCTGGATGTGCCGCAGCCCTGTCTGCAAGGCCCGCATCTCGATGGGCCAGGTGCCCACCTCGGTGTAAGTTCCCGCCACCGGCGACGTGGAGGGGAGGCCCAGGTAGAGGCGGATGGCGCGGCGTTGGTCGATCTCCAGCTCCTGCCAGCGTCGAGGTCCCAGGTAGGCGAGTGGAAGCGCGTACAGCACAGCTGCGGAGGCCATGCCGTGGAACACGCGCTGCGCCACTTGGTGTGAGCAGCCATTGCCTCGTGACAGAAGCTGCCGCACCCCTTGGAGCACCCGTGCCCTGCGTGCCCTGAGGGCCTTGACAGCTGGCAGCCATGTGAGCCGGCAGTCAATGAGCAGCCCCGGGTACTTCACGGTCAGACGCCCGGTCAGACGCCCGGTCAGACGTCAGACGAGTGTGATGGGTGGTTTTGCCCGTCGAGCCCTGCATCCTCCCGGGTGCAGCATAAGGGCCTGCGTTTTGGCCTCCGAGAGCTGCAGACCACGGCTCTCGAGGAAGACTGCTGCGCATGCGCGAGGAGCCGTGACCAGACTGGACTGGACCAGACTGGACTGGATTGGATTGTAAATCGTTTTAGCAGCCGGAAGCATGCTAACCAGCTAATTCTAGACAACCAAGAAACCTGAGAATAACCTCCTGAACCTTAGCTCACGCTACGTATATCATGGCCTAGCCGCGCTATGCCACTGCTAATTTTTCTTTATTGCGTTGGCCTTGCTTTTTGGGGGCCTTGTTTTCTACTGGAAGCTGGCGTACGATGAGGGTAGAGTGCGTTCCCATTGTGCAAGCCTTTTTGCAGCGGTTTGTTGTGTATGTTGGTTAGTGTACACACCGAAATCAACAATATTTCCGCGTTCATGCAAATTATGTGGGGGAGGGTTCTTCACTATTTCACTGTGTAAATGTAAATATCCCTGAGCCACAAAACTTTTGAATGGTCACTTAGGGAAATCTGCTGCTATCGGCGCTATTCCTTTTGCGTTCATGTTGCGAACCCAATACCGTTCGCCGATTCTGTGTCTGCTCTTTACTTTTCGTCTCAGTGCTCCGTTAGAAAGTCAGAAGGCCGCCTACTCCCTCATAGATGCGACGACGATGAACGGCTGGTAGAGTTGGAGAGGAATGGGACATTCCTTTACACATGCAGTAAGCACTACAACCCGTCCGACTACAAGTTTAATGCAGTAACATTACAATATTTCATACTAAAGCCACCGCGGTAATAAGAAAAAAGAACACTCTGGCTGGGCATAAGCTTTTTGTGATTTTCCAAACAGCGACTGTCACATCAGCAAGCTCATCATTCCCTTAAGGAACTCTTCGTAGCTAATCGTTATCCACCCATCCTGATCTGCGTCGTAACGGCGGAAAGCATTGGTCAGAGTCTGTAGAATAACGCAGCACTTGATGAAGTCGTCGAAATTCAGCGATCCTTTACGGTCCCTGTCGAATTTTTCGACCATGAAGTCCACCGTCGGTCCACTCAGCCGGTATCCGAACTGAGTGAGGGCACCACGAAACTCTTGCCGGTCAATGGAGCCGGAGCCGTCCTTGTCAAAAGCATTGAAGTGGTTCAACCAGCTGGTGATGTAGGTCCACGCGGACACGAACTCGTCAAAATTGAACGTGCCTGTGCCCGTGCGGTCGAGCATGTGAAACATCATGCGCACGGTGTCCGCGTTGAACGCCCTTGAAGTTCCGTTCGACAGAGCGGTCTGCAGTTCCACGGCATCTATGGCCCCATTGCGGTCCTTGTCGACGCTCTGGAAGAGCCCCTGTAGGTAGCTGAGGTTGGGTCCTTGTGTCTGTTGGGCCTGAGAGAACATACCGTTGCTCCTGGTGGACGCAGTAGCGAGCAGCAGGATAGCGATGCAGCTATTTATTGGGCGTGGCGCGTACCTGGAGAGGCGAGGTTGCAAGGCACTTGAACGGCGGTTCTCAGAGAATTCTGGGCACACGAGCGCTGGATGATGGTGTCTTAACGTCGTCGTCTTTGTCTAAGTGGCTGCCTAACGCGCATGGCACGTACCCTCAACAGGGAGATTGCACGATGAGGACATTCTCTGTGGGACATGCCCAATACGTAGATTGTCCTGTTGTCTACGCGACTATTATTTGCCTGTGAGGTCACCAGGGGCAGTCAGAGTACACGCGGTATCGACAGTGCGCAGGGGTCACAATCGGGTTTTTGAGGCTGCGCAGTTACAGAGGATAATCCCAAAATCAGTAGGAGTCGCGAAAAAAAATTTAAGCACGGAAAGGCTGGTCACCTCCGCAGGGCTTCCGATTGTCTGCTGTCTGTGTTGTTGGTGATGACGGTCATGCTGAAGGTCATACAGTGACGACACAGAATTTTCTGTCTGTAAGAATGCCTGGAGTACTTTTATGCGGATAAACATAGTACAGATTTGCATCGAATTAGCGCTACGAGAAAGCAGTACCTGGGAGAAAATCTTTGCCCCCCAGCTTGGTTAATATTGGGATAAAAAGTGTATTCTGAGTATGCAGCGTTTTTCAGAATCTCCTCAACAGAACCCGCCTCTCTGTGCTCATGAATTTTCAGTGACGCACAGAACCACCGCATAATCGCTTGTAATGTTTTTCGGCCAACCTAATGACGCAAACTTTTAACTTAGAGCAGCTGAAGAACGAGGGGCGTGTACCAGCTGTTCATTTCTGTTATATGCACACCACCACCTAGAACTCCAACCAACGTCGTTCCGATGTTCCAGGTTTAGCGCAAAATTTACCCGCGTCCCCTTAAAAGCTCTTTCAGCTACACTACAAACTATCAACTTTCACTATGTTCTAAGCCATTTTGATACAAATATATGGCCCCATCCAAAACTTAAATCTGTCTATACTTTCCTGTCTTCTTCCGGGAACCTACTGACGGTAGACGCATAACCTTGTTTGACTTGCCATCTTCGCTCTTGAGGCCGGGCTCTGGGCCGGGGGCCCAAACGCCAATTTTTTATGACAGCACAAGTGTGTCTGCGCAAATTCACCTACGGCTACGCCTCCGAAAAGTCACTTCACTGGAAAAAAATTTCAGGATTCCCGTCGCGTTCGTTCTGCGTAACGATTGTGCCACACGAACGCACCGCAGGATTCACGTTGACCCGAACAAGCTGCTTCCTGCCACCCGTACGAACGGTAATATTCTCCAAGTCCTTACACGCTGAAAGGAGGCATCGTGGGAGGGGCATTGCAATAAATGAGTTTTTTCAACACTAAGTTTTTTTCGGCGCTTTTTTCAACGCCTACTCACTAAGGTATATGCTAGCGCGTGTTGTTACGGCATCCTTGGAACAGCTCAAAAAGACGCGGACAGCCAAAACCTGGAAAGAGCGCAGACTAACAACAGGTGAGAGAGAGAGAGAGAGAGAGAGAGAGAGAGAGAGACAGAGAGAGAGATTTTTATTAAAGGAAAGCAGAGAGGTCTGCCGGCATGTTAACGCCTACATGCTACTCTGCGGGCGGAGGAGGGAATAAAGTTGCAATAGGAAGTAAGGAGGAAGAGAGCGAAGAAGGAGGGAAATAAAAGAGGTAAAAAAAGAAGAGGCAGCGCGTGTGTTGGGGATTGTCAGTGCGACACGTGAAACGTCTGTAGACGGTTGCACAGTGCAGGAATTTTGTTCGCCCCGAGATTCTCCCCGAGATCGAACACAGTCGGCCCCTGGCGGCGGTGGGACGAACCGCTCCTAGTGTGGATCAGAGCTCTTCGATGTAGGCAGTTGCGAAACTCCACCTCAAAAAACGGCCCTCACCTGAACCCTCCCTTCTTTGGATCGTGCGTACGGTGGCGTCACTGCGGCCGCCGCACGCACTATCCAAAAAACAAGCTAATTATTCAAACTGAAAATTTGAGGTAAATTTTGTTTTAAAATGCATAATTCTTTATTTTTGTACTTTCATAAGTTATTTATTGCTATCTTCTCTCCCGTTTTTAGGTTGCGATTGTTTCTGCGTCCCAGCAACTGCCTCGACCATGGAGGCCTCGACCAATATGCGCTTGTGCGGGCCCTCCGGCACAACATAGGTCCGGCCTGAAGTACTAAATTTGCAGTTATCGTTTGGCCTACAGCACATTGTGTGCCAAAATTAATCTAGTAGCCAACCAAGCGGCTCTAAATAATCATTTTCAGCTTCCATAAAGCCGTAGAGGCGACTTTAATTTATCTTTTTGCCACCAGAAGACCGAAAAGGACGCGCAGCAGACGACAGTGCGCAAAAGACGGTTGACCACATGGTTGCATTTCTTTTTGCTACTCTCGCTACGTATGTAAAAAAACACTTGCGTAGTTGAACACATTGGGTTCCTTTGGCATAGCAAATTTACGTAAGCACTCAAATACCATTGTTCGCCCAGGTCGTCGAGCGGCGAATCAAGTTTTATAGTTTATTTTGTCACCAACAGATGGAGCCACTGTAAAACAAGATCCAAAACAGTGAACCAATCGTAGGGCCACTTATTGATGCATTGGGGCCTATGGGGAGTTTCGCAAATCCTACATCAAGTAACTCTGGTGTGGATGGTGCTCTCGCCTCGCCTGCTCGTTCACGTTGCGCGCGGCGCAAGACGCGTGCTGCACACGATAAAACAACCAATATGTGCACTTGTTTTGCAGTAAGCAATGACATAATTACGTCTACTTCCGCATTCCCTCTAGAGACGAAATAATCAGCGGCCGTTGCAGGTCAATGCGCTGGTTCAATACCACGAAACATCTTCACCGTGGTCACCGCACTATTCTTATTGATGAGTGCAGTCGTTTGCTGTTTCGGGAACGTCAAAATGTGCTTTTTGAAGTTGGCGTGGTGGTTAGTTCAAGGATAAAAGTTTACTACACGAAGCGCCTAAGAAGCGACAAGACCCGTGCACACGTGTGTCCACACCCTTGTAAAATTTCGCTGTGTTCTTATAGAAAGAAGAAATAAAACAAAAACAAAAAAAGCTATCACCCATACGTTACAGGGGACGTATTGTACACCCGCAAGCGCATGTGTGATCGATTTCTTCCCGTACCTTTTCGAAAATAACTACCATTTTTGGACAGACGTTGCTTATACTGTGTCGGCAGTGCAAAGTGGCATTTTACATAACATTTAAAATACCTTTTTGTAGACGCGCAAGCGCATTTCGGGGGGATTTCTCGGTAAAATTAGCAGTTGTGAGTTTGCGCCTGTCCTGTGGCATTTCGTGTGTCATTTTTATATATCCCATTTTCAAATCCCGACATGAATCACCTTGTCCAAAAACATGTTTCACTCAGCATAACTAAATGCCAAAAATGGTCACGTCTTAACCTCTTAATGTGGACCTAAGTTTTAAGAGGGAGGAAAAATCGCGAAAAATGCACGTTGTTGCCTTCATGTGTGGAGGGTGTGGGCCACGACTCGCTGGATTTTTTTCCCACAATGCTCGCATTCAATACAATTTTAAAAAAGGCGAGCCACAATTCGAGGACGATCTCAGGCCAAAATAGTGGTTAATCAGTTTTGAAAATACTACTTGTTCACCGCTACGGAACACGACGCCTAGCGCACTTTCGATTGCAAGTTTTGCTTATAACCAACGTTTGGCTTTTCGCGTTACACGCGTTCTCTTCTCGCTGCGCTTGGAACGTTGGCTGAACCCCCCCCCCCCCCCCCCCAAAAAAAAAATTTCCTGAAGAATTCAATGCCAAGACAAAAACGAGGTTCAGTTTCAACACAAAATAGTTACCAGGAACTCGCTGCGCTGTTTCGTAACGAGAAATAAAAAGAAACGTTTTACTACATCTGCAACAGGGCAACTTCATTTGACATTTTTATGGTTCGTCAGCGACATTACGCAAGAATGCAAACACATCTCGCTGTTCTAGGCACCTGTTAGATTTTAAAAGGAACGTAAATGGTCAACAGTGCAGCCGTAAGAGAAAATCTGTGCTCACTGAGAAGTCCCAGAAACTTGGTTTATACCCTGTAAACCTGCTTGTCACTTTGCAAGTCTAGCTAAACATGAGATGTTGATTGTACTGCGCGTGTTAGCAATTTAATTCGCAAGGTCACTTGCGACGAAGGCAATAAATAAGTGATCCGACACCGTTATTCATCAAACCTGCCTATGCATAGTCACTAAAATTTCATTTACCTAAAGCTTCACGCAAAAGACTTGTTAGAACGGTTGCATTTATATATCTGCGCTGGTTAAAATTCAGTAATTTTATGTTGCCTTTTGAACACACAAAAAATACCGCAAGCTGTTAGAAAAAATGTCGGGGCAGTTAAGATGGTGTTACCATTTCAGGGCAGCCTACAAATGCAATAATGCGTCATGCTACCAGCGAAGGCGATTGAAACTTGTAAACTGAATTCCAGAGAGAGGCTTCCTGATCTGTTTCTATTGATGATTTTAATAAAGGCTCAAAGCCATAGTCTGCAAAGATCGAGCTTGCTACGAGCCACGGCGTACAAGTTCATTGTCATTATTGCGGCCGTTCTGAAATTCCCGATTGGTCGCCGCTTTTTGGCGTACTATTAAAATCGTATTGCCGCTTCCAAGCTTCAAATTTAACGTTGAGAAACCGAACTACAGCATACAACTCTTGTGTGCGTCTTTCGTGCGCACATACGACGCGAAAAAGGCACGAAGCGCGCCCACAGTGTGCATTCTCCCGGGCCGCTCAGAGGAGCATCTACACTAGCAGCGCGACGCTCCCGCCACCCACATGTCGATCTCGCGGCGAATATTAGCTCAGCGACGCCGATGTCCTTCAGGTATTCAAATAATGTGGTTAGCACTTTACGCTGAGTCGAGGGAGATAGCCATGGTCCCAGAAGTGCTTTTAAGGTTAGGGAACTGTGGTTGAGGCACTCGATCTTCTGTGCGAGGTTGTTTCTTTCCTGACCGTACGTAGGGCACTCCAGTGAAATATGCTCGACGGTTTCTGGTGAACCGCAGTTATCACAGTACGGGTTCGAGGTTAGGCGAAGGCGATACCGGTAGGTATTTGTGAGCGCTACTTTCAGACGCAATCGACGGAGCAAAGTCTCTAGCCGACGTGGAAGTCACTCCGGTAACCTCAGTGCCAAAGTTGGATCGACATGATGCAGGAATAGGTGCTGGTTGTCCGGGAAAGACCCGAAGGTGCTTCTTTTCCTGAAAACAAGCTCCTTTGCTAGTCTCGAGGCATCGCGCTTCGTGAAGAAAATGTTCCTCGCGTTCCACAGTCGTAATCCTCTTTTGGCAGCCTCATCTGCTTTTTCATTGCCTATGATGACGCAGTGGGCACCTAGGGATCCACTGCAGTATCACGCGGTGCCCGGCGACGCAGACTAGATGATTTAGTAGGAGTCATCACGGGATATGTGTTCGTGAATGCTGAAGCCGCTGGTACATCGAAGAGTTTGTAGCGCTGTCTTCGAATTTGTGAAGATTATCCATTGTTCTGGCTGCTGGCGGAGAATGTAGCGAAGTGCTTGTTTGATGGCATGAAGCTCAGCAGATGTAGATGACGTTGGGCGCTCAAGGCGGTATGAGTGGGCTTGGCCGGTTCACGAAATCAAGAGCCCGGAAGAACTGCAGTCAGGCGTAGATGAGCCATCAGTAAAAATGTGGGTCATATGAGAGTATTGGCAACTTATATTGGTAAGTGTTAATTGAAGGAGGCATATCTGAGGCCTAACTTTTTTTGAGGTGAGTCCAGGTATGTTTAATTTTATGCATAGGGGGGATAGAGACGTAAATCAGATGGCATGAGTTGTCGTCGTTGGGTAGGTACAGAGACGGTTATAGTATTTATCGTTTCTGCGAAGCTCGAAATTTTGTTGCATTTTACTATACCTGCCAAGAATTTGGACTTTGCGTGCAGCGTATGCCTCAAGTATATTCGAAATGTTTCCTGCATTCTAAGAATATCTAAAGGCAAGCAACCAGCCTCTGCGACAGTGCCAACACACGATGAGCCCTTAGGAAGGCCGAGACAGGTACGCAGACAGTTATTCCTAGCCGCATTGAGCTGCTTTTTACATGTGGGCGATAGCCGTTGCAGAACAGGTAGGCTGTAGCGCAGCAAGCCGTCTACATATGCTTTGCAGATCAGCACCATGGATCTACAGTCGCTGCCCCATCGACTTCCGGCAAGGTACCCAAGAACTTGTGCCACCGCAGAGATTCGAGTACGTATAATCGCTTGACTTCCGGCGCCCAGGATAGGTTACGATCCACGATGATCCCAAGCTATTTTTGGGTTCGTACGTATCGCAGACAACAACCGCCAAGGAGTATAGAGGGTATTGGCTCATCCGCTTGCGGGTGAACGCCATGGCAACGCTTTTCTCGGAAGAAAGGCGGAGACCCTTGGACGCAAGGTGCGAGGACACATTGTTCAAAACTTTCTGTAGTCGCTGTTGCGTTGTACGACGTGACTTTGCCGCACACCAAATGCAGATGTCATCCGCATAAAGTGTGACATTGACGCCGGGAGGGAGGACACGCTTTAGGTGGATGAGCGTAAGTTTGAATAAACGGAGGACTTAGGACGGCTCCTTGAGGCACTCTTTTCTGTATACTGTGATGGGAAGTAGGGCCATCTGGCGTGCACATGAAAATTTCACGTCAATTGAGGTAGCTCGCAAACCAGGCGTACAGTCTTACACCAAGATCAATACAGCTAGGGACCCTAGAATTGCAGTGTGCAAGACTGAGTCAAATGGTGACTTTATGTCAAGAAATACTACCGTCGGTATGTGTCCACTTTGTAGTTCTTCCTCGAGTGAAGTGACGAGAGCAATTATGTTGTAGATCGCGGATCTGTTTTCCCGGAAGCTATTCATTTCACGTGGGTAAATATTTCTGCTTTCGAAGTACCAGGTAATTTTCTTAAATATCATTTTTTCGTGATTTTTCCAATGCAGCTTAGTAAGGTGATAGGCCGGAATGAGTCGAATCTTGTCGGTTGCTTCCTAGGTTTGAGGATTGCAGTAATTCTAGCGCATACCCAGCTTTCTCGCTCAAAATTACGTTCTCTCAGGAACCTAGGGAAACCACTCCAGGACAGTGATATTTGGCACAAATCAAGAAGTCAACGTGGTGATGAAAACACTAGAAGACGTTTTCAGGATTCTGAATATTTTATGTGCAATTCGCTGTCAAATCTTACTCCCCATGCATTTCTATGGGATAGTTTCCATGGCTCAGGAACCTAGCCGCAAAACGTGCAAGACTTGAAACTGTGCGCAAAGCAAGTTTTCACCCCAATATTATCAGCGCAAAATAACTTTCAATTACGATAAATAACGGCAAAGTAATCGCTGTTGAAAGGACTGCCATGAGCGGAAAAGCTGCACATGGATTTTCCATTCTGTAGGAACACTACCACAGAGCCAGGTTGAATTGTAGTATTCCAGAAGGCGTAGGTGGGAATGGTGAGAAAGATGGGAAATCGCTTCGTAAGGTATGTCATCATGACCTGGAGAAGAACGTTTCTTGACATTTGAGATGGTCGTGTCGAGCTCTTGAATAGAAAACGGAAGGTCCATTGCGGCCAGAGCACTTGGTGGCGTTACGTAGGGGACACATTGAGGGGATAGTTGAGGCATGGATACTGTAGATATGAGCCGACAATACTCCGTTTTATGTGTACGTAATGATACGCGCGGGAAAGAGCCCCGAACACCCATAGTGGCTTGCTCGAAAGGCGTGGTATATTCGTTACCGTTACAATGCAAGAACAACTATATTGGACAAACGGGGGGGATGTGTTAATGTCAGATTGAAAGAGAATCGCAGAAACGCGGAAAATGAAAATAACAGGTACTTCGGTACACATTGTAAAGCTTGGTTACTAGCCTGCCCACCGAAAATGCCCCATATTGCAACAAAAGAAATAAACTAACTGACACGTGGGATCGTTGAATCCTAAGAGATTCATTCGGCAGGGACGTCATCCGCGCTTTTGGAATGCTAACAAAGAAATTGCCTTTTAAAGCTGAGCTTTCTACCTCTACTAGCCAACGGTTCTTTCGTGGCGTGCGGGACCAGAAACTCCCAACATGGCTGGGGAGGCGGAGGGCGGTTTTCACTGTCGGAGCAGAGTGTAGACGGCGCGGCGATAGGGCGCTGTTACCAGCGTTCCCCGTGCTCAGCCCGGCGGGCGCCTCAGCGAGACCCTTCCGTCAGCTTTGTCGTCTGCTTTAGCGACGGTGTTGGGCCTGTTTTGGCGCAGCTTCGCGTCCATTTCGAGCTTACTTCGCACTGCTTGATTAACTTGTTCGACAGCACCTCCTTGGTAAACCGGACCCGACGGAGTGAAGCGGTCGTATGGCAAAGATACGTTAAGGATTGGTTTACAGGGCGGCAAAACAAAATGTAGAGACCACTTACAGACATCTGACCGCTAGAGAAACGCCACCTTCAGCGCGCTGCTTGTCACGAATGGGACTGCGTTTTATTAATTGCTGAATACCAATTCGGTTGTGTTTTAGCAGGTATTACAAAAGACCAATGGAGCAACCGGTTCTTATAAAAAGCTACTATAAAAGTTCCCTCATCTTTCTGGCAATTTTCAAACTTACGAAACGATTTAGTTTAAATAGGTGTAAATGGGAATCACTAAGCTCGCAGGCCGGAATGTTTCGGTGTTTGCGCTTGTGTCGCGCGGTGGTGTAGCCCCGAGCTAGCACATCAGGATGACTAGGTTCCGATGTGTCACCCTTCGAAACACGCACCTCTCCGTTTTCTTTCTTCTGACGCGCGGCAGGGCTACAAGAACGCAGCAGCGTCGGCCACGGCCGGGCTACAGCGGTGGCGTCCGCCGCTCGAGCCCGGCCGTGGCCGACGCAGCTGCGTTCGGGAAGGCGATCCCGCGAATCCCAGATAACGGCTGGCAGAAGTCTGGTTGCACTCTTTGTAGAGCCACGAGTGTGAATTCAAAGAACGCCGCATGTGGAATTGTTGCGGGGGTCGTTCACAGCTTTGCTTTCCAAGCCCCTTCACAGCGTTGATTGGAGCCTTTTTTTTTTTTTTTTTGTAATTGCATCTTGTCTTGCAGGATCTTGGGATTAATTGAACTGCGCAAAAACCGGTCGTTTATTTATTTTTAGAAATAATTCTCCCGTTATCCATGGTTTCCTATTGTTTAAATTTCTCACATGCCTCAGAGAAAAGGAACTATCATGGATGGCCTTCAGTCTGGATAAAACGACATTGTAGGTTCTATTAGCCTCATTTGTAGGCGAGACATATTCTCAGTCATTGTTTGCAATCACCTTCCGAAAATTTCTTAAAATAACAAGATCAATGCGAAGGTAGCTCAGATTATGCGGCCTGCAAGTAGTACCTGACCTAACGTAGCTAACGAACGCGAATGTTGGAAGGTGGTCACTGATGTCACGTGCAGCAGTCCCGGCATTTATGTTACATTTATCGGCAAATTAGTCGTGCAAACGTCTACAGACGTTGCCGTCGAACGGTTTACTCGTTTCGGGGCTTCAATAAGATTGTAAAAAATTCACGCATCTCCACGAAGTGAATCATGACGAGTGGGCGAAGCACTGAATTTGCCGTAAACCACCCGTGGCATTGCCCATTCGCGCATGTAAATGAGTTACAACGCGTGGGTACAGTACATAGAATTCCAATCCAACCCAAACCGATACAATTCAATTTAATCCAATCCAATTCATTTCAATCAAATCCAATTCAATCCAAATCCAGTCCAATCCAATGTTCCTCGCGCATGCGCAACACGCCAAGCCGCGGACAAAGCGAGGTCCTAAGGTGCTTCGCCCCTAAAACTATGGCCCTGATGCCACGAATTTCTTCCCTGACTCCGGTACACATTTCATGTCAATATTCACATCGCCCGACAGATACAGCAATCTCCTATGAGAAGACGCGTAATCAAAAGGAATCTCGAGCGCCTAAAAAAACGTGTCTATTTTTTTTTCGTTTGGTGGACGACACAGAACACAAAAAAAATCAATTTAGGCTTTTAAAAGTCAATAATTCAGCATCTGTTGTTCCCATCGTAAATTCTTTGTTTTTTTCAGCAGTCATTGTATTATGAATATACATCGACACAGCCACCTTTGCGACTATATCTGAGAAAGAAAAAGTGCGTATAACCATCCAGAGCAACGTATTCAGAATGATCATTATACCACGTTTCACTGAGCATTATCATATAAATAAAGAAACTCAGATAGTTAAGGAAAAACTGTGGATCATCAAACCTATTTGTAATCGAGCGACAATTAAGATGAAAAATTCCTAGTACATTTTCATGTGAAATTATTTTAAGTACAGACGGAGCTATAAGCCTGCGACGACTCCTCGGATAAGTAATGTCAGTCAAGCAGGGGCTTAAGATTTAGCTACCTCCGCCAGTGGCTGGGCCTCAGTCAAAACTCCCAGCAGCGAAGACCCTGTTGATGTCGCTCAAGCATAAAATTTGCACCTTGGTTTAGCCATCACATTGCCTAGGAAGAATTTTGCCGTAACTGGTCCACGCAGACTTCGTTTTTTTCTTCACACACATTTTTATTAACATACAATTTTTTTTCACACACATTGCAAAAAGCTTCTTCAGTGTTGGGTGAAGGCGCTTGTTCACATACGCAGCTGCTGGCCAGGCTACACCAAGCTCATTGTTGAGGGGGACGCTCTTGTCTTTACGTCGTTATCCCGTTTCACCTGTAAGATACGTAGGATTACTTTGCAGGTTACATTGTTGGTTACGTCCTTGGTAGGAAGGTAAATAATCTCATCACCTCGACCGACACTGAATTGCATGTTTGTCCAGATAATGTCGATAGAGCCTGCCAGCAGCAGCCAGTCTGTCCAAGTATCGCGTGACGTGCTATAGTACCAATCCGGTGGCCACGTTAGGCTAGTTAAGCAACGTGAGTGGGATCGGATCAATAATGTTAACTGTTTCTTTTCCGTTCTGGGAGTTGAATTTGCGCCCCCACATGTGGTTATGGGCGTTAAAGTCTCCCAGGATAAGAGTTGGGTTGTTATCGGGTAAGGTGAGAGCCTCTTTAATAGTAATCTGCATCCTGGATTTCTCGTTACATGGCCGCCAATAACTGTTGAGCGCGAACAAGTTGCCTGTGTTTTTCTTAGAGAAAGAGTGAAGTGCTACAAGCGTGTGCTCACATCTTTTCTGTCTCGTAAGTTGCTGCATTGTCCCGAAGTTCTTTCTCACTAGTGTGGCGGTTTACTTGCATCTTGGAATAGCGTACCGTATAAACCGGAATATAGGTCGAGTTTTTTTCCAAAAAAATCCGCACAAAAGTCACCCCTCGTCTTATATAGCGGTCATTGGCAGAATGTAAATCGTTGTCTGGCAACAATGTGCAAGCGCAGTCCGTCGCCATCGCCATTTGTGTCGGACTGCTCTCTCGCACTATCAGGCCTTTATTTGATTTCGCTTTTCTCTAGTTTTTCGTCTTTTACTCGTTTATCGTGCGTGCGTGCGTACATTTCTGTACGTCTCTGTGCCGAGATGAGTGGCGGCAGTCGACGCCAGTTCACCGCGGCGTTTAAGCTGACGGCGATTAAGTCGCCGAGCAGAATGGGAATATGGCGGCGCAACGCCAGTTAGCTAAGCTGTGCGCGTGCAACCCCCGAAACCGATCATTCCGTGGACGTCAAGCGGTGCACCCTGAGTTGGAGAACAAAGTGGCGGACTTCCTCCGGGAACTTCGTCTTGGAACTTCGCTCACGATCGCTCCGGAGGCCATGCGCGGACGGGCTCCGCGAACTGTACAATGAGTGGATAGCCGGCGACAACAAAAAGATGTCCTTCTCTTGGCAGTCGCTGCCCGACGACATGGTTACACGAGCGTTCAGGAAGTGCTCCATCAGCAACGCGCCTGATGGCATGGAAGATGACAGTGCGAAGCAGTCATCCTTGGACGACTCTGAGATCTCGGACGAGTGACTTCGGCAGGCATAGTGAGTGGCAGTGACGGACGGACGTCGAAAATAAATATAGACTTTGTGAGTGCGCTTCTGTGCCGAATTATTTTTTTTGTGGACTTTTCCCGCCTCAAGGCAGGGGGTCGACCTATATACCGGGTCGACCTATAATCCGGTTTATACGGTACGTAATACAGTCAGGCAGGCGCGCCCGGCTGTTAACCTCCAGGGGTGCTGTAATATCTAGCCGGGGATCGTGTTTCGCTAAAAAGGTTTTTAATTGCGTTTCCAGTTTTTCACAAAGAAATACTAATGGTAGAGATATAAAAGGTACACATAGCTACCTGACTGGGTCCCCCTTTCCTGTACAGACACCAGCAGCAGCCCAAAGTTAAAAGATGAAAAAAGAATAATTTATTGGCCGTGTCTAGAGTGCTGTCCGACGGTGTTATCAGCACTCCACTATATCGACGTCCACCGGCGTTTCGTGGCAAAATGGCCGCGTGTTGCAGTCTTTCGCTCTAGATAACGTAAAGATAGGAACCTAACCTAAACGTAACAAAATAACGTAACGCACACAGAGAAATCATCTAAAACACCAAAACTAACCTAAGGCATAAAAATTACACCTCAATTCAATAATGACAAAAAAGCAACGGAGGCAAGAGCCGGTATTGAATCACCGACATTGGGATCAAGAAGCTAAGACGGATCCTCTACGCTACAACGAGAGACTCTCCGGCTGGTGCTAGCCTAGTGTTAAATATACGAATGTCGTCGGACGGCACACTAGCCATGCCTGCAACGATCAGCTAGAGTGCCGTCGGACGGCACTCTAGACACTGCGTAATTTATTACAACTGGTAACGGAACTGTGCGACTTTTCTTCACTTTCATCGCACTTTCACTGGGGGATTGTCACAGTGTTTTTTATCTCTTGCTTGGGGCCATCTTAATTTCTACTGGTGCTCTTTCCATCTATGTAGGGACCTTGATTTTAGACTTGGCACCCGGTCGAGTGGTTAATTGCTTCAACAAGGTTGAAATTTTGGCTGGTTGGTACATTTTCAGACAGCAGAAACACCGCAGTTTGATGGGAAAAGGAAGAACAGGACGATGCGCTGACTGACAGCCAAATGCTTTATTTCCGTGAATGGCTAATAAAGGCACGAAGAAGAGGATGGCACAAACAAAGCTTGCAAACTTTACAAGGCAAGGCAATCACACTGATCACTTATTCCTTTTGATAAAAGGGATAATGACGGGGCGCTCACACACGTTTCGCTGCAGTCATGAAGGCTGTGCGCCTCGCACATTTCACGAGTTCGTTGATCACTGTACGTATCTTGAGCAAAGGCTTGCATCCGAATTTTTTTTAGTGATCCGAAAAATGACTATTGTGAACAACTTTTAGGGTGTTCGCATTTGGCGCCCATCGCCAGTTTGGTCTACATAACATCGCTTACAAGAAAAAAGGATTTTGTGCACAACATTTATGAAACACTTAACAAATTTCCAATAGTGTTGCTTGGTGCATAAGGGCTGTTTGTTGCCTTATTTATTGACTCGGTTTGTTTGGAAAGCGGGTCAAGCTTGCAAGTTTGTTTGGGGTTGGAAAACCCACCTTCACGCTCGCTTTTCGCGCCACTCTTTTCACATTGTGCGAGACTCGGTGAATATACGGTATAACAGCGAATTTTTTTTTCTCTCTTGATCGATGCTGGTCCTGATCTGGATGAGGCTTATTTTTCAGTTCACACACCAGACCTTCTGGAACACTGGCAATGACGCGGTAGGAAACAATACTTTTAGTCGGTCAACTTGCTTAGAAAAAATTAAAGCCGTTCCCCTCAATGTGAAAGCTGTCGGAAGTGCAGAGCAGTGATTTGCCATTTTGCCATAATGGGCTGCAGCGCCGTCATCCGCTCACTGCTGCCACCCAATGCATTTCAAATTTCCCACTTTCGCAGCGCTCGCCAGCGGGAGTTCTATTCTTTTTACGCTTGCTTAATTTTGTATGATGGAGCTGTTTTGCTTCATTTCGAACGCACAATTTTTTTCTTGCGCGGCTGGAGCCTTTCTGCGTAATTTCGAAAGCACCATTTCTTTCTTGCGGGGCAGCTTTTTAAATGCAGAGCATTTATTTAACTCACAATGTCACCCGTCCGTTGGCGATCGGCGTCCGCAGCCAGCCAGCACGTGCGCCCCTCCCCCGCTCCTCCTCGCTCTCAAGAACAGGTGCGGGCGCGCATGCGCGTGCTCCGGCGCTGAAAGAGGCGTTGCAGCAGCAGGTGCTACCTCCTCTCCCTCTACTGCGCGCGCTAAGGCAGTGGCGAAGCGTCAGCGTCGAGCGGCCGATCCCGATCGTCGAGAACGAGTGGCCGCCGCCAGTCGTCAGCGTCGAGCTGCGGATCCATCGAATCGAGAGCGAGACACGGCTTCGAAACGTCAGCGGCGAGCGGCGGACCCCGCGTTACGAGAACGAGATGCCGCGGTCGGCCTTGTTGACGTAGTCCACGACGTACGCCGCGCACGCGTAGTGGTCGAGGATGATCTGCAGGTCCATGTTGGAGTCGAGAACCCTTCCGATCCACGGGTTGAACGCGTTCACGCGCTTCTCGGCGGGGGTCCTCGCGTGAAGCACGCACGGACGCGACGCGCCAGCCCGCAGAATCTCCGAGTACTCCTCCCCGGACCGCACGTCGAAGGCGCGCAGGAACTCGTCCAAGCTCGCAAACTCCCCGTGCTCCAACGCCTCGTGCATTTCGACGTACTTGGCCTTCAAGCGCCGTCGACGCACCCGTACGACAACAGCAACTACAACTACCACCGCCAACTACCACAACCTACGCCACGTGACCACCCCCAATGCTCTGCATTTACTCGTGTCCCTCGCGCGGGGGCATGCGACGGAGGTTTTTTTCGCTTACAATTGTAAAGACCGACCCAACGAGAGTTCCTAACTAAACGAACGCGGGGGCTGCCGGTTATATACACAATTTTTTCTTCAAATGTACCTGCAGTTTTCTTTGCGATAAATACAGGGAAGATGGGCTAAATAACGGGCGAGAAATTTGGGTCCGTTATCTCGCTGCGCCACCTGTTCCGGCAGTCGTATCGACAGTTAGCGAGCTAAGACAACAAAGGGAGCCCATAAAGTGCTCTGCACTTAAAATTGCATTCTGCTCCATGCTCACAAGAGCACGCGAGAGCTGCTTTTGAACGTGGTTTTGCTATACCCTGGTTGACAATATGCATGTATGAAAATCGTATTTTTCTATTAAGCGAAGGCTCGTTCGTCAGGCTAAGTGGTTGTAGCCGAGCTTTAAATACGCCAAATATTAGTTCAGAAAGTTGGCGCAGGTCACGGCTGTCAAGGTTGAAAATTGTCAGGCAATCGTCAGCATAGCGGAACACCTTAATTGTTATCGTCTGGTCAAGATTAGCCATTAGACTCCTGTCAAAGCGGGCCATTAAAAGACTGCTAAGAAGTGATTTCATTTATTGTAGGGCTTAACACGCCGACGCGACGCAGGCGATGAGGGCTCCGGATTAATTTTGACAACCAGGGGATCTTTAACGCGCGCCGAAATATCCAGCTCACGGGCGTTTTTGCTTTTCGCCTCCATGAGAAAAGCGGACGCCTCGGCAAGGAATCGAACCCACGTCCTTGCGCTCAGCAGCACAACGCCTTAGCCAGTGAGCCACCGCGGCGGGTATCGCTAAGAACTGGTGCAATATATAAACTTATGCAGATAACATGTTTCTGAACCATTAACCGGTTTTCGGGTAAGCTGAAAGAAGACTGCAGGTAAAACATTAAAGGGACACTAAAAGCTTAATGAAATCTTGTTTTAACTGAAAAAACATACGCTTCGTAGCTCCCGCGGCGTTTGTTCGACGAGCAACGATGCGTTATTTGCTGAGAAGTAAGCAAACAAAGCTGGTTTTTCTCCAACCCGCTTCCCTTTCATTTTTTCGTAACGTGGCCATTGCCTCACAGACTGCGAGCGAAACGCCCGCAATGGTAGCGTCTTTGTCTCCGAGCCATGGTCGACTACGGCAACATTTCTCCGGCCGATGAGGCTGGCTTGGACGTTTATGATTTTTCCCCGACGGAATCAGAAACGCTTTTATATGCTCGAGCGCCCGGTGTGACCGCCTACTCCGGACTCCCAGACCCCATCCTGCACGCCGCAGCGAGCGAAGTCTCTTTAGATGCAACAAGCGTCGTTCCGAAAATCAAGCGGGTCGTCCCGGTCTCCTGGTTGGCGCGGTTCAGGAGGGCGCCTTCATTTAATTCTCGTATGGCGGTCGCAGCCACGTCATCTCTCGCGCTGCGCGAACCTAGCGGGAAAAAACACTCTTCACGGCAGCCGTGTCGAGTACAGTGGTCATTGCCCGCTCTTCCCCTGGCTCAATCATAACAAGGGCAGAGCGACCCGCGCTTTGCGGATCATGAACGGCGGTCGAGGTGAACGGAAAAGCACAAGGGCGGGTCGATCAGTTAACCACTTACAGTAAGTTTGTTTCACGGGCACGCTTTACCGATAGCAATATCCACATGCAGAGAACGGGAGATTGGAAGGTCAGGCGGGTTTCTTAACCACCTGCAGTGCGACGTGTTCCTTTTTTCCGCTTCTTATGAAGTGACTTTAGCTTCTTCCTGCGGGGTATACTGTTTGCAGAAGCTCTGGCGCTCACTGTCTTAGGTTATTGACTTCGCTAATAGCACAGCAATGCTTTTCGAAAATGAAACTTAAGGCAAGATGGCTGACTGAATAGTGAGGGAAGCAGCCAGCCTCGCAGCGTATGAAAGCTGTAGTGAAATCAAATCAAAACAAATCAGTTTATGTGCATAATAGTGATGCGGGCAGGCTTGGGGGAAATGTGCAAAGTTTTTACTTGAGGAAACCCGATCCCCCTTTAGTACAAGGCATACATCAAGGGCACATCTCGCACACTCAGCGAAACAGGCGCTTCATGGACACAATTGGCAAAAGAGATTGGTTAAAAACACTGTCTTTATAAAATAATACCCCTACATTTATTACACACCACTGAGACACTTACACAAGACCCTAGTTAACCTAGAAATAGAACATAATATAATAGAACATAACCTAATAATATAGTTGAACATGTAATAGAACAATAATAAAACATAGTAACAATATAATAGTAGATAAAACAATAGAACATAACCTAGAACATAGAAATAGAACATAATAGAACAGAACTGAAAAACACAACAGCAATATCTATGAAAGCAAAATCGGCATAAGAAGTGGCAGTGTGAGAGCAGTGAAAGAAATGTTGCAGGTGGTACTCTCGCATAGCGCGAACACTAGCTCCGTCTGATGAGAAACCGTTTGAAATGAAGTCATGTAACAGTCTCGGGAATGCATACCCCATCATCTGCCGTCCATGCTCAGCGCGGCAAAATGGAAGATACCAAAAATAGTTACTTTCCGAAAGTGTAAGCCACGGCGTTTGGTTTCAGGGATATCATTTGTAAAATAAACTTTCAACATTATTAGCAGAGTCCTTCAAACGGTATTAAGGGACTCTGGTATAAGCAACAGCTTTTTATAACGCGTCGCCGGCAGGATGTATATACATTATAAACAGGTGCAATTTTAAAACGCATAAACAACTCCCTGGTGTGCGCAAGGTATTCAACGTTAGCTATGTGACGCACTGCTTTCTTTTGGAGCAGGTACGTCTTGTGTATGCCCCAGACAAAGAGGCAACTGCTTTACAACTGCTAGTCTGTGTTTTTTAGATACGATGAGCTCTCGTAAAGTTTTGATCTACATTTGTTTTACGTGCTCCACCACTTGGGAAGTGCGTATTTGAGAAAAACATTTATACAGTGAAACCTCGATATATCGAACAGCGCGGTACCCGCGAAATATTTCGATGTCGGACACGGATATATCGAACACGGATATATCGAATTATTGTCTATATCGAACTGTCTAAACATCCCCTTGGAAATCCCTTGCAAAAGTATAGCGCTGTTGTACGCGTATATCGAACTCTCGATTACGGGCACATTCGATATATCGAATTGCCCCTGCAAGTGCGCTTCTTCTGATGCGGTGGATGCGATGATGACAGCGACTTCTCCTGCCGCGTTCTGTTTCTGGCATGTTTTCTGCATGCTCGAGCGGTTTTCAGTGGTTGATCGCGCAGAGGGACCCATTTGGCATGTTACATGTTTTGGTCCACGGCCCACGTTTCGGAGCCATGGTCACGGAAAAGCGGAAGACTGGATTTGTGAACTTATGACGCAGAAAAAGAAGCAAGCGAAGCTTACAGGTTTTGTTTTTTTGTGTGTTAAATTGTCGTTATCGTAGCGGTGTGGCTTTGAATTTACCGGGCTGTGAGGACCAAATCCGTAAGGTACCGCTTGTAGCGACTTTGAAAAGCTCTGAGTGATGTGCGGAGTTTTCAGATACGCTTCAGATAGGCATATTTCATATTTCGAATTATCTATATATCGAACTATTTTATGATCCCCTTGGAGTTCGATATATCCGTGTTCGACTGTATAACCAGAATTCGATATATAAAATTACGTAAAAAACGCGTCATAAACTGGTACAAATCAATAAATTAACGAATTGTGCAGTAAATACTCACTTGGTGCTTCAAAGTATTTATTCTTTTGGCTTAAAGTACTGCAGCAAGGTAGCCTGGCGTGTTATACACGACTTCCTCAGCGTAGTCCAAACGTTCCACAAGCGACAGTCCGGTGCCTTCTATAGCGCTGCAGTAGCGGTGCGGTAGGGCCAAAACCGCTGAAGCCTCGGTCGAAGTCGGGAGCGGGGCACTATCAGCGCTTGCGGGTACAACTTCGGCAGCGTCTTCGTTTGTGCGCACAGTAGTAACCCCCGCCATGATCTCCACATCCGTCAGCTCCGCCGTCGTTCCGGTGCTGTCGTCACCGCCAACAAAGTCATCAATGCACATGCTTCGTAGCTCAGCACCAACAAAGCGCTCCAGCTGGCCCCAGGTTTCTTCAAGCTTGCATTCTTCTTTTCCACCGTCCAATTCTGCTTCGGTGCAAACGATGCGCAGCAGTCGGACACACCCACCGCGCCCCCGCTATCCTCGAGGGTACTGCGGGATAGCTTGCCGCCTGTCAACAGAGCGCGAGCGGTCTGGGAAGTCTGGGGTGGCGGAGTTCGATATACCCATTCCATGTCCGTCCTAGTTCGAAATAAAAAATTAAAAATGCATGTAATTTTTCGCGTGGTATAGAAAGTGTTCGATATAGACAATAATTCGATATACCCGTGTTCGATATATCGAGGTTTGACTGTAGATGCTTCTTCAATGAGCTCGCGCCGTTCATCATTTTTGTGAAGTCACAAACCGTAGTACCCGAAAGCATACGGGGTGTCTACACCCGTTTTTTTTCTTTTCTGGATTTTTCTCCCTTATTTAACAACTGCTAGTCGTGAGAATGGCGTAGTTAGATTCTCGGCACCGTAATCTATTGATACAGGCCAAATTGTTTTTACCTATAGTGTCCCTTTAATAAATCTAAAAACTGGCTCAGGTTCACTCAACACGAGTATAAAATTTGACGATGGCGTGACGGTTGATACACTTTTGCGCTTTCGCTCATGTCAGCTTCAAGTCGATGTAGCCTTGTAGCGTGGTTTTGCGTTTCTTGTTTGAGTACATGCACGTCTTGTTTAATTTATCGGATTTTCTGGAGGACTGCATTGCGAACGACGTCCATGCGATCCCGAAGAATTTTATTCGTATTCACTGTGGCTTCCTGAATCTCCTTTGTGAGATTATTTGGTTGATGGCAAAGCGTAGGTTTCACTTCGGTGGTAGACGTTGCTTGCTTTTCCACGGTCGCCTGCCGTCGCAGAGGAATTGTTGTCTTGCGATTGCTTATGGTTTGGCTTCACCTACTCGCCAGCAGGGATGTGTGATCACGCCTGTTAAAAGGACCCAGAAAATCCTTTTGTAAACGTTACGAAAGGCCTTTATTGTCGCGTAGTACCAATGCCGTTGGAATTATTCATCTACATTCAGTATTAGCTGCGCCAGAAGCAATTAAGTGCACCTCTCCCCCCTTGCCGATCGATTCCTCCTCCCTCTCTGCTTCTTTCAAAGCAGCTGGAAACACTGGGAATAGCAATGTGACATAGCGACGCTCGACTTCCGTTCTCCGCTAGCTACATTCCTGCGCCTAGGCACGCGTCAATCGCTGCAGACCCGCCTTTGCCTCGGGATCGCGCAGGAAGGAGGAAGAGCAACCGGAAGCCAATGGCAGTGACGTTGCCGGTGACCGACGATCGGCCGAATCAGGGGGGCGCCTCGCCGTTGCGTCAGCCGCGGTCGGCGTTGCGTCAGCCGCGGTCGGCTCGCTGCGGCAGCGCGCTCATCGGCTGAAAAAAGCGATCTTAAAAAATTGTTTACAAATTATCCGTACAACGTATGGGCTCGCACTTGGCTCAAAAATCCCCCGTTATGTGTTCTACCACCTGAATGCATTTGATTGCCGCCTTCACAAAGCTTTTCTGGGTCCATTTAACAGCCTCCAGGCTGGTTTGCAGTGGCGCTATCAGTTTGGTCTGTTGTGCTAGTTGGGCCTGTAATTAACGGCATTCTGTTCATGGTGCTTGCGCATTCTGTATTAGTGCGGGAAATTGTTATGGTTTTCAAGAGCAGCGGGAAACACTTCGCATGCCCAGCTCACCTGTTCAATAGTGTATCCGGGGGGCGCGGTCCGCGACGCAACCTTTGACTGGGAACTTAGTCTTCTGCTGGAACTGCGGCCCCTTCATGACGGTGTGCAGGACCTGTTTCGTGACTGCCTCCGCTGCTGGGTAGAGGACCGCTACCGAGATCTCGCCCGCACTTGGCGGTCTGGTCACGTCGGAAGGAACGTCGTTCTGCCTGGCGATCCTGATGCTCTCTTTTTCGGAGAATTTTGGGTGTGATAAAACGTTTAGGGGTGTCTTTGGTTCCTGTGAGATTTGGGCCCTCGCAAAGTTCTCACGCAGACGCACAGGTATGGTGAAGCGGTTCTGGATGCCAGATTCGTGGAAAACGCGGATGTTTGGATGAGGACATGCCGTTATTCGGTGTCCTACTTCGTGGCAGCGACTGCACACCAAAACAGCTTTCTTATACAGTGAACAGATATGTTCATCTCCATAGAGTCGGGCGTAGTAGGGCCTGTTTGGTCTTGGAAAAGTCAGGACAACGATTGTGAGCTCTTTTCCTAGTTGCCGGCAGGAGTAAACTTCAAATTTGTCTTGATCGATGTTTTTCAGAATCTCGGCTTCGGTGAGTCCTGTGGGGACGCCGCGAATGACACCTTTTACTGAGACGTCGGGAGCCAGCCCATGTAACTGAACGGTGTGCATGTCGTTGAAGATATGCATTTCCGTTAGTCGGTTGAGGGCTCTAGCTATGTGTTTAAACGGGTTGCTAATGGTGGCTGTATTTTGCTTAGCGTCTATGCGTAGGTGAACGTTCCCTTGCGGCCCCGTGGAGTTGGTGGCTTGGAGTAGAGCAAGTGCAAGCATGGATGGTTCAGTTTCACTTAGCTTTAGTCCGTCTTGCAGCCGAAGCACGAGTTTGCAGCCGCCTCTGGGAAGACGACTGGGCCGCGGGAGAGGCTTTCCGGTGTCTGGGGAAGCTTGCATTACGGGCGCAGATGAAGGCAGGCTGAGTTCGTGTTCGGCCTTGCGTTGACGGCGGGGCTGAACACTTGACTCGACGTGTATGCATAGCGTGTCGTCTTCCTCCGGTAAAGTGTCTGGCTTGTCAACTCTGCTTTCTTCGTGTTTCATATCACTATCTTACTCGGTTCTAGATTTTGTGCTTGGAGCAGCAGCGGCACGACCCCCGTCGTCGTCAGAAAAGCCTTCAATTGTCACTACACTCCCACTAGGCCAACAACACCGTCGGTAGGCCTAGCGCACTTGCCCGCAGGAAACCGCAGGTCTTCGGTTGTTAAAAGACGCACCAAGCGGTCAAGGAAAGGTACTTTATGGTGCAAAATCATCAGGGGAATACGATGGTAGCAGAGATAACGCTTGTGAAGGTGGATTCCTGAGCCTACTTGAGAGTTCCCAAAGCACACAAGAAGTGCCTTCAGGCGAGCATCGTCTTCATCGTCGCCCTCCGATCAGCGGGGTGATTCTGTCAGGAGAGTGTAGCGTGCTTCTATGAGTCACGGCAGTCCGTCCGAAGGTGACGACGAAGAACAACAACCAGCGAAAAAAGACGAGGACGAGGAAGGTAAAACGGCGCTGCTCTCACGGAGCGTGCAGGATTGGAATGAGAGGTGGCAAGACTCAATGCCGGCGATGCGTTGTATCACTCCAAGCTGGTCACGCGAAAATATATTTATAAACACTAACCACCGAAGTCCGTCTGGTTCTTCTATGCCACAAGAGAACCCACCACTGCAGAAAACGGTGTGTAAAAGTTTTATTTAGGGCGGCTCACCTCATGCAGAGCAACAGGGACAACGAGTGCCATATGGCGGCTGTCCCTCGTTCTTGCCCGGATAGCTGAGGTGTTCGGTAATTAAAAAAGACTGCGACGGCTTCTGCGAAACCACCAACACGGAGTGGCGCTCGTAAATACATGCCGCCATCAGTCAGCGTTATTAAGGAGACCGGCATTACTCTACCCGTCACACTAAGCCGCTGTGCTGAAACGGACCGTGCGAGCCTACAGCAGACAGTGACGGTTATGCGGACAGCCCACCTGCACAGTTCTGAAGGGCTCTCTACTTGGCTTATATAAAAACGGAGTGAAACCGAGCGCCGTGAAGCACCCCTGTGTTGATGACGCGATATGCGGCTCCACATTCTTGTGTGAATGGTTCTTCGGTTACGCCTTCGTAGAGAACTCGTCTGTCAAACTTTACGGTACTTCGAACACCCGGTGCAGCGCCGGCCGAAGCCTCGCTTTTTTATTATTACGGCCGCCGAAACAACAAAATATGGATCCCCAGACGCCTCAGTGAATAGAGGCGAAAAAAAAAAAGCCGGCAGAGTGGTAGGTTGTAAATTACTGACGATCTCCCGTCTGGCGGCGTTGTTCTTAGCTTCGCACATTGCTTTTTTTTTTTTTTGGAAGCGGGGCTCTGTAGACGAGATGAAGTGTTCTTGTTGTGAGAGGTTAAGGTTTCAGTGGCTTATGTTTATTTTTTCTCTTTTTTTCTCAAAGTTTTGCCCTCGTCTACTGTTGGAGAAGAATTGGACCCCCGCATTCTACCACCGGCCGTTATTTTACCATCCCCTTTCATACTAATATATACTAGAGGGAAATCTGGCGCCACTGTCTTGAGGAGCCACACTTCAGCGAGCGTTCCGTTCATGGAGGAAGAAAAAGTTTTCTTCCTCCATGGTTCCGTTACAGTGCCTAGAATATATTGGCTAGTGTGCCGAGGGCGGGCTCCAGACGGGCGCCGGGAGCGATGTACGCGGCCGGCTGCCGCTTGGGGCGCTGCCGTGCGGGAGTGTGCGCGTTCGTCCAGCCCGAGCAGATCGCGCGGTTACCTGCACGCTGGTTTCAACTGGCAGCGGTGGAACTTTCCATTATGCGCAATCTCCGTCCCACATTAAATAAGCTCTTGTTTGTCACCTGAGCTTACGGTTGATATTTGACTACGTTACACTGTGCTTGCGAGTGTATTTAAACGAAGGCACTAGGTTTCGAACGTAAGCGCTCGGCATGCAGCTTTGTAATCATTGCGCCTGGCTGATAAATAATACAATTCAACAACATTGCATATATTCCAGCATACAACGGTAGTTGCACATCTTACAAATGATAAACAGAATTTAACATAACTTCATGAATCATTCAGGCATGAAAGAACAAATAAATGAACATCATGTAAAGATACCTACAATGCAACAGAACTAATGGGATTATTAGGCACACACGGGTATCTGAGCACTACACAAAGATACACACAATTCTACACAACTTTATGCATTATGCCAGCATACAACGACAGGTGAACATCGTTCAATGACCTGGAGCTTGAACACAAAGGCAACTTTACACCCCATTTCTCACTGCTGGCAGTGACGTAGCTTGAGAAGTTTCTGCCGCTGTCTTTGTTCCTCCCTCTTTCTATCAAGCCCTTTCACAAAAAATCTGAATCTCATCAAAACGTAGAACTTAAGCACGGTTGCTCGAGTTGTCGTTCCATGCTCAGTGCACCCCAAGTCTGGTAATGTCAATGCTTGCAACTCCGCAGCAAAGTCTCGCAGACTGCATTCGTGTAGCTTATTCTTCCTGAAAAAGGAAGTGAACGTATCCTCCATAGTTTGTACAGTCTTACCCAGTGCGTTACTTGGGTAAATAAGGCCGCCATTGTAAAAATGACACGTCAAGTATTAGTTTCCATCCCTGCTGGCCTCATTTTGAGGTCGGCATAGCTGAGCTGCACAGCTTGGACATGAGCTTTTGTCCACAACTTTGCGTGCCACATACCCTGCAACATAATACGTCAAAGCACTGTTGCTCCTTTTCTCGTAGTACCCTGCATGGTCTTCCTCCAAATGTGTGGGACGCAGCGATTCGTCGATATCATCAACGTTGCCATTGTCAAACAAGTTATCTAGCGTGTCTAGAGAGCATGTGCCCGATAAAGGTGTGTCAGCAGCGCCAAGCAAAGATTCTACAACTGCTGGCGAGCAATAGACCCTCTTGGTGGCCTTGAAAACTTATAAAATAATAATATAATAATAATAATAATAATACTTTTATTACAACAGAACAGAAAACTGTACAAAGTCACAGGCCTGCCAAAGCCACAGTAGGCTTGAAGGGCAGCGCCTGGCAGGCAGCGAAAATCCGTGCACATAGCCAAACATAAAAGTAACAGAATCGGCTATTCAAGATGATACAATATAAACCTGACTTCGAATACAAAACATGGTGAAACTGTAAAATCATTACAGGGTACACTGTTCTACAGAGTGACGGGAAACTGAGCAAACAAGCCAACAGAGGTGGGCATCAGCAGCAAGCAGAGTTAGGCAACTTCACAGCAAAATGCACGAAGGCGATTTTTCAGTTTACAACGACAGCTCACTTCAAATACACTGGGTGGCAATTTATTGAAGGACGACGGAACATAGTAGCGCCGCATTCCTTTACCATTCCTAGTAAGACACCGTGGTACCCGATACAGATCTCTTGGTCTAAGGCTACGCGTAGGAATGTATTTTTCTTTGTAGTCACTCATCCAAAAATGCTATAACACTATTGTTTTCATTAACAGCATAGTAAAATTGGTCAATTGTAACGCTGTGAAAATATTTTCACTTCCAGGGAGGCATGAAGTATAGGCTACATTTTTTAGCAGAGAGCTTAGAATGGAATTCAGCCTCTGCTGCCATGGAGCTGTGTGGCGGAGTGTTCCTACTTCTGAGCAAAATTTACATTCAGTGTCGTAACGATTCGGGTGCATTAAGTGAAGACGCGTGGGGTGTGGGAAGGAGCCGGATTTTATGAGCCGTAGGGTAGTTTGTTGTTCTCTGGAAAGATCAGGGTAAGGGTAAGGAGAAGGTAGGGTCTGTCTCTGAAGACGATAATTCTGGATTATCTCCCTGAACGTGACAAGCGGCTGACTGTCCTCGTGCAGCTCCATAGCACGGGAGGTAAAAGCGCAGGCTTGTTGGTGGGCGTATTCGTTGCCCTCCATGGAAGCGTGAGCGGGTGTCCACATGAGCTGAATGGAACCGTTTGGGGAGTGGTTTTTTAGAACACGCAGTGCAGGTCGGGACACCCAACCCGACGGGTGTTTCCGGTAGGTTTGTTGGGAATCGGTGACTACCTTCCGAACCCCTGGTTGAGTGATAGCCAAGGCGATGGCTGCCTTTTCTGCTGCCGTCATGTCTTGGGTCATGGGGAGGCACACGCAAGGAAGCTGGTTCTGGAGGTAGGCACGATGATGGCGTATGGCTGCCCTCGATGTTGGGAGGCGTCTGTGTAGATCTGCATGATCCCCACCTAGGGTGGTGTTGAGCGCTTGAGCCCATGCTTGTCGGCGACCCTCGTCGTGTGAGGGGTTCATATTTCTATGCAAAGGGAGCATCTTTAGTTTTAGTCGCCAAGAGTCCGGGAGTACATCAAGCGGAGTGACATTCTGTGCTGCGCAGCCAATCTGGTGAAGGATGCGGCGCCCCACCGCAGTTCTGCTCATTCGGAGCTTCTGGTTACAAAGATGGCCTTCTATAAGCTCATCCACCGTGTTGTGGAGCCCCGTGCTAAGCACCCTCCCTGTGGACGCACTCATGGGAAGAGCAATAGCCTGCTCAACCGCCTTTCTAATCATTATATAAAGCATCTCTACGTCCTACCGAGAAGAAGACAGGGGGTTGACGTAAGTGATTCTCGACAGGACAAAAGCTTGAATTAATCAAAAGGTATCAGATTCCTTGAGGCTTCGCTTCTTGGTGGCAACTCGCCTGATCATATGTATGATTTTATTGATGCTGTGTTTGAGGCGCTGCAAGGATACGTCACTCTTGGTGTTGGCCTGGAGATGTAGGCCCAGTATCTTTATGCTGGGGCTTGGAGTGATGGCCTGGCCATCAAGGAGTATTTGAATGTGTTCCTTGATTTGGCATGAGGGCGGACGACGAGGAGCTGTGATTTTTTACGTGAACACTGGAGGCCATCTTTAGCACATTGGCGTACTAGAAGTGAGATGCCATTCATTGGTGTAAGCTTCCTTTAATTTTTGTTAACTTTTAGCACATGCGCAAGGCGTGCACAGGGCCGCTAGACGGGCCGTGGGCGGACCGCACAGCGGCGCGATAGGTCACGTGACGCTTTCACGTGGCATTCAGCGAGAATGCAGGGGGTAAACCCGTAGATGTGCTTAGTGAGTACACCACCTGTCTTCCCCTTCTTAGCGTGGGCTCGTAGCTAAATCGGTAAGACGACGGGCTCTCGGTTTGTTGGTCTATTAGTTCCAGGTTCGATTCCCGGTGGTGCCAGTAAATTCTTTTATTTGTTCGCTGGAGTTTTCTGGTGACACCAACGGTCGGGAAAGAACCCTTGGGGGGTAGAGGCAAAAAGCTTTGATTTAAGATCTGCAAGCCACCAAATAATTCACCACCCGGTACGGCTTTGATAAAGGAAGCCGGCGCTTGTAAATAATACCAGGCTGCCAAAAAACACGGCGGTGATTTAGCGCAATGAGACATCGCTTTGTCTGTTTGATTCTACAGGATGTCCTTTAATCGCTACCAGCGTAAATGTTCAAAAACTTAAAACCCCTTTCATCTAACTAAAAAGATGCTTAAAATTCGAAGATTTGTTTCCGCAAAATTAAGTGGGCGTTTGCGATTGATTTGTTGGAATTCCATTTACTTGGACGTGCGATGAGCAAGTGGAAAATTAAAGTCCAACCATATCGGAGCGGAGCAATCGGATAACCGTCAACATCATAACGCTAGCGACTCATGTTGGACTCCGACCGCTGGAAGTGTTTTCCCTGTTTCATCATCATCATCATCATCATCGTCATGGGCCCTCCCATCGTCCAAAGTTGTATTTTTTGCAGTACGTTTTGTGGTGTACACGGAAGCCATCAGTGAGGCACCGGAGCCTTTACTTGCAATGTGACGCGACTTCCATCCGCTGAGTTGCTGCCGTCTAAATAGCAAAAAAATAACTTGTTGATGGCATCATGTAATGTGCACACGTTTTTTTTAATCTCGCGTAAAGTGAATTCCAAAAGAGAAGGCTTATTTTTGTTCTATTGTTATTCTTTTATCGATGCTTAATGGTATGGCGAACCCGACACAGCACTTTATATACTTCAGCGCGCGATAATTAATTACATTGAACGGTTTGGAAATTCTTCGTTTCAATTTGCCGCGTTTTCAGCCCGATAGGCGTATGACAGATTCCCGGCATGACCTCACAGCTTTGTGCGGACGTCAAAACACTGTGGATGCCGGTGGTGACGTTGTTTCGGCCACGCCGACGACGGAGCTGCACGGCTGAACTGCCTGAAGGTGCTTGGCCTACAAGTACGGCGGAAGTTCGATTACCGCTTTCAAGAAAAGTCCTGATGGCGACTTCTATTGCGATTCCGGGCTATAATATCGCTTCATTTCCCGTGTGTGGAACTTTATTTTTGCCAACAGTGCCTTTCTGCGCAGTGGCTATGCCTGTAGCTCTGGCTACGTGCACCCGTTTGTGAATGCGCCTGCGCTCCTGGGGCGACGTGCGTGAAGTGACGTCACGAGTATTTGACGAGCGCTGTGCACGTCACTTCTTTTGGCTACCACGGGATGATGTCACGCTGATCTCCATTCGCTGAGTGCCGCTCCGCGTGCTGTTACGTCGGCGCGATACATGAGATTCTGTTAGAGTATGCTCTTCGCGTCGAAGGCCGCTCATATTTCAGCCAGGGTATTCTGTTGAGTAAAGGAAGTGAACTGTGCAATAATATTAACGCCAAAAATTGGTGTCAGTACCCCTTTAAGTAATCTTTCCGACCATGCTGGTGTCATCACAGTTGGTTACTTTTACTCTTTCTTTTCTCGATCCTCAAGCTCCACTCCCCATTTTTTTAAATATGTCTTTCCTCTCTTTAAATCACTCCTTTCCACTTTCTTGTGTAAGGCAGCCAACGGAACTATATTCTGACAGACATCCCTGCCTTTCAAGTAATGTGCTATCCTTTCTTCTTTCGCTCCTCATTTCTGTGAAAGAATGGTTCATATTTCGTCGACTTCGGGAACTTCGCTTATGCTTGTGCCCCGTGGGGGAGATATGTGTTATAGGCAAACGTAATAAGTGACAGGTAAATCAGTGTTTTAAGCACGCGCGTGCCTGTATTAAATCTGTATTAAAGGGACACTGATGTGATTCGTAAACTTTGCGGGATTACGATCGCAAATGGCAGTCTGGAACCCGTAGGCTATGCTTCGATCATTCTGGGTACGTTTGCGCGAATTTATTTAGTAGAAAAATCAATTAGAAAATGCTGCCCTCCTCTCTGCATCCTCGCCCATTTTCTGTGGCGTTTTCGTGTGAAGTCAGGAAAAAATGAATTGGCTTGACTGCGCTACTGCACAGCTCACCGACCTTCCGATATAGAGTCAGTTCAGCCGAGCGTTTAGTCCGCTGGCCGCCGACGGGTCGTCGCGATTCGTTTGAAACTAAGCCATGGCACGTTTCTGAACGGATGATTGTTCCTTTCTGTAGTTTGTTAGTTTGCACACTGTATCAAGCTTCAAGTACAGGTCGCTCCAAACAAGCGTTGCACAAGCGCACATCGACGCTTCGCTGACTGGTACGCTAGTAAGAAAACCAAGGACAATTAAAGGAAGAAGAAAACAAAATCAACTGGAACTTTTACCGTACAGCGTAAAACTACGGTGCAGGAAGCACATTTTTACGCTGGATGAACAAGCACAGTGGTCAGCAGCATGACCACACATCTGCGAACGCTTTTCCGTCTAAGATACGCAATCGCTAGACATGAGATACTGTGAAAATTTGGCGCACGCTTACTGCACGTGCGCTATACAACAAATAGTCACCTAAGCTGCTTTAAATGCTAAAACTAAATAAAAGTCTAAACTAGTTATACATTATATACCTTATAATTCCAACAACGACGGCGCTGGCTTGTGGCCGAATTTCAAAGTATTGTCCAACAAATAGTAGGGCCCCATCAGACATGCGGAATTAATGGTCGCAATATTTTTACAAATATCCATAAAGCAAGGTGTGTCCTCGAGTGCTGCGACGCCTTGCACACGGGAGTGGCAGCCCTGCAGATTGACTTGGTTAAAGCGCTGGATTGTGCTTCACACGAGATATTGTTTGGTATTTTGGATCATGTGGAAGTGGGATTCGTTATTAACGAGGGCATCGCCCTGGCGTACCGCAATTGCACTACGCGGCTGATCGTGAACAAAAACTTGGGAGCCCCAATTGAAGTGCAGCTTTCGGTGCGCCAGGGCTGCCCCCTCAGCCCCCAATTGTTTTGCATATATTACATGGAAGCCCTGTGTATGAGTATAATCAGAAATAGTGCCATCGAAGGCTCCCTACTGAATGAGTCGGAGGTCAAACTTTTGGCTTATGCAGACGACGTGGCTGTTTTTTCTATGAACAAAAAAAGTGTTCACTTGGTAGTTAACACGGTTAAAAAGTTCGGCATGGTGACGGGTAGTTTTGTGTACTTGGCAAAGTGCCCAGGATTTTGGCTTGGAGAATGGTCATGAAAACCGCCAACCTTTGCTAATGTTAGTTGGGTCGCCGCTTGGTGAAGTACTTGGGCGTTGAACTGGAATATTACAAGGATACTGGCGTAGCCAGACACAGGCTTTGAGGGAGAAGGCCGAGAAATGGAAGGGGGCAAGGTTGTCAATTTTTGCACTGGCCACGGCATGTAACTTATTCTTTCTAACGAAGATCTGGTATATTATGCAGGTACTGCATTGTTCCGGATCAACGTTCAAAGGCTTCACCGGATATTCGCGGTGTTCTTTTGGGGATCAACATGGGAGAGGTGCAGCAGAACAAACCTGTTACGGAGAGTCCAAGATGGCGGCTTGGGGCTGGCGCGCCTGTATGTGCGACAGCTGGTAAACCGGTTTTTGTTTTGGCGAGATGTTCGCGACTCGCTCTTGCAGAGTGTCATGCAGGCACGGCTGGCGCGTGCTATACCGGAATATGTAGTATCGACAAGGCGCATGCCAGGTGGCGTGAATGGGTATTTGAAGGAAATAGTCATGACGGCCCGTTTTCTATTCGCACGTTTTTCTGCCGGGTACCTGTCCTCTGTGACACGCAAAAAACTGCATAAGGACATTTGCGATGTTGTTTTCCACGTCCGTGTGTATAGATCTCATTACCGTGCTGGACCAGGCCAAAATGTGCTAAAGCGCGCCAAAAGAATGGAGCTTCACCCTGGAGTGAAAACCTTTTTCTTCAAATTACACACAGGCACTTTGTCTGTTGGAACCTTGATGCAGGGTAGAGGGATTTTTGTGCCATGGTGAACTCAGTGTTCAATTTGCAAACAGCCAGAAACAATAGAGCCCATTTTTCTGCATTGTTGGGCAGCGGTATTTTTGTGGGATGTTCTCCAGAGGACCCTTCATAAAGACTTCCCGCTGAGCTCCCATGGCATACGGTTTCCAGATGTAGAAAACGAAGAGGAAAACGAAGAGGAGTGGATATATATATATATATATCCACTCTGGGCGCGTGTTTTTCTTTCTTTCTTTCCCCTTCTCCCCGTGTAGTCAGAGTGGCGCTGGTTACCACCCTCAAGCGTCAGATACACTTCTAGTAAATATAAATAGCCCAGAAAGTGAAGGAGAACACAGTCGCCCAGATAGCCGAATTGGTAAGGCATTCGACATCTAATCGAAAGGCGTGGGTTCGGTCCCCACTCTGGCCGCGTGTTTTTCTTTCTTTCTTCCGTATATTAAAAAAATTGTTAACTTCATTAACCGTAGAGTGCGACTGCGCATGCGCACTCCGCTTAGCGGCTGAGCGGGCTAGCGGAGCGAGCAACACGGTCCGCTAAAACGCAGCCTGAGCGGCCCTCTCCGCTAGCGCGATGATGATGATGATGCTTGGTGGCTTCCCCTTTGTGGCGTTGCACAGCGGCCTTAGCGCAACGCCACTGTACAATCACATCGCCAAAAAAAATACAAACAACATAAATAAAAATAATATCAAAATAAAAAGTAAATACTTTTACGAATTTTTTGTGCTACTCTGACTTCTTTGTTCGCATGTCTTCCCAGATTGTTCTCTGCTCTTTTCCCGCCAACATTCTAACCTTCTTTTACTAACCTCTACTGCTGTCCAGTTCACTTTTCCGCTAACCTTAAAGCCAAGGGCTTCCGGAAACTGGATGGCTCCATCACTGAGGACTGGACGGATACTTTTGCACTGAGTTACAATATGTCGCATGGTTTCTGGCTCATTTCCGCAGCCTGCGCATAGTTCTTTCTGTACCGGCTCGCGGATAAGCGTTTTTGTCCGCAAGCAACCCGCTCGGGCTTCAAAAAGCAATGCACTCCCTTTGGTATTATCGAATAATTTTTCCCTTGTGATCTCCTGCTTCCCGATTATGTAGATATCTAAGGACTTCTTCGCATCCATCCTCTTTTTCCAGGTCGTTGTCTCTGTTTCTTTCACTTCATTTTTTATTGCCTTGGTCGTTTCCCCTGCACTTCCAGGTTTCATATACTTTGTCCTGAGCCTTCTGGTTCTCTTCCTCCATTTTGTGTCCACGCTTTTCATGTAGAGATACCGTAACACTTTGGCCGCCCATCTCTGTTCATCCATATTTCTAAGTCGTTCTTCAAAACATATTTTGCTCTGTGCTTCTCTCCCTTCGAAGGATGCCCATTCCATGTCTCCCTGCACTGCCTCATTTGATGTTTTACTGTGTGCTCCTAATGCCAATCGACCTACGGCCCTCTGATTTACTTCTTGCCCTGATTGAATCTCTGATTTGACACACACTACTGCGTGATTTGACACACACTACCGCGGCCATGCGATGCGGGCGCCTTCTCGCGCACGTGCGGCGACTCCGCTTATTCTAAGATGGCTGCCATGCCTGCGACGAGCGCCGCGGCTTCAGGCTTTTGTTTGACGCGCAAACCGCGAAAGTGGTTCTGCATCGATGTGGGCTTGTGCTTGCTGCGAGACGTGGCGACTGCGAACCCATTTGAAAACTACACAGAACTATTCTAGTTCACTGTAACAAAACTATAGTGAACTAGAATAACAAAACGCCGAGTTTGATCGTTGCCGTCGAAAAAGATTCGAAAGGATCTGGGACCAACTTTGTCGGCTATTGCGTGGCTATTATCAAGTCGAAAATTTATTTTCATTCATTGTAACTGACCAGTAACTCAATACGATTACACGTGTCAATACTTAAACAAATAAGCTATACGTACTGGTATTACTTTGCTAAAGTGGCGAAATGGTTTTCGGTTCTGTTTCATTGCGCCAAGACGGCGCTGCTAATCCGAAAGGTCCTGTCCGCTGTACGCATACCTAGAACGAGAAAATCGCTCACCGCTCCGCTGCAGCTTTGCGTTGCTAACCGAAGCGGAGCGGAGCGTAAAAGCGCCAAACTAAAACTCTCTAAAGATATAAGATTCCCGAACATCGCGGTCGTGGTGGGTTTTGAAAGCAGATTCTATAATTGTTGCTCTAAGATGTTCAAATGCGTGACCGGGACCGTTCACATGTCTTGACAGGGGCAAATAAAGGCAACTTTTTGCATGAGAGCGGTGATTATTGAATCGTATTCGGAAGGGCGTTTCAGTTTGGCCGATATATTACTGTTTACAAACAGTGCACTCTAGAAGGTATACAACATTAGCAGAGTCACAGTTGAAGTTACCCTTTATATTTACGTAGTAGTCTGAAGCCGTGCTGGTGGCACACTGTGTGGTGGTCATGTGTGGGCACACTTTACATTGAGTTTTATTACAGGGCATGCAACCAGTAGTTTCTGGTCGGCTGATACGAGAGTTAGTAAGAAAGTCGCCTAAATCCTTATTACGCCGGTAGACAACATGTGGTGCTTCGGGGAATATGCTTGTTAAGCGTATATATATATATATATATATATATATATATATATATAGAGAGAGAGAGAGAGAAAGATAAGTCGGCAGTCTACAACGCCAAAGGAGGCATAGGGGTGTGGTTAGGCTCTTTTTTTTTGGTACGGTTAATGAAGTTAATATTTTTTTTAATATACGGAAGAAAGAAAGAAAGAAGAAACACGCGCCCAGAGATATATATATATATATATATATATATATATATATATATATATATATATATATATATATATATATATATATATATATATATATATATATATATATATATATATATATATATATATATATATATATATATATATATATATATATATATATATATATATACATATATATATATATACACATATATGAGAGAAGGTTCCTCGCTATAAGGTTAACTGTACGATAGAGAAGTCAAATTGAAAAACATAATATTCATTCTAACGTTTCGACCGGGGGCCGGTCTTCTTTAGTGCAGATAATTTGCGTTTAAATACATTTTAGTTGTGGGCGGGGCAAGCAGATGTATCAAGCAAAACGTAGGCTCTACGCGACACAGAAGCAAGCGAAGCCCCAGAAAGGGGTAGTGGGGAGGCGTTGGAGCAGTGTCGGGGAACAGAGGGGAAAGCGGAGGCGTAATCAAGGCAGGCGAGGCTATAGGATAAGAGGAAGGTGCTGCATGGCACTGAAGTCACCACGGGAAAGCAAGTGAGGGACAAAGTAGGGGCTCGTTTCCTGCTCGTTTCTTGACTGGAAATTGACTGGTTAGAAAATGGTGGGAGCGCCCAGAGGTAATTGCGGCCGCCTAGTGCAGGCGTTAACACGCGCGCACGCACGCACGCACGCACGCACGCACGCACACGCACGCACGCACACGCACACGCACACACACACACACACACACGCACGCACACGCACACACACACAACACACACACACACAAAAGAAGAAAGAAAATGAAGGAAGGAAGGAAGGAAGGAAGAAAGAAAGAAAGAAAGGAAGGAAGGAAGGAAGGAAGGAAGGAAGGAAGGAAGGAAGGAAGGAAGGAAGCGATTGAGGCAAGAGAGGGGGTTTCCCCGCTGAGGTTCTCCCGCGGGAACCGCAGCGGGCGAATGCAGGGATGAAATAGGTTCGAAGAACGCTCCAAACAGAACGTGGTTTCACATAAAGTGAAATCGCGGAAACGTTTTCCTGCGTAATACGTGACAGCCGTCCACGAGGCGGACGCAGAAAGGCAAGGTCATTCAATTCAACGACAATACAATGCAAAGTAACGCTTATTTGAGCTAGATCACATAAATACAGAAAAAATAAGTGGAAATAAGGCTAAATAACACATACAAAAAGAGCGACATACAGTGCCACATGAAGTTCTCGAAGAGCATTCATGAAAGATCATATTCCCAATAGCAATTTTTCAGTGGTATTTATGTGATCTAGCCTAAATTAGCGGTACTTTGCATTGTATTGTCCTTGCATTGAATGGCCTCGCCTTTCTGCGTCGGCCTCGTAAACAGCTGTCACGTTTTATGCAGGAAAACGTTTCCGCGATTTCACTTTATGTGAAACCACGTGCTGTTTGGGGCGTTCTTCGAACCTCCTTCATCCCCGCATTCCCCCGCTGCGGTTCCCGCGGGGGAACCGCAGTGGGGGAGCCCCCCTTTCTTGCCTCAATCACCCTCTTCCTTCTTGCCTGCATTTTCTTTCTTTTTTTTTGCGCGCGTGTGTGTGTGTGTGTGTGTGTTAACGCTTGCACTAGGCGTCCGCAATTAACTCTGGGCTCTCCCACCACCCTTTTCTCCTAACCAGTCAATTTCCTGTCACGAAACGAGCAGGAAACGAGCCCCTCCTTAGTCCCTCACTTTCTTGCTTTCCAGCGGTGACTTCAGCGCCATGCACACTTTCCTGTGTTCCTATAGCCTCGCCTGTCTTGATTGCGCCCCCTTTCCCTTCTGTTCCCCGGCACTACTCCAACTCCTCCCCACTACCCCTTTCTGGGGCTTCACATGCTTCTGTGTCACGTAGATCCTACGTTTTTCTTGATACATCTGCTTGCCCCGCCCACAACTGAAATGTATAACCCAAATGATCTGCACTATTTGTATCTTTGAAAAAGAGCGGCCCCCGGTCGAAACGTTAGAATAAATATTGTTATGTTTTTTTTTTTTTGTTTTCACTTTCACTTCTCTATCGTGTATATATATATATATTGTGAGGCACAGGGCAGGAGTCGTCGGGCACCGGTTTATTAAACGAATCCCGCAGAGAGCGACAGGCTAGTGAGCTCAGGTCGAGCGCAGAGATTCCAGAACACACCGATGATGATAGCGTGGACGACGATGTGCGCGGCGAGCGAGGCTGGTGGCACATAGCATCTGGCGCATAGCCACTGAGGAGAATGTCCACATATGGCTGCTAATGTCTGCCTTAGTCATAGCTTACAACATTTTCCTCGGGGCTGAAGCGGCCGACTCGGGCGCTTAAGGCGGATTCCGGGAGTTGAAAGGCTTCAGCCGGGAAACGTGTACAACTTCAGTGTTGCGACAACGGCGGTCGGTGACAGTAGAGGTGGGCTTAACGCGGTAATTTACCGGTGAAGTCGGTTCCTGGATAGTGTAAGGGACTACGAAGCGGGGAAGGAACTTCTCGCACAGTCCTGGGGTCCGGAGCGGAGTGGAAAGTAAGACCTGATCGCCGGCTCTAAACGAGGCAACGCGGCACGAAGCGTCGTAGTTTGACTTGCGGTCTTCCTGTGAGGCCCTCGTCCTGAGACGAGCGAGATGGCGGCTATATGACAGCCTAGAAATAAAGTCATCGATACTGCTGGATACAGAGGCCACAGGCGCAGTCAAGAAAGAGTTATCGAGAACAGTTGAAGGTGGGCGGCCATGGACAAGGAAAAATGGTGAAAATCCCGTGGTTCCTTGAACCGCTGTATTATAGGCGTAGGTTACGAAGGGGAGAATTACGTCCCAGTTTTTATGGTCGGGCTGAATGTACCAGGAAATCATATCCGAGAGCGTGCGATGAAAACTTGGGGGGCGGTAGCTGGACGTGGTTTTATGTACAGTTTTGGTGAAGCGAAGAACTTTTGCAAGCACGGCCGAAAGAAATACCCGGCCTCGGTCACTAAGAAGCACTTTGGACGGTCCATGTCGCAGGAATATCGTCTTCAAAAAGAATTCAGCCACCTCTAAAGCGCAGCCCGTGCGAATAGGTGCTGTTTCCGCGTATCGTGTCAAGTGGTCCACTGCGGTAATGATCCACCGATGTCCAGCCGAAGTGACGGGTAGAGGACCGTAGAGATGGATGCCAACGACTTTGAAAGGATAGGAGGGGCACGGCAGTGGCTGGAGTGTGCCTGCAGGTCCCGAAGTCGGACGTTTGCGGCGCTGACACAATACACACGATGCAACGTGTTTGGCAACAGAGGTGGATAGGCCGGGCCAGAAGAAGCGGCTCTTGATACGATCATAAGTTTTGTGGAAGGCAAGGTGGCCCGCGGTAGCGTCGTCGTGAAATGTCTCTAAAATTTTGCGTTGGAGGGCACGGGGAATGTCGGGCACCCATCTGTCGCCTGTTTGGTGGTAGTTGTACCGGTAAATGGTTCCATTGTTGAGTCGAAATTGGCGGAGCTGGCGGCGTGAACGAGTTGAGCGGAACCGCCTAACAGGTCAATGAAGTTTCGGCAGTAAGTGTCGGACCTTTGCTGAGAGGCCAATTCAGGAAGTGGTTCCGTGCAAGTGTCCACAGAGGCAATCCGTAAAGCGGGATTCACACGACGGAGAAACCCTTTCACGGAGGCGGACGGATATGTGACGTCAACACCACGTGACCGGATTTTCCGTCTTGGTGGCGCATCCACACGTGCGGAGCTGCGCGGAGTGAGTAGCAGACGACAGCGCGGAGGAAGCGAGGGCGAAGCTCGCTTCCTCCGCCCGAGCCTGGCCCTATGTGCCAAAAACTGGTTCCATTCCCTACGGAGGGCCGCCGCCGCCGAGCGAAGGCATGCGGTGGCATTTTCTTTCCCGGAGCATCGGCGGGCGATCCGCACCGAGGGGCGGAGCCTAAAACCGGTCACGTGAGCGGCTCCCGCGGGCCAAAAAGAGAGGGGTTCTCCGTCGTGTGAATCCCGCTTAAGGAGGAAGGAGGAATCAACTTTTACTGAGCCCAAGAAATCGGTGGTGCGCGCTGGCACCAGACGGGGTGGTTCCCTAGTTACGGGACCCATATGTTCCCAGCAGCTCCTGGCCCCTGTCTGTCAGTGCGAGCTGAGTCGGCAGGGCGGGGCTGGTCAACAAGGTCTCGCATCGCTCAAGGGGTTGGGGATTGCGTTGATGGGGATAACGGGCAGCGTGAAAGAGCGTCTGCATCCCCGTGCTTTTTGCCAGTCTTGTAGACGACGGTGAAGCTGTGCTCTTGTAAACGGAGTACCCAATGGCCTAGCCGCCCGGTCAAGTTCGTTGGGGAAGATATCCAACAAAGGGCATGATGGTCTGTGACCACAGTGAAGTGACGCCCGTACAGATATGGACGAAACTTTTGAACCGCCCAAACTACAGCGAGGCACTCCTGCTCTGTTATTGTGTAATTTTTCTCGGCAGGTGTCAATGTCTGGCTGGCGTAGGCAATTACCTGCTCAACAGAAGATGTCCTGCGCTGTAACAGAACAGCCCCAATGCCATGTCCGCTGCCGTCGGTGTGCAGTATAGTGGGCGCTGTTTCATCAAAATGGCCGAGTACGGGGTCAGAGGTTAGGGCAGACTTCAGTTTCTGAAAGGCGGCTTCGCAGTCGTCGGACCATAAAAATGGTGTGGCAGAAGACAGCAGTTAATGTAGAGGGGAGGTGATTGAAGCGAAGTTTCGTATGAAGCGCCGGAAGTAGAAGGTCAATCCCAAGAAGCTTAGCTGCGAAGTTCTTTTTGGCGGTTTGGGCGCGAAAAATTTATTAAGGCATTGATTTCGTCAGGGTCGGGCCAGATTCCTTCTTTGCTCACCAGGTGACCTAATAACTTGATTGACTTGCTTGCAAAGTGGCATTTCTTTGTGTTAAGGGTCACGCCGCCGTTTGAAAGGCAAGATAACACTTGGTTAAGCCGACGGAGATGTTCGGGAAAAGTAGAAGAAATTACGACTATGTCGTCAAGGTAACATAGGCACGTCTTCCACTTTAAGCCGCGTAAAACAGTATCGATCATGCGTTCAAATGTGGCCGGAGCGTTACACAACCCGAACGGCATTACGTTAAATTTGTAAAGACCATCAGGCGTGGTGAAAGCTGTTTTTTCTTTGTCTTGCTCGTGCATGGGAATTCACCAGTATCCCGATCTCAAATCCAGACTGGAGAAGTATTCGGCTCCTTTCAAGGTGTCCAAAGCATCATCAATTCTAGGCATCGAATAGACATGTTTCCGAGTTATGTTGTTAAGCGCCCGGTAATCCACACATAATCGTAGAGATCCGTCCTTCTTCTGGACAACGGGCGATGACCAGGAGCTGGTTGAATGGAGAACTATGTTTTTCTTCAGCATGTCGTCGACATGTTCCTGAATGATTTGACGCTCCTTCAGTGAGACGCGATACGGGCGACGTCGAATGATACACGAGCCATCTGTGTCGATTCGGTGGGTGGCTGCGGAGTTCTGCCGTAAGATGGTAGAAGAAGAATCAAATAAAATTTCGTGTTTCCCCAGAAGAGCCAATGAAATTTCCTCTTGCTCTGGGTCTAGATCCGAACTGATTGTTGCACTAATGGGAAAGGATGAAGGCTTAGTGCTCACCGAATGATCGTCCGACGTAACAGATCCCAATGAGACGACATTCACTGCATCGTCGCGCGGAGCACAAGCAACGGTGGTCCCTCGGGGCAAGAAAACGCCATCGGCTGTAGTATTCGCTGCAGCCAGAAGATCAGTTCCCGCAGAAAAACGGACGAGGCAGGGGGATATAACTACACCATGAAGGGGGAGTTTTCGTGTCGGAGCAATGAGTACATCATCGTCGAGAATTTTGTCCGAAATAACCGAGAGTATAGTTTCTTGAGCAGGGAGAAGAGTGAAGTCGCAGGACACCACCAATCGCAGGTCTGCAGTATCCGAAACACTGGCCAGGTCTGTATCATTCATATGAATCATCGGTTCACCACAAGAAATCACAGCAGACGCCGATTTAAGAAAATCCCAGCCTAATATCATTTGGTAAACGCATGATGCCAGTACTGCGAACTGAATGTGGTGTCCAATGCCGTCGATAAAAACACGAGCTGTACACAGTCCAGATGGTTGAATAGTAGCGGAGTTCGCACCTCGTAGAGCCGGGCCGGAATAGGGAGTTTTTACTTTTCGCAGTCGAGAACAAACTTTCGTGAATTATCGAAATGCTCGCACCAGTGTCCACAAGAGCTTCAACACTAATTCCTTCAACTGAAACTGATAACGTGTTCAACGGTAGATGAGGAGGACTGCCAGAATTCCGAAGTGACAGAGTTTCGCCCCCAGAAACTGCCGCCTGTAGTTTTCTGTGTTCTGGGAGGCATGACGAAGCGGTGAGGTAGAGCTGCGGCGGAAGGGCGTTGGGGAAGATTGTCTCGGCGGACGGAAGCTGCGGCACTGGTCCTGGTAGTCTGCGGGTGACGGCGAACGTTGTGCGTACGGGAACCTTTGCGAATAGTAGTCGTAAAACGGTTGACTCCTGCTTTGTGGAACGGGGGAGTACGCGAGCCTTTCATCTTGTTGGCGTCTTCGACAGAAACGAGAGATATGCCCCCGGATGCCACAATAGAAGCAGGTTGGGTGGGACGGACGCCAATCAGGGTAGCCATACGCGAACTGAGGAGGACCTGGCAGAAACTGAAAGGGACCAGCAGGCGGCACTGGGTGAGGATGCACATGGTCGGACCGGGTGAGCATGGGCGGTCGAGGGACACGGGTAGACACAGGTACCAAAGCGAACATACCGAGTCGGAGAGTGGTGTCGAAATCGGGGCATTGGAAGCATAAGTCAGCGAAGACAATGCGGCATGAGTTGAGCCGATATCTGTTGCTGACGGGAAGGCCGGCATCCAGCTCTTGTTTGATTATCTCGTGCAGATCCGGAGGAGATGTCTCGCGTCGTGATTCTGAAAAGCCGAGCGGTGTCTGCGCTCCCAGTTCTTCGCGGATAATCGATCTTATCATGGAGCGCAAGTCCGCTTCGTCCGTGGAAGCGCGGGTGTCCCACTGGGTTGGCTGCACACGGAGGGACTGCAGTTCGTCGAGGCGCTGACACATCGTTACGACCTGGTTAACGCTAGTGGGGTTCTATGCGACCAGCGCGTTAAATTCGAAGGGAGAAATTCCTTTCAGGACATGGCGCACTCGGCTGTCCTCCGTCGTGTCTTTGTTGGCACGGTGGCATAATGCGAGAACGTCCTCAATGTAGGATGTGTGCGACTCACCTCGTCCAATCTCTTTTTGGCGGCTTCCGTACGCGTAGACGACGTGCCGAAGACTAGGCGCAGCTCGGAAGTAAATCGCTGCCAGTCAGTGAAGTCGCGCTCGTGGTTGTAGAACCACGTCTTCGCTACTTTTCTGAGGGAAAGGGAGACGTTACGGAGCTTCAAGGCATCGTCCCACCGATTGAAGGAGCTGATTCGGTTGTATTCATCCAGCCAATCCTCGACGTCATCGCCGGGAAGCCCAGCGAAGAAGGGAGGGTCCCGCTTGCGGCTGGTTACGAAGCACGGCGGAACGGCAGAACCCGCCGCGCTGGCTGGTTCAGCTGTCATCGGCATGGCCTCTTGTGGTAGGCGACGACCTGAACGGAGCTCCAGGGGTAAGTCGGGGGTCGAGGTACGAAGGATCAGACCGCTTTACCTCCACCACATGTGAGGCACAGGCCAAGAGTCGTCGGGCACCAGTTTATTAAACGAATCCCGCAGAGAGCGACAGGCTAGCGAGCTCAGGTCGAGCGCAGAGATTCCACAACACACCGATGATGATAGCGTGGACGACGATGTGCGCGGCGAGCGAGGCTGGTGGCACATTGCGTCTGGCGCATAGCCATTGAGGAGAATGTCCACATACGGCTGCTAATGTCTGCCTTAATCATAGCTTACAGAATATATATATATATATATATATATTCCCTGAAAAATAAAAACTGAAATAAAAAACGGGAACAAACCTGCAGCAGAGCTATCACAGGTTACAGCCAACTAGAAACATAAATGAAAAGGGGGCCAGGCACCAAAAATCTTTTGGAAGGAAAGCCAATCAAGAAAAAAAAATGGACCTCGTTATGTTGTTGGCCCTGCATAACATATGGCGCTCGCGCATGGCTTGCCACCACTTTGATGTAGACGCCTGCCCTACGCAGCAATGTTTTCGTGATTCCATATGACAGTGCGCAGAAGTGCAGAAACGCAAGGCATGCGCTTCTGAGTGGCTGTCAAGGATGGAACCCTTGACTACGCTTAGGAAATTTTAGAGACACATCAGCCTTCATAGGTTGGTGGCTTGTCGCTCGAGTTGCTCATGTAAATAGTTTTGTGTTGTGTTTCGGTGTTGTGTCCAAGACCGGCCTTAAAGAAAAAAAAATGCTAAAAATTATTAATCGGCGCTAAAACAGGGACGAGAGGAACACGTAACTCACAACACGGTGCCGAACTTCCAACTAGAATTTATTGAAAAAGATGCTGCTTATATACACAAAACTAAAAAACTAAAAACGAGAAGCAATTGGTACGTCTAAATGCATCACGTGTTTAAAAAAGCCACTTCTTTATCAGTCAGCGATAAGGACGGAGTACTCACGCAGTTATCCCCTGCCTGTCTAATAAAAAGAGCTTCCATAATTTCGCGCTCAAGCCTTCCTCGTGCTTTCCGCAAGAACTTTGTCCTATCTAGCAGGGGGCTACACTTGCATCGTTTGCAGTGATCAGATAGGTGGCCACCAGCTTTATTTTCAACTGCCCAACTGTGCTCCCTTGCCCTCTCATTGAAGCATCTCCCAGTTTGCCCAATATACACTCTTTTGCAGCTCAGGGGAATTTCATAAACTACACCCATCCTGCAGTCGGTGTAGCGAACAGCGTGGTTTTTTGCACAGAAAAATTTTTTGCAAAAAAAAAATGGCTCGTGGACAAGTTGCCTGGAGCGCGAGCTATGTTATTTTGCAAGTTGCAACTTCGAATCCCCGAGGGTGCATCCTTTTTTTTTTTTTTTTCTAAGCTGATTTCGTCGTTTTCGGCCGATGTTTTCTATTCTGATTTTACCATTTTGGGGCCATAACGTTCATTGCTCCACGAGCGAGTTCGCAGAACGTGCGCAGACTGACACTGACATTCTAAGTTCTATTTGGCGTGCTATTGCTATAAGCACCGAATGCTTGCGGGCAGTGGGCACAGGCCAGAATCAGCAGACCCTTGGGCTGGTCTAACACGCTTTTTACGATGGAAGCACGAGTGGGGCAAGCTCCAAAGATGGGTAAAAAGCGCTTGGCATTTGAGCGTCTGCGGTGACGCGGAGGGCGTTAATCCACTGTGTAGGCCTCGGCTAGTGATTGCTACGATTCCAAGCCGTTCTGGTGGGCTTGTCGGAGGCATTTTACAGCCGACAACAACGCAGAAGCGCGGTATGGCGATTATAGAGATGTCGAGAATGCCCATCCAACGATAACGTCGGATGTCAAGCCTGTTGTTTCACAAAGCCGAAACTTGTTTTGAATGCTATACTTGGAAATCGTCTAATCACGTAGCACCTTGACCTGACGTCACTACGGTTAGTTGGCGGAGCCGCCGCAAACTGCGCAGAGTAGTTTTTCTTCTTTCAGGCTTTATAATATAAATACCACCTTATCGCCCGGATAAACGATGGAAAGTGCGTTCATTTGAGCCAGTCTACGCAGTGCAAGCAAAAACAAGAGCTTGACAAATTCACTTCAGTGTCCCTTTAAATCTGGCCGTTTCTCTACCTAGAAGTTCCTCCAATATTTTAATGCAAACAGCGGGTCAGGTTTTTGTTTCTATAGTGAAATGAGGCAAGCTAATGGTTGTTTTTAGTTTCTTTGTAGACCACCTACATTCTGTGCTTAAGTACAGAATGCAGGTGGTCTACAAAGTCGAGAATCGCGCCACGATAAGGAGAGAGCAATGTTGGTGGAAGCTCGGAGGTGGGCTTTGACAAATAGCGACGGTGGAGGCACCCGCAAAGGAAAACGGCCGCCCAAAAGGGACACAAACTGTCATCAGGTAATGCGCTTGTCGAAGTGTACACCAAAGCCCAGTCAGACAAACTTCTAAACCAGATCAACATGTGTGACTTGCCCACTATTTAACAGAATGGTTGTAATCCTCCACAGACAAAACAAAAAATTACCATTGTTCTTTCATCATGTAGGAGAACAGCTCCAGGTGCAGGCAACATAACATATGAGATGATAAAACATGTACACCTGCCCAATTTTTTACCACTATCACGGGAGCCTCGACCGTTCGGTCGATCAGCGCCGCGGGATGGAGTGATACGGCAAACTCGGCGAGAGTAGCCGCGTGCGCACTAAGCAAAGGCCGCTGCTGTCGTCGTCTGCTAGGCTGTTCCAAGAGCAGATAACCGCCTCCAATTTTCGTTATTCGCTTATCACACTGCTGTAGCCATACTCGAAATCTTTCTTCAAGACCAGTTTCGTGGCGCCCAACTAAAAACAGTTATCAGCGTTGCCGAACGCAAGGTTCGTTCAGCGCAAGGTTCGTTCGGCAACGCTGATTGCTGTTTTCTGTTGGCGCCACGAAACTGGTCTTGAAGAAAGATTTCGAGTATGGCTATAGCAGTGTGATAAGCGAATAACAAAAATTGGGGGCGGTCCTCTGCTCTTGAAACAGCCTAGCAGACGACGACAGCAGCGGCCTTTGCTTAGTGCGCATGCGGCTACTCTCGCCGAGTTTGCCGTATCACTACATTATGCGGCGCTGATCGACCGAACGGTCGACGCTCCCGTGGTATTGGTAAAACATTGGGCGGGTGTACACCGAGACACGCTTGAAGCAATTCTTTACCTTTTTAACGTGATATGGCAAACTGGAGTGCTGCCAAAATCATGGAAAGAGGCGATTGCAATTCCTGTACTGAAACAAGGAAGAGACCCATGCCTACCTAGTAGCTACAGGCCGATAGCCCTTACAAACGGCTTAAGTAAATTGCTAGAAAAGATGATCAACGGGCCTTTACTGAACTTCTTGGGGTTTCATGGAGTACTGGATAGCCACCAACCAGGCTTTCGAGTACTTCGTTCCACAAACGACAACTATGTGGCATTTCAGTCTTATGAACGATATGCTATTGCTCACCAACAATCTTGCATGTCGGCATTTTTTGACTTGGACAAGGCGTACGTTACTACTTTGCGCGATGTAATTTTACTGGACCTTCGCTCGTTTGCAATGGTCGGAAACATGTTACATTTCATTATAAGCTACTTAACTCACCGTATTTTCGGAGTTCGTGTAGGTTCCGCGCTATCACAAACATTTACTCAAGAAAATGGCGTCCCTCAGGGGGCTGCTTTGACTTGCACCTTTTCTGTTGTCAAAATGAATTCCCTACAAAACATCTTGCTGCGCTCGTTGTTCTATTCAGTTTATGTGGATGACATTCAGATAAGTTTCAAATCATGTCAGGTAGCAGTTTCGGCTGCGAGAATTGTTTCACAAGTATTGGACGTCGTAGAACCCTTTCTTTCGATAATTCTCTAACGTTTGAACGTAGCTAATGGTCCCTAGCAGATTGTGGGTGTCAATTTACAAAGTTGCAATGCAACGCTCGACGTACTCATACGACTTGAGTCGTGCTCTGAGCTTTGAATCATGTAAATCATCAAACTCTCATCAGGCGTCCCTTCTGGGCAATGGACTGAAACTGTCGAAACTCGTGACATCCATGCCATTCTCCACCATAGTCGTCTCAGATCTCTCCACCTGTGCTTCCCCTCCGTCCCTCTAATCACAGAGTAGCTGGCCAAAGAACTTCCTCAGGACGACGTCTCTGTACTTCCTTCCATTAAAGATTGTTTCTCTCTCTTGCGAAAGACAGGTACAAATATGGGTTAACAGGCTGTCTAAATGGGCGACCGAAAATTATTTTCGATTCAAAACCGACAAAAGCACCTGTGATTTATTTTCTAGGCAGCTAGGGATAATAGTGAAGCCGTGAATTACGCTTAATGGAAACCAAATCCCAGTTAAAGGTAAACAAACGTTTTTAGGCATTTTGCTGGACAGAAAGCTCACTTTTGTTCCACATATTCAGCAACTCAAAATGAAATGCATGCAGTCTTGAAACATGCCTAAATTCTATCACATCAGTTCCACGGCACTGACAAGACACGCTTGCTTAAAATATTCCTTAGCGTAATGATCTCCAAAATTGGCTCTGAGAGGATTGTGTATCAGTCGGCATCAAAAGCAGTCTTCAAGATACTCAATGCCACTCACCACCTCGGACTCCGGCTTTCTACAGGTGCTTTCCGTACGAGTCCTGTTGAGAGTCTTTATGTGGAGTCTGACATGTGGTCTCTTGAATACCAGCGTAAATTCACAGCAGTCTTGTATGCCGTTAAAGTCACCTCACTATACCTCAGAATCCATGTAACCCAATAATAAATGACCACTCTACGGCGAACTTGCTTACGCCTATCACTTCCCCAACCTTTTAGGGGCGAATCCCCTTAGGGGTTGGGGCTGTTGGCGTCTCCTGTCGTCGTCGTCGTTGTAATCGTCGTTCGTCTCATGTAGTTACGGAACTAAAACACCGGGAAACTCGTTTACGCCTCGCGCTGGAACGTAAGGCGTGCTAAAAAACCCGGGGACACTCGTTTACAGCTCGCGCTGGAGAACTTCGTGCTTCAAATACAAGAGACTTTTACAGCCAAGCTGTATACCCGCACCCCCGAACGGTTTCATCTCCGTTGGCAAAAACACCAAGGCGCCAAGAATACACTTATACACTGCATGCTTCGCCCTCCTTAGGTTTCACGTTAGTGGAGATGGCCCACGATTTTTTAGGGTGTTCACAAGAACACCCTTTTTTCATCTTTTATATTTTATTTATTTATTTAGGAACATACTGAAGGCCATGTAGGCCAATTAGGAGGGGCATAATGTGGTAACAGTATCAACCAAATACAAACAGTAAACAGCAAAGAGCAGAAACAAGAACTGAAGTATAAAACAGTGAACGCTGAACAGTGAACAGAACAGAACAGTGAACAGTGAACAGTGAACACCCTTTTTTAGCGAAAACACCTCTTAAAAGTGTGCGCCATGGGACAAGATTTTTTTACAGCCAGATCTGAAGCCTCTGAGATGGGAATAGTTCATACGGACACACATAAAACTGTTTTTTCGGATCTAATTGCGCCTTGGAAACTTTTACCCGTGTCGTGTCACCTGCCATTTGTAAAAATTGATAAGAACCGACCACCCCCCATTCTCTCGCACCACAATTTCTGAATCTACAACACATATACCAATGCACAGAACTATACACTGATGCATCCAAAATACGCTCTACAGTAGCATGCCCGGCACTTGGACCAAATTTCTGCTACTCAGAAACAATGAATCTAAACGCAAGCATATTCACGGAAGAAGCATACAGTTATGACGGCTGTTAAATGCATAATACAAAGCATAATACCTATGTCTTTTATACACAGATTCAGTGTTGTAACGGCTTTATCGTCTGGTAAAAGCCATAAACATACGTATTTCAACCAGCTTCTAAAGACCATTTTGTCTGCATAGTCCATGTGGTTCCTAATCCCAATCTGCTAGTTCCCCGGCCACGGATTGTCGAATAGTACGCAGCTGGCGCTACGCACCATGATGAGGTTGACGTGATACCTAACACTGATCTGAAGGCTCTCATTGGACAAACTCCGCAAGCAATGGCAAGAAGCATGGGACACACAAGCAGAGAACAAGTTAGGATACATAACAGACAGAGAGAGCAGAATTACAGAAGTTACACTTTGAAGGCTACGTGTAGGACACTCACGCGGCACACATTCTTACCTTTTAAACGGCACACAAAGAGCACAATGTTCGAGATATGGATGAGCACTTACCGGCGTTCTCATCCGTGTTGAATGCAAGGGACACGACGCTGACGGACGCAAACATTTTCCAGAACTCCACACGCACCACATCCAAATACACCCGGCACATTTCCTCGCAGACGATCCCATGTTTGCGTGCAATCGTGTTTTAGAGTAATTATTACCATTGTATTTTAACACAAAATTTTATATCGGCCATAATTATTTCATCGATTCCCTCTGATCAGTGCTCCCTTGGTAATCACTAAAAGTTTCACTTGATTTCCGTTCCCCACCTCTACTTCTTATTAACACGGCCGTCTACACCATTAGGTTGCCTTAAATGGAATGCCCCCTAGTCCATTTCTTCTAACAATTTGGGCTAGAGAAATATACACCTGAAGGAGTATACGAAACCCTAGTATTTGGCGCTCTTTGACCAGGTTGCCCTTGCGCCAATAACAACACATACCACAACAACACATTTCTTTGCGCCAACCAATATACTCCATCCCAATGTACAGAATTGACAAACAGAACGCAATTTTTACATGTTTGCGGATGAGGGGGACGGGCGGCAAAGGGACGCACTGTCTGCGAGCAGCAATTATAACACCCACTTTGCGTCCATCTTTTGCTTTTCAGGCGACGATTCTTTTCAATCACGTATATTTTAACACGATAGCGTTTTATTCCGCGATACACGAAGATTTGGCCGACGTCATATCCGTCACGGAAATGACGCCAGTACAGCAAAGCAAGCGGTCTGTAAAGGGTGCACCCCTGCACACAGGGTGTTCTTGCGGGAAAGCAACCTTTAGTACGAAAGAGTTTGTTATACTTAGGGTTGCCCGTTTTCGGGTTTTATATTTTAACACAAAAGTGTTTTATGCCGGGATACACCAAGATATCATTGACGTCATATCCGTCACGGAAATGACGCCAGACACCTTTGCCGAAGCGACCCGCAAACAGGATGTCGCTTGCCAAGCACACCCACAAGACAGCCGCCGACTCGCAAATCGTGCTCAGCCGCAGATTTCGTGTACATTTCACTTTCGTGTTTTACCGATTTCTACGACAGAGGAATCAAACAGTTTTTTTTTTATTTAAACCTGCGCATTGAGGACATCTAAGTCATTCCTTTGAGGAGAATGTTCGGTTTACTTCGGTGGTGGCACTCTTCGCGGTAATGCCTTCTGCATCCGATCACCGTTAGTTCTAACCGCTGCTCCTGCGGTGTGAAAGGGAAAACAGGAGAGGATTGCATTGAGCGCACTCGTTCGCTGCGGAGCTGCGTTAAAGGCGCCGAACAAGCGCTGTATGCCAAGTACGAAAAGAACGTTTACACGGAGAGCGTCAAAGCATAAGAAGGGAAGCGGTAAATGTGCCACTGTCGTTCGAAGAGCAACTCACGTCTTTTGTGATTTTCCCGAACCCTTCGATCTTATCCTTGCCCGCAAATTGCTGTAGCATCGGGACGAAATTTTCCTTTTAGTGAGGCTTGAAATCCACTCCAAGATACTTGAATATTGTTTATAAATGCACATAGGCGATATCGTTCAAGAACGCATTCCATGTCTAGATAGCGATAAATGCTCAAAAATGGTTTCGAGTGCAGATACCGAAGAGGACCCTTGTTATTTCAGGCTTGGTTAGCCAAACATTTCGCTATCTGGGATGGTTTCAGAATACTTCCGTTATTGCTTATCTTTTTCACGTGTGCGGAGTACAACGCAGAAGTCTTAGTTTTGCCTCTCGAGAATTTCACACCATAATACTTAGAGACGAATCTGGCGCCTAGTGTACACGCGAACTCTGAGACAGCGCTTACGCTTTGGTGTGAACGACAGGAAGTTGAACCGCGTTGCTTGAGCTCCAAAAGCCGCTATGGCTTTTGTAACTATAAATCTATAAGTAATCATGTTAATCATTAATCTTGTCTATACACGACTGCCAGGTTTCACTTCTGGCCTATGTTTTTCACATCGCGACAGGCCTTCAAGAGAGGAAATGATATCTGGTTTTTCCACAGCCGCGTAAGCACAGACGAGTGGTGTTTTCATGAGAATGAGGACAAGCTCCATTCCATGCTAAACACGTATGTTGTGAAATCGACAATTTTTTCATCTGCAACTCTCGTACAAAATGTCGCCAATCCAAGAAACAGCAGAACCAGTTAGTCATCATCACCAGCCTATCTACGCCCACTGCAGGGCAAAGGCCTCTCCCATTAATCTCCAATTATCCCGGTCCTGTGCTAACTGCGACCAATTTATCCCCGCAAACTTCTTGATCTCATCTGCCCATCTAACTTTCTGCCGCCCCCTACCACGCTTGCCTTCTCTAGGGGTCCACTCTGTTACCCTTAATGACCAACGGTTATCTTGCCTACGCATTACATGCCCTGCCCACGTCCATTTCTTCTTAATTTCTACTAATATGTCCTTAACACGCGTTTGTTCCCTGATCCACTCCGCTCTCTTCTTGTCCCTTAATGTTCCATCTTTCATGTTCCGTTCCATTACTCGCGGAGTCGTCCTCAATTTAAGTTGAACCCTCTTAGTGAGCCTCCAAGTTTCTGCCCCGTAGGTGAGTACCGGTAAGATGCAGCTGTCATACACTTTCTTCTTCAGGGACAATGGTAGGCTGCCCTTCATTATCTGATAATGCCTGCCGAATGCACTCCAACCCATTCTTATCCTTCTAATTATATCTGCCTCATGGTTTGGATCCGGGTTCACAACTTGGCTTAAGCAGGTATATTCGCTTACCACTTCCACTGCCTCGCCACCTATCTCCAGTCATAAGTGCGGCTAATTCAGTTGCCATCGGCACCTGTACGGTTATTGATGAATTTGATAAACTTGCGTAGATCTCCAGTTGGCACACAATTGGATGTAACAACAGTTCAGCAGTGTGTGTAGCCTAAACTAATTTTCACTGGCTGAACTGCCTAAACTGCAGTCTAAACTCGTTATCCGGGTTGGTTCCAATCACATAGAACAACCGGAACAACGGGCGCCATATGGCGGCTGTCCCTCGTTCTTGCCCAGCAAGCTGACACGGGCGACCATTTAAATATACTGCCACAGCTTCTGCGAACCACACAAACGCAAAGTGGCACTCGTAAAAACGTGCCAACAGAGGAAAGCATCGGTAAAAATTGTGGTTGATCCCTCTTTCATAGGAATCGGTAAAACCAGAAAGTGAAAAGGGCCTTCACAGGAGCAGTTGAATGGTAAAGGAACCTCCTCCATGTGCGAAGGGTTCGCGAGCCTGACCCCACCAGACGAAGTGACGCCGACACACAAGAAACAAACAAAAAAAAACATAACCGGTTTATTCCGGGACAACAAAACCAAAAATGACATCCCCAGAAACAGCAGCTTGAAATACAACGGTCATGGGAACAACGCCACAGCGGATCCTTGCCTCAATTCACGCGCGTCGGCGCTCATTAGCGTCATGATGCCCTACTTAGCCTCGCCTCTCCTAGACGGCAGCACTATCTCAATGAGTCATAGGGAAGGAGTTAAGGCGCGTTCGTAGAGCTAGTCACCTCGCTGCTCATAGCGGAGTCGGCAGAGCGCCATGTACCTCCCGTTGTGGCGAGAGGGCACAGGCTCGGAACCGGGCGCCGCAGCGTAAATGGCACTTTTTCTGGCGACGTCACTTCCGTGACGGATATGACGTGACTGAGATCTTGGTGTACTCTTGAATAAAACACTTTCGTGCTAAATGAGGCGCATCATTTCTCCCGTAACGCTAGGCCGCCTTTCTGCAACGGACCGTGCGGGCAGCAGACGTGGCGGTTTTGCGGGGAGCCCAACAGCAGGGTTCAGACGGGCTGCTACGCGTCGTGCGTGGAAAAGAAAGGAAACGGGGCGCCGTAAGGCACCCCTGTGTAAAGAATCAATATAAGGCTCCACATTCTTGTCCCAATGGGTGTTCTCCGACACCTTTGCAGAGAACTCGTCTGTCAAATTTTGGGGCGCTTGCCACACGCGGTGAAGCGCCGGCCGAAGCGTCCCTTTCTTAGTATTACTGCCACCGAAACGACAAAAGGGGGGCTCCCCAGACGCCTTCGTGAAGGTAGGGGGAAAACAACGGCGGGATTGACGTTCACTTCCAGACCAAAAACACCGACATGACGATGGGCTCTGAGCGGTGGGTCGTAAACATACTTACGATCTCCTCTGCGGCGGCGTTGTTCTCAGCTTCGTACTTACGCTGGAAGCGGGGTTCTGTAGACGAGGTGCGGTGTTGTCTTTGTGAGAGGTGGAGGTTCAAGTGGCTTAAGTTTATTTTCTGCTCTTCTTTCAAAGTTTCACTGTCGTCCGCTCTTGGTGAAGAATTGGACACCGGAATCCTACAAGCGGCCGTTAACTTCACCGTTCTCTCGTGCCTTATCCGCGCATTAATGTACCCAGTGTTGTGACTGCGTTGCTGCCAGCTCTGATGCGCCGTTGGCCCCAAAACAAGATTGAAAATTTGTCGCTAATTTTTGCGCCGAATAAAAGGGTTTTTTTTTCTACGTAGACCTATGAATACATACCTACCTAAACGTAGCTGCATCTTTCGCAGGTTCGGCACTTTATGTTTATCTCAACAAGAATGCCACAACAAAAGACATTGGAACGACTTGCGTCACGCTTGCCTACCTAATTCCAGTTCATTTAAACAAAAACATCCAATCTGCCAAGCAATTGATCATGTGATATGACTTAGAGCAGTGTACGCGCCGCAATTTCTAGGCCCGGCCCGACCCGGCCCGATAGAGACACGGCCCAGGCCCGGCGGGGGCCCGAGAAATTTATAAAAATTGAGCCCGAGCCCGGCCCGAGCCCGACGATTTTTTAAAATCTGAGCCCGAGCCCGACAAACTCCTAAAATATGAGCCCGAGCCCAACAAACTTCTAAAATCTGAGCCCGAGCCCGACAAACTTCTAAAATATGAGCCCGAGCCCGGCCCGAGCCCGCCAGAGCGTTGTTAAATATCATCCCTAGTCCGACAGGATATTAACATGAACTTGAAGAAGTTTGCTGTTAACCTAAAAAGCGTAAGCACAAAGCGAATACGACTACTTTAGATTTAAATTTCCTTTAAACTTGGACCGAACTTTGTACAACTTATCGTCACTTGGAAGCTGTATTTTGGGTAGTCGTGTAACTTCATTTGCCACTTCATTTGCCAGTTTTCGAAATCAAGGCACACCCGAGGATACCTTAAACGATTCCGAGTAAGGGGATTTTTTTATTATTGCAATTCTTCAACAGATATTGCCCCTTTCGTTCTTCCATTCCTTTCTGAAATTTCATCAGACGATGCGTCCGTTTTCACCATTTGACTTTTGTCTTTCCCTCTAGTTACGTTGGCAGCATGATTTTATCTGCGCTTCTGTTCTTTCTTGCCTTAGTCATGGCTGTAAAAAAAATTCTTGCCTGAAAAAATCATGGGCACTGTTTAGAAAATTCGTTCTTCAAACTCTGCACACACTGCGAAATCCAGGTCACGTTTGTTGTGTTTGTTTTAGTTTGAAAGGGAGAGAGAAAATACAATCATGTTGTAGTCTGTGGCTGGAGTGCCCTCGTTTTCTGGCCCGCTCTCTCCCACTAAGCTGATGGGACCCAGACGTTTCTTTTATTGATGTGAAGGCTTTCTAAGCGCAATAGCCTTTTTATCATATCTTTTAAAGGCGCGGTAGTGAATTAGCACTTCCTTTTTTGTTTTCACTTTACCTGACATATCAACAAGAAAACTTTCTCTTGCCAACAATTCAGAATTTGCGGCACAGGATAGCCGGGCCTCAGGAACTGCCCGGGCCGGATCAAACCGGCACGGCTCGACAAAATTTTGGTTCAAGCCCGAGCACAGCCCGGGCGAGAGAAAATGCGTGCTACCCGGCCCTAGCCCGGCCCGCGGGTCGGGCCAGGCTCGGGCCCGTACTGCACTAGTATTACTTTAATAAAGGAAGGTGGTAGTTCTAACAAGGCTGCGGTAAAACGTTAAGGAAATTCAGCGCAATGACCGATGGGTTTGAAATGTTTGATTCGACAGGATTCTTTTTACCTGCCAGCAAGGGCACAGTCGCAGAAAAATCAAAGGCACTTTCGTCTAACCAGAAAGATGGTTGAAACGCGAAGCTTCCTTAGGGCGATGTTAAATACGTGGGCGTTCGCGATTGATTTTTCGAAATCGATTTATTTAGAAGGGCGAGTAGCGGGGGAAAAGTCGAAGTCCTAATCAAAACTGCTTCGACCGTGTCGGAATAGCGCGATCGAAAAGAAGTCGGCTTCATAACGCGGGGGACCCAGGTTCAATTCCGACCGCGGGAAGCGCTGCTTTTTCTGCTTCATCATCATCACCATCATCGTCATAATCATCATGTGTCTTCGCATTGGTAAAGGTTGCTTTCCTGGACTGCGTTTTGTGGTGCACACAGACGCCATCGGTGAGACGTCGAAGGCTTTGCTTTAAAAACGACGCGACTTCCATCCCGCTGAGCTCCTGTCGTTTAAAAAGCAAGCAAAAAAACGTTCATGGCATCATAACACACATTACTTAATCGCGTATAAAGTGGATTCGACAAGGGAGATCTTATTTTCCTTCGCTGCAGCGACATATGGCTCGACTGGGCGACCTACACTAGGTAATTAACGCTGGCGTTCCTACGCCCCCAAACCAACAAACCGCAAAACAGCACGCGTCATACAAGCGCAGCGGAAAAAGAGCCACAGAAATGCCGCCGTCACAAGGGTACACCCATTTACCGCCACATGGGTAAAACAGCACCGCGAAAAAACAGCCCGCCTATCATGTAGGCCCGATGGGACTGTCATCGACAGTTTTAATGCGTGAGCAAACGTTTTAAAATGAAAATGTTTTAACACGAAAGTGTTTTATGCCGGGGTCCACCAAGATCTGACGCCATACCCGTCACGGAAAGGACATCGCCAGAAAAACTTCGATTGACGCGGCGGCGCCGGGATTAGAGCCACGAACTCTTTCGCCGCAACGGGAGGTACGAAACGCGCTCCCGACTGCGCTATGAACAGACGCGTGCATTCGACGGGAAACGCGCCTTATAGCTTTCTTTTCAGATGGAGCTGCCATGCAGGAGAGGCGAAGCAAGTAGTGCATCACGCTGCTAATGAGCGCCGACAGTTGGCGCCTCGATGCCGGTGCCTACTAAGGCCCCTAAAATTACTAAGGTAGCGCCATTCTATGATATCGCCGCCTTTCGCCCTCACCCGCGCTCCTTTCCTCCTCCGTGTCTTGATATTTTCTTTTTCTCCGGCTAGCGCCACCCGCCATTGGCCAGCAGGGAAGTGAAGTGGTATTTTCTTCTGCCTCCGCCGCCGGGTCGCCTCGCCGATGCGCCTCGCCGGCTGGGACATTGCGCAACGCCGCCGCCTCGGCGCCATTTCTGGCTGCCGAGCCACAGAGCTTCAGTGCCGGCTTTATCGTAGGCGCCAGCTAATAGCAAAGCAAGAATTAGCTGCTCGTTACGAACAAATGTCCCATCGGTGTCGCTTTATGTTGCTTCGCGGTGCCGATGTGTTGTGCCTCAGGCAGCGCGAATATCGTCAGGGAGGGCAAAAGACTTCGTTATTCCATCGGAAACGCAACGCAGAAAGGAAAAAAATTGGTTGCATAGATTTGAACGGGCATACTTCAGGCCGACGCTGCCATCACTCTTTTGCGAGGTAAGTTTCTGAAAGCTTGTTCTTGCTCTGTTAAATTATGTGCAAGCTTGAGCAGTCACTTGCGAAGAAATGCGTATTCTCTCCGCGACCGTCGTCCACCCTTTGTTCTGAGTAGGCAATCAGGGTTTCCAGGTCGTCAGAGTGAACAGGTGCCGGAAATTCGTCGAAAGGAGCCAGAAAAGGCGCCACCTTTAGCTGAAAGTTTTGTTAGTCGCCAAGAAAAACGCCATTTTTGGCAAGGCCATTTCTCGGCGGTTTCCTTAGAGAAAAAGCGAACAATTCTCGTAAAATCAGGACAATCGATCAGCATTTAATTCATTTTCATGGTAGGGAAAAGCAGTACGTCTTGATCATCTATATCGAAAATGAAAACATCGTGAACAAATCGAAGTTGACAAGAACAGAGTAAATGTCACACCTGCGTAAAGAGATAAGTTGCTATAGCCAATAAGAAACCCATCGTGCAAGTCAACTATCTTTTATTGATCCAATCCAATTTAAGGAGGCTGGGGGTTTTCTATGGCGGCATTTAAAGTCAGCACTGACTCAGCAGGAACAATCGAACAAAACATCAAACATCACTGTGAAACCAATCAGCTGCCTTATGTCACTGATAAATGTCGTAGTTCACTTTTTCCACCATCTCTCGCGGCACTTGAAATTCAGCACTGATGACACCTCTCATGCGTAGTGCAAACTTTATAAGGATTGCAGCAAGCAGCTCGTGGCCCATTCTATTTCTGAAGTCTGTCTTCGTCAATGTGACGGCCCAAAATACACCTTCCGCTTCAGCATTTGACAAGGGCAAGACCAATAGCTTCACTGCAGCTGCAGCGATGTCCTGCGTAGGATTTGCATCCGACGGATCCTTATATTTGTGCACCGTGTTCCAGAACTCAATGGCGGGGATGTCCGCGTTGACGCTTTCCACCTGTCGCAGGTATCTGACTTGTTCCTCGATGCGGTCAAAAGTAGCCACAAAGTCGCCATGGCGCCAGTCACAATTTTCGGGCGCCAGGAGCCGCTAAAAGGAGCCAATATGGCGAGAAATCGCCAAACCTGGCAACCCTGGTAGGCATTGCGCGCAGCGGCGGGTTCGTCTCGTCGTAAGCTTTGCTTTAGATAAGAGGCCGTGCATTTGTGATGTGCGCGCTTAACTTGTAGCATAATTATCAGCGGCGTAGCATGTTCAGTCGGTTGTCGTAAGGTTTTCGTGACGCGAGAATTGTTCACCTGAATTCGCGCTTGTTTTGGCCGACGGTAGCTTGCGTCTGACCATATAGCGTGTGCGTTTCGAGTGCGTGTAAGCTCTTTATGGCGTGAACCCATGTTTTGTGTATTAGCGACCCGGGGCCCGGGGTATTATAATCCAGTTGTTATGACATTAGAGTGATTTGCTGCGTAATATGTGCTTGGTCTAGGCTAGGTAAATTGCGGCTAGGTAAAACAATTTAAGGCCAGGTAATCGAGTGACCGCGCCGTTGACGTACTGTCTTTGTCAAAATTTTGTGTGCCATGGCGACCGTGGCTGGAACAGGCTCGCGGCCGAGCAGGGGCGCTGGGCTTGCCGCTGTCAGCTGGTTGTGCGGCTAAAGAGAGCGAGGGGAACTTTTGCTCTTTCTTTTGTAGTGTGTCCAGCGCGACAAGTGCTGCGCGAAGTGCCTGCGTTGAAGCGAAGTGCACCTGCTCTGAGAAACCGGCCCCACTGCACTTATCGCTCCATCCATAGGGACCGGGCAGCTGGACGGGTGGCGCCACCACTCGGCGCTCCCCTCGTCAGTGGAATGAGCCGGTGCATTAGACTACACAGCCTCCCGTTGTTTTTGTCGTGTTTGCTTCGGTGCTTTGTATGTTTTGATGGCGTTGTGAGCAGACATGTGAGATGAAACGAAGTCTAAACAGATGTGTTGTGTTCTTAGATGCAGTAATGAATACGTAAACTTGTCGGACGCGTCTAAAGTTGGGTATCGGCTGCAATGGCATGAGCGCTTTTTGCAGCGATCTGCACTTGGCTCCACCCGTTCTGAGTACGAATAAAATTACTATTAGTATTATTTTTTTCTTAAATGCACTCACGGCTATGCAAACATATTTGATGCTTGTAAGGTTAGGGAAGGGCTAAATTGACACGAGCCCTTTTTGCAGTGCTCTGCGCCTGGCTCCGCGCGATCTGAGTAGGAATAAAACTATTAGCAATATTAGAATTCATTTCTACCACTGTAAATTATCTTCACTGGTTTCAATGACTACGGTTTCCACGCCAGCCTGAGCGCTGGGATACCTCGAGACGTGTGCTTTAAATAGAAAGGCACCTGCATACGAGATGGATTACCGTGTAGCCGTACAAATGTTGCGGTAGTTTACACTTTCTGTAACCGTGAGCTTTTACCTTCGGTTTTGGTGAGCGACACTGTGACAGCATGGGAACCTGAAAGCCGAAGTGGAAATCCCACGTTTGTGGTGGTCATTTTATCAAGAGCCAAAGTTATTCACCAACGCAACAGCCCAAGCTGCAAACCATCCCTCCTCCCCTTCCCGTTTTACCACCTGCGTAAAATAAAGGCTGGCACCGATAGTTAAAAAATGTAGCAGTGTTAACGTCAGCCGGTGTTTTTTAATGCTTAAGTATTCTTTACAGAGTACCTAAAAAATCGTGTAATACCTGGTGAAGACACCAGAAACGCGCAATTAGTTGCCTCAAATATGGGTGCATGAGCCCGAGTCCTCCACCACAGACACATTTCCGACACGCTGGAAAAAGTTAGATTTGGAGAGGGGGCATGGAAGTTCAAAATTAAACAGCAAAATCATCTAGCCCTCCGTCTAATGATTATGATGGTTGAACACAAAGCTTTCTTCGTGCGAAATGAAATGGAAAATGGTCAAAGTCAAAGACGCTGCGATCAAAAGACCAAACTGCGTGCTGGTCAAATTCGACGCTTAACTAGTCAAAGTTTAAATCCAGAAGGCAACCAAGGAAACTCATACGATAGAGCTTTGCGATAAACCATCATCGTCGTTACACGGAGGTGTGCATGATTTTTCAAGCGTAGGTGGCAGCTTGTAAACCGACCGCAGCATTCAGTTGTGAAGCTGAGTACGGGTCTTGCGTCCTTCAGCCACGCAGGAATTGGTTTTTGAAAAACCATTTACCAACTAGCCAGCAACCATTGCAATTCTTGTAAATCAATGCTTATCCACGACAAGCAATAACATTCTACTATCATGCGGTGTTTATTCTATGAACGATTCCCGTAGCTGTAGTAAGAGCATTTCTGTGAAATTAAACACGTTTCAGCCGTAGGTAATGAAGATACGGAAGCGTCGTCCGTCACAATTTCTGTTTTGAGGTAAATCTTCGAAGACACCCTCCAACTTTGTCTTTCGCTTGTGCACGACGTCGACGCCGTTTCGTCATCAACTGCCAAAGGCCAGCGCCGCAGCATTCCTAGATCGGTTGCACACACCGGCTTTGTGGGAGCATTTAGCGGCAATATACTCCTCGATTCGCGAAAGTGCATGCAGGCATGAAAAAATTGCATGAAGCAACTAACTTTCACTTCTAGCTTGACTTCCAGCTTGGCGCATTGAGCGTCGTCTGCTATTTGTAAATACTGCGTATGGGCGTAAATAACACACATGGCATGCCTCGTAAACGTCACATCTACACTCAAGATTTACCGATCTGAAAAATGCACGTGGGGTTACGTTCGCTTTGCAAGCTGCACCGCAGAAAAACGACAGAAAACCATGCACAACTACGCTGCGCTGACCGCCACCGGCATTCCACTGACGAGCGGTTCGCCACGGGCGGCGCTGTTCGCTGAAACGATGGTGGTGCCATACAACGGCCGCCCGGTCCCTATACTACGAAATGAAGCGGGTAAGTTCCCCTCACCCTCTTTAGCCGCGCAACCAGCCGACATCGCCAAGCGCAGCGCCCCTGCTCGGCCGCGCACCTGCTCCGGCCACGGTCGCCGTGGCCCACAAATTTTTTACAAAGACTGTACGTTTGATTCGCAATTTCTGTTATCGCTTTGTTAAATTCGCGCACGCTTGAATGGGCACTTGGAATGCATATTTGCACCGCAACGGCTGTACGCCCTTTCTTCCGTGAATGCACAGAGGACCGTTAATTACATCTTACGTTTGCATTACACGTGATGCCGTACATTTGCAGTGTGCGCGCTTACTTCATCTTAGTAGTCAACGGCGCAGCGTATCCAGTCATTGCGATTTGAATCAAAACACACTGGGCGACTATATTATTTTCAGCAGACCTATTTTTGTCCAGCAAAGCGCTTGTTGAACGGGTTTAGTACAAGCGAGTTGAGCGTGGACGCGGCACTGAGCAGATGTGCGAACACGAATTTGACCATGCTACGGTAGAACGGTCACTAACTCTCTTCTGCAATGTATTATTGCCTATATTTGCGGAGTGTTTGTGGCGCATCTCAAAATCGGTGGTGACATTTTTTTCCCTTCTCAATAGGAATATTTCACGTATCAATTTGAGCAACGGATATTGGAGAAGCTTGGCGTTAAAAAACAAAACCCAAATGCCCCTCCCAGCATTTTTTCTCACAGGAAGCCACGTCAGCAGCACAAGCCACCTGCACGACGTCATTACGGACGTTTGTTCCAATAAAATATCTATTTGATGGCACCAATTTATTTTTGTGATACACCTTATCGTTTTTTTTTCTTTATAATCATCGTGACATTGGTTTTCTTTCGCATTTCTTTCGGGTGTATTCCTGTGTTAGTGCAATGTACAAATATGCCAGAATATATCCCAGCACAAAACAATTCTGTCCAGGCGCCTCCAATATTAACGGCTGCAAACGACCGGACACGGTAAAAAACGTATTGCATGATTACTTAACTGTAGTAATTACTTACATAATTTGTACCTAGAGGGACGCGATCTCTGGTTCGTATCAGAAATAAGAGGCCACAAATATGTAATTTCAGTTTACCCGATCGATTGATCACAGTTTTCTCTGGCGCGTATTCCCAGAATTACAAGCTTGCGTTTTTCACTTGGTTCGCACATGAACGTACGGCCGCAAGTGCAGTTTAGTGTATCCGGCTGCGAAGTCGGGTAAGCAGGGTCTTTTCACGTCGCTTTACGTGCACACACGCACAACAGCATGTGTATATTTTTTTAATCTATTCACAGCAGCCTATAACGACATGAAGGTGAAAGAAACATTTCTACAAAAACGGCAAAGCACTCTAAACTGCGCGGAATTAAGGTAGGATGTAGGTCGTTAGTAAAAGCGGGCGCAGAGTGAACGCCGCTAATGATTCACAACAATAGCAAGACAGGCGAATGCATGGACGCCAGAGCAGCGCTCGAACGACGGAATTTGCGAATGAAGCGCTCTGTATACTGCCGCGAACCGTGCGCAAGCCCTCTGTGCAGTGATTGCACGACCACAGTCACGCGAATGCAAGAACGGAACTACCGTAACAGAGCAGTTTTAAATGTCCACACTCAATCCTTTCGCATTCACGAGCTATCCTGAGAATTACAGCATGCCGCACACGTAAACAAAAACCGCGCTGTGCGTATGCGCCAGCGGCATCCACCCCGCAAATATCCCCTTGTAGACAAAAATATAAAACAAAACACCCTCACTCAGTGCGTCTTGGTAAAACCAGAGTCCTTCAATGCTTACTGGGGCCCTATTCTCGACTGCACAAATTGCCGGCAATTCAGGCAATTTTCCGGAAGTCTTTTCTGATTGGCTTTCAGTTTTGGTCACGTGCTTCCGGTTGACAAAGCGGTTGTGTGTGCTGTCGTCATTTTGACGTTTCATGTCGTTTACGGACACCAGTTCTAAAGTTTGCCTTATTTCTTGTTACTAAAGGCGCATAATTCTTGGCCGGCAATGAAAACCCAGACTAAATGCAGCGGACATGACAACGTAAGCCTGTCTTTCCTATTCAACAACAATACTGCTTGCAATACACACCCAATCTGCGATTGGCTGAGAAGGCGTGACGTAATTTAAACAGTTGGCTCGAACGATTACGTCATGCATTGGTAACTTCAGGCTGCGTAAAAGTGACGTAATGCTACGTAACAGCTTGAAAATGGCGGCTGTTTTTGTCGCAAAATACAAACAAAATAGGGCAAAAAATTGCCCCGGCTTACGGCGCCGCGAAATGTGCGGCAATTTGCAGCAGGCGCAGTTTCGCATGCGCGCTGTTTAAAACATGTTTCCTACAGAAACAAATTATAGTTTCAACTGCTTCCAAGTCAGCGATCATGGAACATACAAATAACATGCAGTATTTTGCTTTTATGTCTGGCAATAAAATAAAAATTATTTGTTTGGCGTAACCACAACATAAGAGGGCAGTACAAGCCTCTCCATGACAAAGAGAACCCAATGCATGACATTTGTCCATACTTGTCCTAGTAAGCTGTTGGGTCACGTACATGCCGTACATGATCGAACTCAAGAGAAAAATAACAATGAAAAGTGACTATTTAGTTCATTACAGCGCTGATTGCAGTCGAGCTTGACGAATGAGTGAATCGGCGACATCGGTGCGCTCCCGGTTATCAGGCGTAGCGCTTCGCTGTTCTTATGTGTCATAGAAGCGATGGTCGTGGCCGTCTTTTTCTGTTATCACGCCATAAACTTGTAACATAGCAGCAGACGATGGCGTGGCGGCGGTGGCGGCAAGGAAGGTGATAACGCAACAAAGCTTGCATTTAAGCAGAGAGCCCAGCTATGTTAATAAAAGCGATTGAAAGAAATAAATAGATAGGGTAAAAAAATTGTGTGATGTTCTTTAGCTCGACATCCGTCTTTCGCTCGCTTTTGGATCAACGTTACTCGATCGCCTTGTGGTGTTGGCGCCAAATTTGACCCCCAGAAATGTGTTTTTATTGTCAGCCTCAGCTACCGTCTTAATTTGTATAGTACATGCCAAGTGTTTTTATATCTTTCTTGCACAATATTTGATACCTTGGTAGCGATCTTTATGAGTGACTCGTCAAATTACACTGCATGTCGTCATAGCTATAGGTGCAGCACGTCCCTGAGAGAGAGAGAGAATAGTCTTTAATGATACTGGTGAGGTTAGCCTGGCCAAGGCGCCTAGCTTGCTACACCAGATGTATAAAAAAAATGAAATCGATGAAGAGATGATGATAATGACTGTGATGAAGATGACGCGCTCATTAAGAGAGTCCTGTTTAAAAAGTCTGATCAAGTCCTGTGCTTCGCAGGAAAGACAGTAGAGCTTTTGTCGCTCGAGATGCTCGTTTAGAGTTCGTCCAAGGGCCTAGCACGTCACTGAGAGTTAGGCCTCTAGACAGCGGAAGACCCAAGGACACTAAAAGGGACGTTCTGGCGGCTCTATACCGCGTACACTCACATAGCACGTGGTTCAAGTCCTCGCGCACGTCACAAAGAGTGCACAAGGGGGAAGCGGCCTGTTTCGTCTTGAATCGAAAGTAATTAGTGTAAGCGACATTTAGCCGCACACGGTGAAGAACCGCTTCGTCATGCTTGGAAAGTCCTTCAGGCATCCTAAAGGTCCCGTGCGGGTCTATGGAGTGAAGCGGCGCGTAATTATGCGGCGCAACAGCCCACATGGATCGCTGAAATCTCCAGGCAGCCTTGGACGCGAGGGCAGAAGCATCTTTTCTGGAGAACGGTATCGGTATCACTGGCCCGTGCAGATCATGCGCTATCGATGCCGCAGTGTCCGCCTTGGCGTTTCCAGTTATACCGCAGTGGGCAGGAATCCACTGAAGCTCTACATGATGGTGTGCATTTAGAGCTTGTAAGTGCAATGCATGGATGTCTAAAACAAGCTGTTCTTTCGGGTACGATTTTAAGCACTGAAGGGCCGCCCGAGAATCCGTGAAGATTGCCCACTGACGTGCTGGTTGCTCGATGATGTAGGCGAAAGCAGCCCGCAGAGCGGCAAGTTCGGTGACCATGGATGTCGTCCTGTGGCTAAGCGTTGTGCTGAAGGCGGTACAGGAGGACGGGAACCAGATTCCTATAGCCGATGAGCTAGCTGTCACAGACCCATCCGTGTATAGATGGGTGTGGGCCCTGTATTTTTGGGACAGCAGTTCCAAGGCGAAGAACTTTAAGGCAGGGGTGGCGATATCCTGTTTGCGGGTAATGCCGGACACTCCAGTTGTAATTTGCAGACGCGGGTACATCCAAGGCGGTTGTAGCGACGGAGAAGGGTGCTGGAAATGCAGAGGCAGAAGGTCTGGCACTTCAGTGGCTGAGCTGAGTGCTAATGGGTGACCTTGCTGCCGTGCTGCAAATCTCAATTGAGCCCGAAGTACCTCCTGCGTGCCAAGAGCAAGTGGTGCCAGTCGTCGACACTCCACCATAGTTCCCACCGTGGATGTGGTCTTCGGAACTCCAATGCACACCCTCAGGACCTGCGCTTGCATACTTTGCAGGGCTCTGGCATTTCCTTTTGAGAGGGGGAGAAGAACAGGAAGGCTGTAGCGTAACAATCCTACGCACATGACGTCATACAGCCGAAGAAGAGACTGGACGTTGCATCCGCCGGCGTTGCTAGATAACATGCGGAAAATGTTGACGAAGGACGCAAGCTTGTCTTTTATATAGCGGACGTGTTTTGACCAAGTCAGAGACCTGTCAAATGTCACACGCAAAAACTTATGGTGCGGAACATAGGGGATAGTGCAGCCTGCAACGGTGAGTCCATAATTTGATACATCACGCTTTGTGAAAGCGATGGCAGCGCACTTGCCAGCTGATATATCTAGGCCTCGGGTTCCTAGAAACGCCGCAATGGAATTGATTGCCCGTTGCAGTCTCGCACGCAGTACCCGCCTGTTGCGTCCAGCACTCCATATGCAGATGTCATCCGCGTACAAGGATATTTCCACTGACATGTAGATGCATCTATCGGTTAAATAGTCCGAGATCCATGCATACATGCGACCCCCAAGGCCCGAAGACCTCATGGCCGAGCGTATAGCTTCATGGTACACGCAGTCATACGCTGATTTGATATCAAGAAACACAGCGATTGTAATGTTGCGCTGTGTTTTGGCTTGTTTAATGCTGTTAGCAAGGGCTAAGGCATTATCAATGCTACTCCGTCCCTTGCGGAAGCCAGACATCTGTGGCGGGTATGCGTTGCGAGTGGTCAGGTCCCAGTCCAGGCGATGGAGCACCATTTTTTCCATAAGCTTGCCGACGCAGCTCAGGAGGGCAATAGGACGGTAGGACTCGATGGAAGTCGGTATTTTGCCTGGCTTCAGTACAGCCACAATACGCCCGTGCTTCCATTTTTGCTCTAGGCGGCCAGCTTCCCAAGAACGATTGAAGATGCCTAAAAGGCACTTCTTTCCATTTTCGCCCAAATGGGAAAGGGCTGTGTAGGTGATATTGTCCGGACCAGGTGATGTAGCTTTCTTGACTGAGGTCAGCGCAGCGACAAGTTCTGCCATGGAGAACGGTTCATCCATAGGTGATGTTATGGCTAGGGCAAGCGCACTCGTGGGCGACGTGGGTCTTATGTTTGATGTCGGCGAAGAGGTAATTTTTCTACAGAAGGCGTTTGCAGCGTCCAGGTCACTGATGTTCATGCTTAGCGAAACAGAGTTGAAGGGGTGGAGTTGTGTCGGTGGTGCCCGGAGACTTCGAACCAGGCGCCATATTCCCGAGAGTGGCTTCCTGGGGTCCAACTTAGAGCAAAAAGACGTCCACTCGCGCTTGGCCAACTTGTTCATGTGCCTCTGAATGGCCTTCTGTGCTCTTCTAGCATCTCGGATATCTTCCGGTGATTGCGTCCGGCGCGCTCTTCTTTCGGCTCTCCGACGCACTGCACGAAGTCTTTCATACTCTGCATCGGCGGTAGTATACCTTTCCTGTACCCTCAAATACTTAGTGCAGGCAGACCTGGCCGATAAAAGTGTTTGTACTAAGTCGTCATAAGATGACAAACAGTCCACTTTCTCCTCTACTGTGGTTTGGAAAGACGTCCAGTCAGAGCAACGCCGTGTCCGTTGAGAACGACTACCCTGTAAGCCATCAACAGTGACGTAAACCGGGACGTGATCGCTGCCGTGCGTTTCAATGTCAGATATCCAACTCGTTCCAGCTAGTAGCTGCGATGACACAATGGTGACGTCAAGGGCGCTTGACACGGTTCCACGGAAAAACGTTGGTTCTCCAGTGTTGAGTACAAACATGTCGTACCGTTGAGCACAGTCCAAAAGCCGCCGCCCTTTAGCTGTCACTTTTCTTCCTCCCCATGACGGGTGGTGGGCGTTAAAATCCCCCGTCAGAATGTGGGGTGCTGGGGTAGCATTAATAATGCCTTCAAGTCGATGTAGGTCCAGTGCGACACGAGGGGGTATATAGGCAGCAATAATAGTGAAGGACAAGCCGCCGCCTCGCACTGTAGCTGCCACATATTCGTTTGACGCATCGGGTGGAATGCTATGTTCTATGATGGCCAGGTCATTACGCAAAGCTAGGAGGACCCTTGTTAACGCCACTCCAGTTGACGATCGTAAGACCGTGTAGCCCGAGAGACGAATATCTTTGGATAATCGCGACTCCGAGATGGCGATCACCGGGAAGTGATGCTTTTGCACGAAACGGCGGAAATCAGACAGACGCTGCTGGAGTCCACAAGCATTCCACTGAAATATTGTTGCCTTATTTCGAATTTCCTGCAGTTTTAACGGTGAGGGAGCGCGAGTTACAGTAGCTACCGCCATTCAGCAAGGAAGGGCGAGACAAAAATCCAGGAGTGTGACAAGAGCCGTAGCCAATGGAGACGCAAGGGAAGCAAGGAAGCTGCGTACAGCGTCCATTGCTTACGTCGTGCTTACGCAGAAAAACATGGGCGAAATGCCGGCAATTTGTGCAGTCGAGAACAGGGCCCCTGGTCACGAAACTTCGACACTCGTTTTATATAGGGACCGCGGGCGCCACTACAGGAGCCACCGCCGCACGAAGGGCATCCTGCCTCCGCGCGCGCGGCATATTGGCCAGCTCTTGGCGTGCAAACGGTCGTTGATTTCGGTGTCTGCGCGCTGATTAAGTGTGCTTTTTTTCCTAGTAGTTAGCGATGAATAGTCCAGTCATTGTGTATATCACTTGCCTTCAATGGGGTTTTATTTTTCGAAGTAAATTACCGTAGAGTTCGGCCGCGAACGGCAACGGCTTCTGCGTCATCTGGCACAAGCGCTGCGCCGCCGTGTTTACGGATTTTTAAATCTGTATTAATTCTTTTCTCAAAGCAAAAGTTGTAAATACCACACATACGGTAGCGCCGTAGACACGGACTATTGCGAGCCTATCGATAATACAATAAAAAAATGAAAGAAACAAAATACGCGTCGTTCAGGCTACGCTTAATGAATCCGTTGATTGCTCTAGAATGCACAGAACGCTAAAAGAGATAGGCCAATAGTATTGTCGTTTTGATGAATGGGTACATACTTGAGAACATTTAAAAACGCTGCAGAAACGCGAAGGATCAAAACACGAAGAGATATATGTCGCACAGTGTGTCTTTCCGCTTCCACGCTTCGCAATCGTTGCAAAAAAAAAAAAAAAAGGAAGCGAAAAAAGAACAATAAAACTGATTTTATCACACGCAACAAAAAAATTTCAATATTACGAAGTTAGACAAAAGAGCGTGGTCCAGCGTAGAAAAAATTATTTTTTCGCGCTGCGATGTGCAGCACACGAAGGAATGCCACGTAGCCAAGAACGACGCAAAGCTTTTCTGAACGAAGTTTATTAAAGCGAGCTCCTGAGGACCTGCTCTACAAAAGACTAGAATGAAACACAAACGTCGAAGAAGCAGTCCGCAGTGTGACGTGCACAGATGAACTTCGATAAAGTGAGTTGCGCAGCGTTTGATATATGCATGCATTACTCTCGGAACGTTATATTCAGATCCATGGAAATAGGATCGAGAACTTTCGAAGAAGCAAAAGATCAAGTTAGCGACAAGGTGACACCCTTTCCATACGAACAATACTGCCCGACGGGACGTATGTACGACAAAAAGAGCAAACGGGCGCTCCGGTTGAAACACCAGAGAAGAAAACCGGAAGCGGCTACGCGCGGTTACAAAACAAACAAAACGAACCCTAAGGAATAATTCGCGGAAATATGAAAAGTAAAAGCACAAGGTCGTCCCAAAGCTTTTTTTTATACGCGAGCCCGAGCGCAAGGTAATACAATATTGCAAACAGGTAATGAAGCACCGCTGCTACCTGACTGATCTGACAAAAATCCGGCTTTTAGTTAGCCTTGTACAATTCTAGGTCCAGGATGCTCTCAAAAGGGTACATTGCTTTTTTCATTAAAATCTCCCGTTTCTTGCCTTGGAATGGCGCGCCTCCATTTCTCACGCAGCTCCCTGTCGCTTGGTCAACAGAACAAGGAAACATTTTCTGTTGTATCGTTGTACAAGGAACGACATCCCGGGACGCAACACGTGTTCCGCGTCGTCGTTGCACTACTTAAGTCGCATCACAACAGCGCGAGATGCACGTTATTTTTTTTTCCCGCACAAAACAAACACAAGTCGCCGCGTCTCCGCCGTTCGAGCCAGCGCAACGCCGCCCGAGGAGTGACCTCAGTGAGATGGTGGCGGCGCCGCGCGGCGGCCAAACGTAGCATATGAAGCTCTCCCATTGAGTTACGGAGCAGTTTCGTGACCAGTAAAGCATTGAAGGACTCTGGTACAACGGAGCTCTAGAATTCCTATAAATGCTACCAAAGAGCGATTGCGACGCGAAAACGAGCAAACTGCACGAAGAACTGCAGCAAGTGGCCCGAAGCGTTGCGAGGGCGTCTGCTCTGAAGCAGCCAACAAAAATGGCGGCACCGCCGCGGAGTTAAAAGGACCGCGGCGCCACGGGTGAGCGGAAAGAAAAAAGAGGAGGGCAGTGGAGAAGGACGGAGCAGTTGGCGGTACCTTAGTAATTTTAGGGACCTTAAGCGCCTACGTGTACAGGTGGTCGCGCAGCGGAAGGTGCGGAGAAGCCGACTTGCGGATGTCGCGCTCGTGATGTGACACGGTCCGCTGCTCCTTTCGCTGCAGCGGACCGTGTGTTCACCCACGGCCGCTCGATGAAAACAACCTTGTTTCCATCGAGTGGCCGTGGTTCACTTAACGATTCTCTGACAACCCGTTTGGTTTCGTTCGCACGGACGGTTTGCGAGCGCCCGGGGTTTCAGTCGGATTTAGGAAATGCTCCGACGCGTGCAATCCAGTGTCTAACACAATAAAGTCTGCTGTTACCATACAGAAGACAATCCATTTACTGCAAGGAATACTGCCACTTCCTATTTCGCAAAAAAAAAAAGGGGCGATTTTTGTTTTCACTACCATTTTGACGGTGTCAACTAGCACAGTATTCGAGTCCTTGTCCTTCAATATCGAAGCAACGTTGGCGGAGCACATCGACTGCCAAAAGTGCTTTTATGAGAGCCAGGCGACTTTCACTCGCGACATCCTCCGCCTCTTCGTTGCTTCAGCCCCAGCTGCCGTGACATCGGCAACGGTGGCTGCGTGGGAGAAGCTCACAATGACGGCAACGAGCTCGTTGTCGACGACACGCAAGAAATCCCCGAAGGACACTCCTTTCGACACAGCATCGGGAACATGGCGAGCTCTTTTCACAGTTCACCCATGCTGCCGCCTTGGTCCGGACTCGCTGACTGGCCGGCTTGCATTGCGACTGGCGCACCTCGAAAACAGCTACGGAAACTTTCGGGCGTCGCGTCGCTTGATGTGAGGCTCAACGTCTCAAACGCGGCCAATCAACATCTCACTCTCCGGCGTGAGACCATGCACTTCTGCGACAATTCTGGGTTCGCCGAGCTCGATATATCCAATACGAACTTTGTTATAAGGAACATGTTTCAAGTGTATTTTCGTACGATTTGTTTTTCAATTCAGTTTATACGGGCTCGTTAAAATCGGGTTTGACCGTAACTGCATGTTAGCATTCCAGTGATATGATGAAACGGAACTAGAAGCTCCACTATATATATATATATATATATATATATATATATATATATATATATATATATATATATATATATATATATATAACGGTTGGCAGTCAAGAAAACCTCGGAAAGCAAAGGGGAGGTTGAGGTGGGTCATAGAAACAGATGAATTTTCTGAGTCAGAAAGAAAGTGGTGAAAAAAAAATGCCCGCCGGGTGGGATCCAAACCCACGACCTCCGGAATACCGAAATAGGCAGTGGCAGTATTCCTTGCAGTAGATGGATTGTCTTCTGTATGGTAACAGCATACTTTATTGTGTTGGCTTCCGCATGCGGGGATGGAGGCGGGGGGTGTCCCGCGTATCGCACCAGACCGGTATTCTGGAGGTCGTGGGTTCGGATCCCACCCGGCGGGCATTTTTTTACCACTTTCTTTCTGATTTAAAAAATTCATCTGTTTCTATGACCCACCACAACCTCCCCTTTGCCTTCCGAGGTTTTCTTGACTGCCAACCCTTATTTCTGTGTTATTTCTACGAGCCCCTCATTTCCTATTCTGATTCGCTATATATATATATATATATATATATATATATATATATATATATATAATCGCCTGGTTATGTAAAAACCAGATTCTGTGACGTCGTGGAGACATCACCGGAAATTGGCTAGGGAGTCAACACTGCTTAATCACTTTAAAGTGATTAAGCAGGGTTGACTCCGAGACAATTTCCGGTATTTGTTCAAAGTTCGCGATGAATTCGGCACCACTATTATTGGAACAAAACAGTCTTTGTCCTCAACAAAACTTGTATTTTGTCTTCATGACCCCTTAAAGTATGGGTTCCACGATGGACACTTCACGCCAATGATAAGCACACCAGCAGAGCTGGGACAAATATTGGCACAAGTCTGCAATAACAAATCTGCACACTGTGGAAACTAACTTGACGAATGTCGCAGCAGACGACTTCTTTGCGAAGAGGCGCATTTTTTCCCTGCTATTATTACGTCGTGCTTCTGACTTTCTGTGTTTATTCATGTATAACACCCCCATTAGGGTGGTTATAGGATATGTTATTTAAGAATAAAGAAGCAAGCTTTATCTCGGTGTCTTGGAGCGACAAGCGAGATAAATTCACCCTCTGTACTAGCGTATAAAAAGAAATCACCAAAGGTTCGACCTTTGCGCATCATTTGGCCAGAAACCTCTAACCACGAGGCAAAGTTGGCCACTACAGTCAAACCCGATTATAACGAACCCGGATAGAGCGAATTATGCTATATATCGAACAAAATCAAGTCCGTTAAAGAAAATGCATGCGAAGCAAATTCCTTATAACGAAGTTCACATCGGATATATCGAACTCGGCGCGCATAGAATTGCCACCGAAATGCACGGTCTCGGAGCGGTGATTGAAATGCTGATTGGCCGCGATTGAGATGTTGAGCCCCGCATGGAGCGACGTGACGCCTGACACCTTCCGTAACTATTTCCGACGCACGGGATTCACGATGGAGCACACCCAGTCAGCGATTCCGGACCAAGACGGCATCATCGGCGAACTGCGCGAAGAGCTCGCCAACGTTCTAGATGTTGTGCCTAAAGGAGTGTCCTTTGAAGATTTTCTGAGTCTCATCGACGACTTCGCCGTCACTGTGAGCCCCTCAGGCACAGACAGAGTCACTGATGTCATGGCTGTTGGTGCTGCTGAAAGAAAATGTCACAAGGGACATCCTCAGTCTCTTCGTACTTTAATGAAGCTAGGTTAATGAAACGCTTTCGCCAGTAGATGTGTTCTGCCAATATTACTTCGATATTAAAGGATACGGAAATGAACTGGTGCAAACAACGTCTCCGCCAAAACGAAAGTGAAAAAAATCACCGCTCTTTTTTGAAATAGGCAGTTACAGCGGAAAGTAGCTTTAGGGCACACAATAAATGGATTGTTTTGCGTAAGGTAATGGCATAATTCATGCGTTTGTTTCTCTACGTGGGAATGGCACGGGGGGGTCCCGCGTATTGCGAACTCGTAACAAGAAAATTCGTTATAGACGGATTCAACTATATCGAACTATTGGATATATCGAACCAATCGCGGTGCATATTACAGTTCGCTATAACCGGGTTTGACTGTATACATGACAGGTGTTCCACCGCATGTCACCGGTGCCTTGCGGGAAAGCCTCTTGTCGCTGGCGGCCGATCGCAAAAGCTTGATCAGGGCTAGTTGGTTGAACATACTGAATAAATTTGAGGCGCTAAACAACGGGGACCAGAAGAAACACGTAGACACAGACAAGGCGCCAGCTGCTCAAAGTGTAATCGTAGTGAAGAAAATAATTTTCAAGCACTTTTAGCTAGCTATTTTCCGTTGTAACACGATGGACAATGTAACAAATCCGAGCTTGCTGAAACAACCCTCCCTGTGCATTTTTGAAACTGGGAGTAATGGGAGATGCTAAGAGAGAGTATTCACTGTTCGGATCACGTCAAGCACTGATCAAGCAGCGGCGACACCCCAGCAACTTTCCGCTGATGTCGCTATGACATCACAGAATCTTGTTTGTGATTGGCAACCACCGACAGCCAAGAAAAATGACTCGCTGGGAGATTGTATAGTGGGGCCTCTAGTTCCCTTTTATCGTATATCACTTGAATGCTACCGTGCAGTTTAAACGGTGATAGCTATATTTCCTGCCGGCCCATATTACATCACTCCTGACTATATGACATCACTGTAACATGAAATTTGAAAGTTCTGTGATATTACTTGTGTTTTTTGGATTTTGAGGCTGGAATGGAGCCTTGTGAGATACTGAGTGAAGTTGTTTTATCTTCATGGCCCCTCCAGTAGAGTTAAACCTCGTTACCACGAACACTACATCACGAACCTCGTTATCAAGAACTACAGCGAAAAACTTCTATTGAAAGCTGATTTTGCTTGCATAATTGTGCACAAATTCTCTTATTGCACCATTACTCAGAGAGCCTTCCTTCCTCCATGGCGACCAGCGGCATGAGCGGCAGGGTAGCTGATTTCACTGTCGGATAAATTAAGCATATTTAACGCTGTCGAACAGGCGGAAAAACAGGCCGACATCGCCAGAAGTGTACAGGCCTGCCTAAGCAGACGGTCCGTGTGACCGTCAAGAACAAGGCCGCTGCTGATAAACGCGACTACGGTGAGGTTGAACAGCGCTATCGAATGCGCAAAGTGGATCAGTCGAGTCTGCCCTCGTAACAGTTTTTTTTATGTAATAAAGAACTCGGGCTCAGTGAATTTCGGTCTTTATTATTCCCACGCATGTACCATTACCGTTCTGTTAGGTGAAAAAGGTAAGAAATGCCTCAAGAGGGGGGTTGGTTCCCATCCATTATGTGCAATATGCCGGTGGCTGTGCGCGGTCCAACCAGTCTAACTTTTGATTTCACAGCTGTCTGTCATCAGATGATTTTGTATCAGCTGTTTCAATGAGGAGACTAAAATCATAAAAAATGTAGCAGCTGCCTTGTGGGAACGTCAGACAGCGATCCGATTTGTTTGACGAACGGTTTCGGGGAATTCTGCCTCGTCACGAAGGAATTTAAAATGAGCCTAGCTAATTCTGATGGCCACGACTTATTTTTTGTAGCTGGTTAATAGTTGCTTCTAGTTATATTCTTGCTTTATTTGCTCGGCTTATCATGCGTCTTTAGACACTGGACTGCATGCGATAGGCCTTTTCTAGGTGCCCGTCGGATACTACATACTTCGGCTACAGCGGACGTTTTCTTCCGGATTAAGAGGGTCCGTTGTAACGGGAGTAGACTGTATTGCAAAAGTACCTATAATGTTGGTATTTGTGTCCACAGATAGTTATAAATGTTTTAAGTGGGCACATGCGTCCTTGAAACCAAAAAATTGCCTAAGAAAAGCATTTTTTTTTTAGGTATCACTTCTCACTTGGTTTGCAATTTTTCCTCCAAAAAGTCTGTACTTGTAGGTAACAGGTACTTATAAAATAAAAGCTGTATAGGCCTGATTTTGACAAAATAATTTCTCCAGAACTCCCCACTTCTTCCTGATAGGGTAAGCGATATCACAGCAATACGAAATTCACGAGAGGTACGCCCCAGCACGCAGTGCAGCTTGAAAGGTAATTTCTTTTGCAGGCTAAAGCTCAATGTTTAAACCATGCAATAAGGGAAACAGTTTTTACATTTCATGTTCCAATAATTGTTCAATTAGTATTATTTATAATTAGTTAGCAAGAGAACAGGAAGTTGAAGTTGTTTTAAACTTGCATAATTAATACCGCCTCAGCTTCAGGTCTAAGAGACCCAATTTTGGAACGTACCCAATGAAATACCTTCCTTAGATAGAGATAGCCACATGGCAACATATAAACAGTTGGCCGTATGATTTCAATGTGCTTGTGCATTTTTCAAACAGCTTTCACAGACTTGTCAACTGCTCCTAGGCCTGCAAAGCTGTTGATACAGCATCCGAAGATTGCTCACACCATAGCCGCTGAAGTACCGCAGTGGGCGAACCGCATGGTGTAATGTTCACAGTTTAATGTGGTACAACTGATACACGTTACAAAAAGACCCACAATGTACAAACTGATTCCTTAAAATTGAAACAAAGCACAACCTCGCTTGAGCCTCCAAGTCAGACAAAAGTACATAAAATAGCGACAATTAGAAGTGTCCTTGAAACGAGTGTTGTCACTCACGGGAATACTATAGGCAATTAGTTCTCTGCTGTGCTTTCTCGCTCACGTCGTCAGAGAAAACGCTGCATCAGACGACAGCACCACGAACTCACTTTGAAGAGCACTCAACAAAATTTCCTTAGTTGCGCCAGCTGCACTTGTAACAGCCCAATGAGAACGCTGCAGCATAACAAATGCCGTTACCCTTCTGCAAAAGCAAGTTACCGTGCAAGGCATTTACGCGGCCCACTAAGCAGCAGAAGTTCGCTAAGAGCTCAAAACAATATGACAATGTCATTCAGATTCAGCTCGGGTTCACTATGGTAGGTGGTGTATTCTTTGAAGAATGTCTAAAGAAGAAAAAAATGGCGCAAACTATACGTGGACGAAGAAAACAAGGTAAGACATATACAGGCGCCTGTATATGTCTGTATATGTCAGTGGGACGAAGCCGCTGGTGCGTGTGCCCGTGAAATCCGGTGCTGAGGCCAGCGGAGCGGAGCCGCTGTTGCCCAGGGGCACCCACGTCGACTGCTTGAGGAGGCCAACGGGGCAGTGCCGCTGGTGCCTTGCGGGTTCCCAGACCTCACGTCCCACCTCCTTCGGTCGCCTCGAACCACGATCTCCCCGTCCACCTGCTCTTCGTCTTCCTTCTCCTTGTTCCACTTCTTTTCTCCACCAGCTTCCAGAAATTTCTCGCTTCTTTGTCTCTTCTTCTCCGTCGTCTCCACCGTCTTCGCACCTTAACTCCTGACACCTGTATATGTCTATATGTATCCTCGGTATTCAATGGCGTGGAATGTATGCAGGCAACCAAGTGTGCGCCGCCATATCTGTGGCCAAGCGTCTGTTGCTAGGCGATGTTGCGCGCACGGCCCGCAGATCAGGCACCCCTCTTCTCCTCCATGCAACCGTGTGAGTGCGCCCGTGGCATGGCCCGTGGCTTCCGCGATTTGCTGCCGGCGGCGTGCCGCCGGTAGCCGATCGCGAAGGCCACAGTGCGCCGTCACTCGTCACGTCGGGCTCCACGGGATGGCGGCACTTGTCCGTGCTAAGCACGACTGTGAAACATATGACTGTGTTTCACGTTACGAACTCTTTGCCGAACACAAAGTATTGTGTCGACTTCACGATGAGTGCAATTAATAACATCTCTGTTGGCGCCACAGTTTAGAATCAGATTGGAACGGAGCAGGTGACGCACGCCGGTGTCTGTTTTTTCTTCGGCGTGCGGCCGCAGTGGCCCAGGCTGCGCCGTGTCTGTGGCCGTTTGCAGTGTTGCTAAGCGAAGAAATTGACCGCTAAACTTTTCAACGAATGCCGTCTATATGTCTTACCTGTATATGTATATGCCTGTATATGTCTTATTATACCCGTGCTACACGAGCGTTTCGAAGGCCTTCGAGTCAAATGTCATTTGACTCAAATGACACCTTCGAGCTGCTACATGACGTTTTTCAAAGGCATTTGGTTAAAATGACATTTGAGTCAAAGGAGCACGACAACTGACCTTTGAGAGTCTCAAAGGCCTTTGAAACACGAACAGTCGTACCCTCGGGCTCAGTTTCTGCAAGCCGTAATAACAAAAACAATTATTTACAAATAAACCTTTGTGTTTGAAGTGCAAGATCTTCATAATTTTTCACTTGTTCACTTCTTTTCGTTCTCTGTCACTCGCTCTACGATGACGAGGTAACTTGGTACTTTCAACACCGGCGGTGCGAAAAGACAAAAAGAAACTGGCTGCCTTGTGCATGTTTTGTGCGCGCTTGTAGATAGTTATCAATTTGATCTCTAATAATTGCTTTTCTGCCCATTTTAACTTTAAAATTACATTTTCCCCAAGAATGAAACATGGCAGCAGTGCCGACACCAAAACATGGCGGGCAAATGTGGAAGCTTTCAACTGTCTTTGAGAATGGTCGTGTAGATCGACAGAACTCCTTCCAGTTCGAATGACATTTGAAATTTCGAAGGTCATTCGACTGAAATGTCCTTCCAAATGCTCGTGTAGCACAGGTATTAGATAACTACTAGAGCACAAACAAAGTATGTCACCATACGCCGAACTGCGGTAGCGGGCAGTGTTGTGGAGTTATTACCACTCGGGAATCGGAATGACCCCGGATTCATTCACATTTTTCACGACCTTGGAATAGAATGGGAATGGAATGCCGACCACACTTGGAGGAATGGAATGGGAATGGAATAGAGGTCTTTAAACTAGTTTTGCCGATCTTCTGCTGCAACCTACGATACAGCCAAGTTGGCTCTTCAACTAGCGTAACTGCAACCAAAATGGCCAAGTGCTTCCTCGTTTCTGGGTGGCTGATGTGAACTTGTTAATGAAAAGAGGAGCTTAAGGCGAGTAAAATGTTCCTGGCCTGCCCTAAGGACTACGCCATCGTATTACGCAGCCATGCAATGGCCAAAGCCAACAGCAGCTCTTCCTTGCCATGGAGATCAACCTTTGTTGCCATGAAACTAATGATACCCGGAAACATAAATGAAGAATTTTGTTAAATGCCAGCAGCGGGCCTCGGATAGCACAAAACGGAATGCGCCCAAATAGAATTTAGAGGCACTGGGTGTAAATATGGCAGGGTTGCCCTCTTCAATTCCAGGCAAACATTAGTATCTCACAACATTGACGCAACTGTGCCATGATTGTATTTCAGTCTCCCCATTACACTCCGACGTTGCAGTATGGGAGTTCTCTTTTAATTGAACACTCCCAAGTTTCCGTTTGCACACAGATTACGCATTATCTGATTTGTGACGCGGACATAACACTTTGAGCAGGCGCTTTACTGGGTCAGGTGGCATGCGGGGAATCTCTTTTTAAAGCACGAGGGCCGCTTGAGCGTTACGAGGCCCAGGTGGCGAAAAACGCTGGTGTCGTGAGCGGATATGTGCAGTGAAATGAAGTCTAGGCAGATTTGTTGAGTTCATAGATGCACTAATGGCTACATAAACTCGTCGGACGCTTCTAAAATTGGTTGTGGGCCTTATTAAAATCAGCACTTTTTGCAGCACTGTACGTATAGCATCCCCCCCAGATTTGAGTACGAATAAAACTATTAGTATTAAATTCATTTCTACCGGTTCAAATTATTTTCACTGGTTTCAATAACTACGGTTTCCACACAGGCCATGGGATACGTTGATACGTGTGCTTTGAAGAGAAAACCACTTACGTACGAGTTCAATTACCCTGTGGCCGTGAAGGCGTCGCGGCAGTTTACACTTTCTTACTGTAACAGTGAGTTTTGTGCCTTATGTTTCCATGAGTGACAGCATGGGAGCCTGAGAGCTGAAGCGGAAATACCACATTTGTAGTGGCCATTTTATCGAAAGCCAACGTAATTCAACCACCCAACAGCCCAAGCTACAAACCCTGCCTCCTCCTTTCCACATTTTACCACCTGTGTGGAATAAAGGCTCGCTCCAATAGATGGCCAAGGCGCTAAAAAATGTGACAGAGTGTTAACGTCAGCCTGTGTTTTTCAATGCGTAAGTGTTCTTTGCCGAGTGCCTGAACGCAAACCCTGTAATGCTTTGTAAAGAAGCCAAAAACAAGCAACTAGTTGCCTCAAATAGAGGTGCATCAGCCTGAGTCCTCCAGCACAGACGCATTTCCGACATGCTGGAAGCAGTTAGGATTTGGAGAGGGGTGCATGGACATGCAAAATTAAACAGTAAAATCATCCGGCCCCCCGTCTAACGTCGACGAGGGTTGAACACGAAACTTTTTTTGTGCGAAATCGAATGGCAAACGATGAAAGTGAAAGCCGCTGCTGCGATCAAAAGACCAAGCTACATGAAGGTCAAATTAAAAGCTCAATTAGTCAGGAACAAACAGTCTGCGAGTCAAAGCTCAAACCCAGACGACAACCAAGGAAACCCTCACAAGAAAACTTTGCGTTAAACCAGGGGTCGGCAACCTGCGGCCCCCTGGACAGTATTATGCGGCTTCCAGCACATCGTCAGAACCGCCACCCCTCCCTCTGTCACTTCCTATTTGAGGGCCGACACACCAGTTTTGACCTCAAATGGGGTTAGCCGGGAGACAAAAAAAGAGAATTGATTGCGTCCAGTTGGCATTGTGTCCCATGTTCACACTTAGCCAGATTATCGCCAATTATTGCCAAATATTCCCTCCACCCAATGTGTTGTCCGGCACTCCGCCGTGTTGGCTTCATGCAACTCAACCCTCCACCTAAAAATGTTCAGCCTGTTTAATGACCCCTGCATTAAACCATTGTCATCATTAGATGGAGGAGTGCATGGTTTTTCAGACATAGGTGGCAGCTTGTGATAGAACGTGACTGCAGGATTCACTTGTGAAACTGAGGGCAGTTTTTTTGGCACCTCCCCCCCCCACGCCGCCTCTCGTCCTTCAGTCACACTGTAATTGTTTTTAACACGAAAGTGTTTTATGCCGGGGTACACAAACCTCACCAACGTCATATCTGTCACGGAAATGACATCACCAGAAAAAGTACCATTGGCGCGGCGGCGCTAGGTTTTGGGCCCACGATCACTCTGGCCACAACGGGGGGTGTCAAACGCTATACCGACTGAGCCATGATGTCATGCTTGGATAGCTGTACGAAAACGCCTTATGCCCTTCCCTCTCTTGTCCATGCATATGGTGCTGCCGTCTATGAGAGATGAAGCAAAGTAGTGCGTCATGACGGTAATAAGCACCGATAGTTGGCGCCTCGATAGGGCAGCGTGTTGCAGCGGAAGCTGCTGTGTCTACCCGTCCGCCGCCTAAGTGGAACGCAGCACACCTTCTGGAGCGCCGCCGCAGCATTGCACAAGTCGAGCTCGTCACAATGCAAGCGTCTGGCATAGACGCCAAGGAGCAGGACCAAAGTGGTCGCACCTTTGCCTAAGCGACCCGCCAGCAGAACATCGCTCGCCAAGCACACCCACAAGACTGCTGCCAACTCGCAAATCATGCTCCTTTCGCTGTAGCGTACTGTGACTTCACCAAACGATTTGCTGACACCCCGTTCGGTTTCGTTCGCATGGCTTGCGAGCGCCTGGGGTTTCAGTCAGATTTCCGCAATGCTCCGGCGCGTGTAATTCAGTGTCTAATGTTGATGCATCTAACGGTGCAATATTGACGAAGTATAAATAGCGATGTGCAAGTGTTCATATCGATGCACAATAAACATTCAAATACTCCCGTGAAGACACCTTTCACTCTTGTGTTTTACGGATTCCTATGAAAGAAGGATGAACATTTTTTTTGAAAAGCCATTAACCAACTAGCCAGCAATAAGAACTATCCAAGTTTTATTGCCGGCATAAAGCAATGATTTTCCCCCGACAAGCAATAACGTTCTCCCGTCTGGTATTTACTCCGGAAACAATTCCCGGTGGCTGTTGCGAATGTATCTCTGTGAAATCACACCCGTTTCTACCACAGGTAATGAAGTTACGTAGCGTCATCCGTCAGCATTTTTTTGGGGGGGTAAATCTTAGCAGGCAACCAAATTTTGGCTTTCGCTCATGCATGACGCCGTTTTGCCATCAACTGCCCAGGACCAGTGCCGCAACACTTGGATCGGCTGCTCACACCAGTTTTGCAGAAGCATTCGGCTGCAACATACTCCTCGATACGCCAAAGTGCACGCAGGCAACACAATACTGCACGAAAAATTTGCAAGAAGTAACGGACTAACACTGCCGTGATACAAACCTGTTTATTTTAAGTAGAAATACTGCGTGTAAAAGACAAGTCAGACAAATGAGGCAGGACAGGACCATCTGCGCCTGTCCTGGCTCCTTGGTCTTAGTCCTGCCTTTTACGTGCAGTTTGTCAACTTAAAAGATGCAGCACCAACTAGATCAACAACATGCTGTACGAACCTGTTTCTCCTTCCATACCAAAAATAGGAATATGAAAAAGCAGCACGCTTCGACAAACTTCCAACACTCAGCCTCCAAACTGTCGCCTTCCCCCCACAGAACACGTGACTCTAGTTCATACCACAAGCTAGGTGCAGCACTGTGGAGGCTACATTGTTGTCAACAGTGTGCCCACTGAGGGAACCTAAGCGCCGTGAAGGGGGTCCTGAAAGGACATTCCCTTCTCCCCTTTCGGCAAGTGGAAGCGCAAGGCCCAGCGCCTTTCGTCGCTTCCTTCGCGGTGAGTTAGGCGCCCTGACGGGGCGGGGTGTTGACAACAATGTAGCCTCCACAGTGCTGCACCTAGCTTGTGGAATGAACTAGAGTCATTGATGCTTCGAGCTGGCAACTTTACAACACCGCTTCACACATAACAAGTAACGCGTCTCAGCCCCCACTCTGCAGCCCTACTCTCGCGAAGAAGCACTGTAATCAGACAGTATTCTCACTCCCTGCAGCTTGCGCGAGAGATCCTCGATGCAGTCACGCCCCAAACCGGGGATCACTGTCAAATCCAGCGTTGACAACGCACCACCACACAGCACACCCAAAGCACTGGCGTCTTGTTCCGTCAAACTGCAAGATCCGACACGAACTTCCACAAGCTTGCCCTTGGCGATCAGGTGAGCCAGTGATTGCCCGAGACCATTCACTTCACTCGCAAAACAGCCGGTAAGGTCCAAAAACTTCAGCGGGTTTTCCTCCAGGACTGGTCCCAACCTTTCCAGCGCTCCACAGTCCAGCGGGTTGAAGCCGACGTGAAGAGCCTCTAGAGTTCTCAAGCCTCGTAAGAGCGAGCCGGGGTCTGGCACGTTGCAGGACTCAAGTTTCAGCACCTTCAGATTCGGAGCGTGGGCAAGAAGTGGGGAAAGGGCGGTGCCGACGCCGATTGGATTGTAGCTTAAGTCAAGCTCCGAGCACGGCAGCTGGACTTGAGCCTTCTGCAGGGACTGAACAATCGCATCGATGCAGCCTGGTCCGAAGTTTGTGCACCTGAGCCCGAGGTGACGCAGAGACTGCATCGTGACGAGGCAGCTGCACATCGCCGCCACGACAGCAGGCGTCATCTTCGTTCCAGAGATGTCTAAGGTGTGAACAGGCTCCTGGTGCCTCAAGGCACGGAAAAAGACTTCAAGGTTGACCCCACTGAAGCACGGGATGGAGAAGGTTCCGCTCTCGACGCACGGTTCAAGAACGGCAGCGAAGTTTGCGCAGCTCGAAAGGTTTCTCCGGTCGCACTCGGCACGGTAGCGCTCGGCAAGCGGCGGTAAGTCCCAGGATTCCACGTTTCCCATGATCTCCATCTGAGGGCTGCGGAAGAGGTTGTCTAGGCTGTCGGAAGGGTCCAGGAGAGCCCCATCGGGAAGAGTCAAGCTCAGGACGGGACACGTGCCGCAGACGCTGAGGTATCGCTTCGCGGCTTCTGCTGCAAGCCACCCCACGGTCATTGTGGATTCCGACGTCCCTCTAGGAACGGGGATCAGGAAGACGGTGCCAAGGATTCGGATGCGAAGCGAAGAGAGGCCTGAGGACGTGGCCGTGGTGCTTTCACTTGGAGAAAGTATTGCCACAGGACTGGCCGAACGACTGGCTCGAGGACTGGCCAGAGGGCTTGCAACAAGGGCTCTAGGAGAGGACATGTCCTCCTGCTCTATGTCATCCATCGGAACTTCTTCGCCATCACTGCCCCACGGGTCCCTTTCATCTGGGTCGATGCATTGGATTTTGGTACATGCGGAGCTACTTAAGGAGCTACTTGATGAATGGTTCCGTTTCCGTGTGACTGTGACTGGAAACTTCGGCTCTGCTGCGCGCCTAGACTTTGATTTGGGTTTTGCGAGATCGTCTATGAGCCACGTGGCAACTTCTTCGTCGACCAGGGCCGGCTCATTTGGCGTCTTCCGGCTCGATGACTGCGAGGCTATCCACGGGTTGACTTTAGCGGTTGGTCTAGGCCGGTTAGTGACCGCTCTAGCCGAACGGTCGCCGTTTTTGAGGAGCAGTTCAATTTTCTCCAGGAGGGCTTCTTCGCTCGAGCTGAGCGGTGACTCAATGCGCTCCTTCCAATCGGCCAGGGCGTCCATCGGAGTCTGTCCTTGGTCTGTCCTGGAGGCTGGACTGGCGCCCTTTTCCAGCAGGAACAGAGCAACCTCCAAATGTCCATTCTCCAACGCATCGTGCAGTGGTGTCACACTATTCAAACCCGGACTGTTCACATCCGCTCCGTGGCTAACGAGGCACTTGACAATCTCCAAATGGCCGTAGTTGCAAGCCTCGTGAATCGGCTGCCAGCCACTGAAGTCTCTGACGTCCACGGCGTGGTGCATCCTCAGCAGCTCAGTGACCTTCTTCAAGGAGCCTTCGATGCAAGCTTTGTGAAGTCTGGTTTCTCCTTTTGTGTTGATCTTTTCCTCCAGTCTCTTCCTGGGCTTCCTCGCAGAGTCGCAAAACTCTGGGTCGCTCTCGCTGGCATCAGAAATGTCCGCCAGGTCAATGTCGGAGAGGGGGCCGGCAGAGCGCTGGCTCTGACTGAGCTCGTCTCCGCTTTCACCTTCAGCAGAGCGCAGCTCCTTCAGCCGGGCTTCAATCTGCTCGTCAGTACCCGCCCTGCAGGGACAGAAGTTCCTCCAGGCAGACCATCTCCAGGGACGGCTTCCTCGCTGCGCGAGACTGCACCACAGCTTCCTGAAGCGCGTCCCGCACCTCTGCGGCACTTGCGCCCATCTTCCGCAGCAACCGCGCAATGTCCAGGTTGGTCGAGGCAGTTTCGTCGGGCTCATCCTTCCGCAAAGCCAGCTCCAGGCGAAAGTACTTGAGCGAGGACTCGTAGTCACGAACATCTCTGCAGGTCTCTGCCATGGACACGTAGAGTTCTGCAAGCTTCTTGTCCGAGACGGTTCCTGGAGAAGAGAGGGCTTCCTGGATGGCCTTTGTGTACTCGGCCAGGGCTGGCCGGTGCAGCAGGCAGTGTGCCAGGGCATCTCCGGACTTCTCGTGAATCCCGACCCGTGTTGCGACGTCCTCGGTGTCTCTTAAGTCCAGCTGCCACGTCCGGAGGGCCTGGGCGAGCTTGACACAGAGGACGGCACGTTCGCGGTCTTCCGCGACGGGGCTGTTCTGGCGCACGGCGCGCTTGAAGGCCGCCCGTGCCTCGTCGAGGTCTCCGGTCTGCAGCAGGGCAGCGCCACGGCAGAGGTGAGCCTCGCACTTGACTGCCGCCTGGCGGCCCTCGCGGCCGAGGTCGAGCAGGCGGCCGGCGAGCGAGAGCGCAGACTCGGTGTGGCCCTGCCGCAGGTGGATGCCGGCGAGCGCTGAGAGGCAGCGGGCGAGGTCCTCGCGGAAGAGGGCGCTGTGCGAGGCGAAGAGCGTCAGGGCAAGCTGGAAGTTGTGCACGGCCTGGGAGTCGTCCTCGGTGGCGTCGCACAGGAGCCCCATGTTGAGGAACAGGCGGCCCTTCATGAGGGCCACCTCGGAACTGCCCACCGAGTGCACCAGGTGGTCCTCCACGATGCGCAGAGACCGCAGAAAGGCGCTCCGGGCCTTGCGCGCGAGCCGGTCGTCCCCCGTCCGCTCCGCCTCGTGCTGGACGAAGTAGCACTGGCCCAGGGTGGCCAGGGCCCGCTGCTGCTCCAGGCGAGAGCCCACGCTCTCGGCCAGGCTCAGGTAGTGGCGGAGGTGGTCGGTGGCCTCTGCAAAGCGCTCCAGGTGCAACAGGCACTCGCCGCTCCGACGGTGAACCTCCGCACGGTCCAGCGGGTCGGGCTCCGCCATCAGCTCCAACAGCCCAAAGGCCTGCACGCGCATCGACCACGGGTCATGGCCGGTTTAGGCAAGCGTGGGATGTGCTCGGTGAACTCGGGATAAAGATTTATCCATACGTGGGATGTGCTCAAGGACAAAGATTTATACATCTAGAAAGGTACAGACAACCACTTTACAGAAACTGCATGTCCACTAAAGCCAGCATTTTTTATAATGGGGTAACCATGAGGAATTGCTATGCAAATCAACGAAAATAATTTTAATTTAGCACTAAACTTCGTCAAGCCTGAAAGGTGCCACCATGTATTGTCTAGACAGGGCACTACCTAGGTATACAAACAGCTCTGTTGGTTTCAAGGCACAACTCAAAAATCGCATACGGGAAAAGGAAAAGCTGCACTTCATTGTTGTTCAGCAGCAGACAAGTTACTAAATAGCTCTTTTCACCTCACACACAGTCAAAAGTATGCACCTCACTGTCATGGTTCAAAGCCTTCCTTTCGGTAGCACACGTAACGCTGGTAGATGCAAAAATTACGCTTTCAAGCATTCTAGGGCCGTATCAGCGAAACCGGTTCAGTTCAAAGTGTTTCAAGTGATGCCCTTTCATTTGGATAGAGAGCAACACTTCCCAGTAATTGGTTGGCTGACCCTTTAAACAGAATGCGAAGATGAGGGCCACAGAGGTGGGGACATAGGACGGTGCTTTTCTCCCTCCTATTGTCCTCCTGTTCAAGCGCTGTTTAACGATGTACGAGAACCAACTGTCAATTCAACGAAGACTACCTCCTCCATCATGCCATGGACACTCGCAATGATCACGGCAAGTTATCAAAAAAAGGGACTACTGGCTGAGCACTGGTCCCCACTGCAATGCAGAGTCCCTAAAGTGCACGTGGCGGAAGCAATGCACCACTCACCAAGAGACTTAAATCACGTGCATAATATCTGCTTGGCGGTGCAACCATTTGCACGGCAAATTCGCCCATTGCAGCCCCCCACAATGACCCACCAATGAGATCAAATTTAAATTTAGAGGGTTTAACGCGTTGACGCCGCACTTGAGCTATGAGGCATTGCGCAGTGGTGGAGGGCTTCGGAGTAATTTCGAGCACTTGCACGGGATCTGTAGTGTGCGCCCAGACTTCGACACATGGCCATTTTCGCTTTCTGCTCCCATCTGACAAGCAGCCACCATGGCCGGGAATCGAATCCGCAATGTCTGTGGGCTCAGCAGCACAACACCTTAGCCACTGAGCCACCACAGCATGTACCACCAAGGCTAGGACATGAGTACGCATTGCTCAGATGTGATCGGGGCTTGGCATCGTATCTGAAAACCGAATCTCATGTTGAATTCCAACGACAGATCGGGAGCAGTCGCCGAGCTCCACTGCAGAGCACGCTGCTCCCACCAAGAGCAAGTGCTCCTAAACTGTCTTTGGAACACACGGGCTCTCGCCAGAGCAAATGCCATAGCATGACGGGAACACGAATTTCCCGACAGCCTTTACGTCGGGCCCCGTGCAACCGTTTTCTTCTCGTTGGGTCTCAACTAACCTCCCTTCATCGACTTTTTTGCTGATGAAGGGACTTTTGTAGCCTTAATGGTGTCCAACGGTGGCAATGATTAAAGTTTTGTCAGCAGGCAGGTTGAAAAAAAAAATGCCACACACACATTTATACGCCACGTCCACCCAGTCGTCGTTCAAGCTGGGCTCCTCGCCACTTGATTCTGAGTTTCAGCTATTGGCGGTGAGATCTTTGAGTGGCGCCCCCTGGCTCTGACGTCGGCTTAGGGATTCGCGCCGCTGTCGTCTGCTACACTCCGCTCGTGAGGGGCAACAGTGCCTGGGCTAGAAATCGCCCGCTTCGTTGCTGTAGTGAGTTAAAAAGCGTATTTCTAGCGACTCAGTTATTTTGCCAGCTTCTGACGCATCTGAATAATTTGAAGCTGTATCCCCCACAAGTTTGCAACACACGAAGAGGAGTATCGGTCAGAAGATCGTGTGTAACTCGTCCTTTCTTGCTTATTCGCGAGGATCAGCGATCAGAGCTTCTCGATAAGTATTCAAAATGCGTAGGCTTCCCTGCAGTATTTTTGAGATGCTCCTATGAAGACTCAACAGTCTAATACTAAGTACCAAGCAACAGCCTCTACACGCTCATCGCACAGCAGGAAATAAAGCGGCTTTCTTCTGTCTTTCGTTGTTGTCTTGTATCGGATTAATGTTTCTTGCTTTTTTTTTCTGCCCAACGCATTAATTTTTCTGCGCCGTCACCAACTTCTTATTAGGAGGTTTCGGTATGCTTGGGAGCCTCACAAAGGTCGCGTGGATATTTCCTTCATTTTGTATGGCATACATTCCCTTCTTCACAAATTGGCTTTCATTACGGCTGCGTGCAAGAAGGTGCATATCCGCAGCGTGCTTTGTTTATTCACATGCAAATACAATGAGAAGGTTTGTGCTACGCCACCGCGATCGCGCCCTAAACAACGTGGTCCACAGTACTCGAAGGCGGCTTTTGTGCTCCGAATTTCTATCGTAATTATATCGTTATCATAACAAACTGACTCTCAACTCGAACAATGATGACATGATTACGGTGTTGAAGGACATGATTACGGTGTTGAAGGCATGATACACTCGCTAACTAATGTAATAAATAGTATACCTGCATATATTACACGACTCGAAACCGAAGAAGAATTCCTGTCATGATTACGGGGGCGAAGATGACGTGCCATAGTAGAGCCAGAGGCCGACGAAGATGAAGACGAAGAGAATGCAAATTTCCCGCGAAGAGGGAGGGCCAATGACGAGGTGACGCGATGGAGGCACGTGGAGAAATGACCAATGTGGTGATGACCCGTGCGGCGGACACGGGCACAGCGAATGCGAGAGTGCCGCGACGGCCGGGCAGAGGTATTTAATCCCGGGGCACAGGCCGAGAGGAGGGGGAGAGAGATCAGAAGAACGCCACAGCAGGAAGGTCAGGTGGCACGAGTCCGCGAGGAACAAGCCGGGGGTACGAGGCCACGCCATCGACCAGAGCCACGTCAGCCTGGGCCGGAGTGGACCGACGTTGCATCGGCTCCTACTTCCGCGTCGTACCACCAACCTGCGCTTTGGTGGCCCCAGCGGCGACGGTCGGGCGTCTGCGTACAGCGAGCACGCACCGTCAACTAACGCCTTGGCGGTCCCCACGCAGCGACGTTCCCAGAGTTCCCGGTGCTACCTGCTTCCACGGCGACGGCCTCGAGGCCAGAGGTTGCTTCCTGCTACGAGGGCTACCACGAGGAGTAGCTGAAGAGCGGTCCACCGGGTGACTACCACGCACAACTACGTTGGTACCACCACCACCGGCACCGCGGCAGCGGACAACGACGACCACCAGCGTGTCACGGCCACGCTACGACACGCCAGCGCCGGAGACAGCGGTAGGCCGTCCGCTAGGGAGTTGGGTATTATATGACCCTTATTATTAAGATTGTTAACATGGACGTGGTATAGAGATGAACTAGGACTGGTTGCATTATTAAGGACTTCATTGTAGTGACTTTTGGTTTGGTTTGGTGGCTTTTCTGGGTTGCTGTTAGGAATTAGTATTTAGGAATTTATTTGGTGGAAGTCTTTGTTTGCTTTGTGTTTACTTTGCTTAGGGGTTGTAGCTGTACATAATAAATGTGTGCTGTGGTAAACGTGCCAACGATTCTCCAGTGTCCATTCTTCTGAGCTGGTCGAGACGTGCCACAAAACGTGACAATTCCAAGTAGCTCTTTATTGCTTTTCAACCCTTCCAGGCGCAAAGAACAAATCCTATTCTACTCGGGATGGCGTTCTATGATTTGAAGAAAACTACTCTTACTCTCTTGTCCTGGGCTGAGGACCCGGCCCACTAACCAGATCGATTTAATTGTTAAACAAAGTTTTGCCCTCCTCCACTTACTTCTCCTCCTCCTCCTCTTGAGTGCAGTTTTCCTATAACGCATATCCGAATATCGGGAAGATATGGCTGTGCAAAATGTTCCGAAATATCCCTCCAGGTCTTAACAAACATATATGTGTTACTATAAATTTAACGAAGACGTGACTCGTTTTGCTCAATAAACCTCCATACTGGTTAGATGCCTGGTATAGAATCAGCACGCGCGTATATACACACTGGGTTATTTGGAACTCAACCTACAGTTTTCGCAGTCTATAGTGCATGTCGGCAAACTTTCATGCCTTGACAACGTAAAGTGATGTGACAAAACGCGTTCAAGCGTTCCGCAAGGTTGCAAAAACTGTTTTACCTTACATATGATTACCGGGAATCGTGATGCCTTCTGCCAAAGCCGACAGCCCTGAAGGCCTAGAATTTGTTTCGGTCTTCCATTTTCGCTGTTGTCGGTTATTAGCAGCTGACTGTTCCTTTTGTTCGAATGCTTACATGAGAAGCTGACGCCTAGCTCCGACTCTTCGAGCTCCGCACACGACCGGCTTCGCAAGGAATGGGGTGGCGCCGGCAATGTTTCTCCCGTAGCGGTATTCAAAACTATACTTTAATTGACACTATGAGCTAGTGTATGCGATTTTAAGCCTATTATTATGGTAAAAAGTTACCCACACGCCAATTCTGGTGCGGACAAGCATCAGACGTTGACCGAGCGCAAAGAAACAGCAGGGAGAGCGATCCTGAGTGAAGCAGACGACAAATGCGAGAATCCCTAAGCTGACGTCACGGAGGCGCGCTTCGCAGCGCCGCCTGTGTTCGCGCTCACCGCCAATCGCACTTGCTTTCTTTAAGTAGAAAGCATGAACGAGACACGGTGTGCAGCATCTATTTCCCCTTTGCGACCGTGGTCGTGGTTCGTATTTGCCGGAGCGGTTGCCATGGCGATTCGAAATGGGGAGTAGAGCAAAAGCAGACGGCGACGACGTCATGAGAGAAAGCATGGTGAGTTCCGGCCGACTCCGGGAATTCCAGGAGAGCAACTTTTCTTGCTCCACGGAGAGATCTTGGCTGCGACGGCGCTCACGATCTGCCATTACAACACAATTTGGCTTCTCCCGACCTGTTACTACAACGCGTCTGCTCCAGAAGGAGCAAAAAAGTTGCTCTGAAAGTGCCCCAGATCTGCCATTGGAATTCAACATCAATACAGTCCCTTCAAACAATCAAAAATAGCACTTGTGATAACGATACGATTTGCACAAGCAACATTTCTTTCTTATGGTGATTTCATGACACTGTCTTTCGTACTATTTTATATATCTTGTGTTTATGAGCTCAAGATGAGATCTGGAAACATTATCATTTGTTTTTGACGCAAATGCTGCTAATTTACTTTGAAGTGGGTCACAAAAATGAGACCACAGCTTTGGTTTTTGAAATCTGAGTTCACTAGCTGCCAAGCCTGTGCTTTTGTAAACACTGGAATGTTACAAACATATCGTGCCTATCGATTCGTGTGCACAGGAAGCAACTTTCACGGATCTTCTGACTGATGCTCTTACAAGGGCCGGGGCTTCGATCAGCAGTGCAGGACCAAGTCCCGGCGTTTTAGGTGCAGAGCACTTTGGGGCCACGCCTTGTCGTCGTAGCTCGCTCGCTGGACCCAAGTAGAGCAACAGGGCGCCCCTTGGTAACGCTGTTGTTGGCGGCGTACCCCAGAGGCTTCGAAAGCCAAGCGGTTTATATAGTCACAAGCGTTCCAAACTCGTGAACCACTGGCGTTTGTCCTACATCTCCCCATTGTTTAGCGCAAATAAAACTAGGTAAATTTGAGGAAAAATATACGCAAATAACAGGCAGTGCTCACATTTAGTTAGGAGCGCTCGTTGGGTTGGTTTTTGCGATAGTAAGCGAAAAAAAGTGACAGTGCAATGCCAGCATGTGCGGGAGGAAAAGCACAAAGAGAACAGAACTGCCGCTGGTGCAGTTCCAGGCAGGGGGCGCGCGAGCACTGCGAAGGTGGGAAATTTGAATTGCATGGGGTGGTAGCAGTAAGCGGATAACGGCGGTACAGCCCATTATGGAGAATCACTGCTCTGCACTTCCGACAGCTTTCACATTGAGTGGAACGCCTTTGATTTTTAGAGACTTCAAGCTGCAAACATTGGGCAAAGCCACACAAGGGGAAAGGGGGTGCAAATTACCTTAACGCTGACACATTTAGTATGCCTCTGCAGTACTTGCTATCCATGCTTTCAAAGTCTGATAATATTTTAATGTGGAACCATAACGTGATGCATTCGGCAAGAAAGCCAGTGTTCAGGACAGAGAAATGGTTCCTTTGGAAGCATTCCATATAGCAGAAGGCATCCCATGGCAACAGCTTAACGCCACAGTGTAAGGCAAAATTAAAAAAAAAAAAAAGAAGACTTATCAAGGAACTTCCTGGTCCAGATCAAAACGCTTTCCTGAAACCAGTTGATTCAGAAATTGCTTAGCAGCCTATGCATACCTAATTTTTCAGCGAAAGCAATCCAATTACGCTATTGCACGTTTTTTCCACATTTGTCCTTGGAGCAGCGCACGAAAAAACATCTTTTTTGGGCTTCACGCTCTCAAGATTGCAACATTGGATGCTGCTATTTCATTCTATGATGATAGCAACGCACAGGCTTTGGTGCAGCCTTTCCAGTATCAAATGTGCAGGCGATACGCGAGAATTTTTTTTTCTTTTCCAACGGGCTGAAAGTGGGGGTGCGGATTATACACAGGGGCGTGTTATACGCATGAAAATACGGTAATTCCACCTTTCCGTGCCTAGACTGCACCTGCGGAAAAGCTGTACCCACCCGCTACAATCTTGTACCAAGATCGCAGTACCTACAACTAAGTAAAAAATAAATAAAAAAGTCGAGCTGGCATGGTTGGTCGCAGACTCCCAAGAGCAGTTTGGTGCATCTGCAACATTCTCACTTGTGTACTTTAACTTTGGTGAGTAATTCATATACACCAAACAATACAACAATGGATTGAAGACATGGTGGAGTTTTTCCGGGTTATTGGTGCACTTTTACAGTCCTGACGTATTCACGGTTTAATTTTTCAAGCTTCTTCAGATTAGCGTTTCCTCCAAATCTTTTTTATTTTGTAGATGTGCACTTATGCCATCAACTTCTGCAGCCTTCCCCTCGGCTCATTAAGTACAGTACTTTGCTTAGTTATGTCTGAATCATCAGCAACTGTTATGTCAGTCCTGCTACGAATGTTTCTCAGTGTACCACTGTTACCGTACCAACCGGTGCAGAATCTTTCCACCACTCTGGCTAAGTCATCTGCATAACTCGTTACAGGATGTCTGGGGGTGTTGTATACGGTTAAACCTGGATGTCACAAATTCCTGGGTTCAATGAAGTTGTTCCATTCCTAATTCCCAGCCCCATTGAAACCTATGTGTTTGCGACTTCTATGTAACAAATGCGTTGCGAAGGTTAACCTCGATGCAACGAATTCACTACGCTAATGAGCCAGTGCTTTTTGCACATTTTTTGAAAAATCGTCTGGAGAAACAGACTAATATGGTGAATTTCGCCTGCACCGCAAATTATTGCGCGTTTTCATGTGTTAGCGTTGTGTCGGTTAGGTGCTAGGCCTGCTGGTCGGCGTGTAGTCGCGCGTTTCCACTGCTATCTGAGGTGTCGGTTCGTCAGTGATGATTTCGGCTGCTAGAAAACGAAAAGTCTTGTCTTTCCAGGACAAGCTCGCAATTTTTTAATGCCATCTGCGCCGGCGAGAAAGAAGAATGGTGCTGCCCGGTAAAGTATCTTATTTAGTGACCTCGCAGCAATTTTGAGTGCGGAAAAGAGCAACAAGTTTGCGAAAAGGAGTCCTTCAGCGTAAGTTTGGTCCTTGAAACGCGTTAAGGCACCGAAAAGTGTCAGAAGTAAATGTGGTGCTTAAGATACGTCTGTTCATACCAGAGTAAGTGAACTTGCTTCTTTGAAGTGCCGTGTAGTGACTAAGCTCATGGGAGACCAGCATGCGGAAATCATGTAGTTTTGCACTGTGATTTAAATCCTCGAAGGGCGATTCCATCGTCACTAACGTCTAGCATTCTGGTTTTGTTTCTGAAACCTGCTGAAAACGTTTCTGAAAACCTCCAGGTAACGGAAAATTGTGAATGTTTGTCAACTTTGTTGTATCCAGGTTTCACTGTAGCAATCTTCAGATCATGGCCAGTACTGGGTTAACAATTTTCTCACGCCGTTAGTGGCTTCAATGTCACTCTTTTGATTTTGTGCACCAACAAGATCAACGCAATATTAAAATATGTTCGCTACACGTGCTTAGAAAGACTGTGCAGCACTTACCACAGACTACTCGCGTAATAAATCCCTCCCCCCCTTTTCTTCTTGATAATTTACTTTCTTTTTACCTAGCATACAAAATGCAGCAGGAATAGAAAAGCAACTTTTCAGTATGTGTTTATCTTGGCATGGTTGCTGAGGCCGTCGACAATCGCAGTAACTTGGTATCGCACCACAGTACACGCAGGAACGCTAAAAACGCATTCTAACAACAAAAAATCTTGACAGTAGCTGGAGACGTGAGTGTGAATGCTGTGCCCCACAATTTAAACATAGCATGCGCTTGTACTTGCTGAACACCAAACAAACGTTCTTGCGTATAGCGCCACGAAAGCGCAGCGGCGTGCAAACAAAGCACCAGATGTACTTAGTGCTCTGTGCTGTTCCGCGACTTTGCCATTACGCCCCATGGTTTTGTTCTTCAGTTGTGTTATGGCCTTTTTTTTGTGCTTCTGGTGCATGGCGTACGATGGGCCAGCACGTGAGCTACACAGCCAGACTTAAACTGAAGCTGGTGGAGCATGCGTTGAAGCACATGGAAACAGTGAGGCTGGGTGGCACTTCAGAGTTCGCCCAGTGCGTGCACGCTACTGGCGAAAACAAGAGGTTTGGGCGATGAACAGGGATCACCGTGTGTTTCGTGAGCCGAAAGAAGGGAGGCTTCCCGGTGCGGGAAACGAAGGTATGGAGTGCCTTGACGGCACGGAAGACAATGTGCTGTGGGCTGACGACAAACGTGAAGCCGCAAGCGATTCAAGTGAGGAGAACAGCTCCTTAGCGAGTAGGGGGGCACTAGCATTATGATCCATACTAGAATGTCGTGAAGAAAAAAAAAATTGATTATTTTATTACCGTTGTTTTTTTTACTAGAAAAGTAAGATTTTGATAGCGCTTCTTTGAGCATTTTTATTGTACGAAATTTTAGCTTTTAAAAATGTGTAGCAAAATTTTCTAGCATAGTAAACCCTCCAGCCAAATTCGTGCTGAATTTTCTGGAGAAAAAAAAAAAAAAAAAAAAAAAGAAGTGTGTTCATTACGCGCGTAAATACGGTATTCGGAATGCATTTTGGGTTAAATCTATCGTCCCAGCAATCTCCTCCCTCAAGAACTACGACCATCCATTCATTATTACCCGACGAAGGCTACACGCTTTCTTCCAAAGAGGGGGGCGACTCGGGACGTTCGTTTCGGCTGCCTTCGATATATTACGGGCCCGGGAGTTCTCTTTTTTTTTCAGCAACACGGAGCCGATTTCCGGTGCAGGTCAGGGTAGGCATTTGTGCCAGTTTGCAAGTTCACTCAGGTTGAATGTGAAGTATCAAGTTGTTCACTCCTACTCCATGCACACTCAGAACACACACACAAAAACTCCAAAACTGTTCGTACAGGTTCAGGCATAGAAGAGGTCGGTGCACAGCAGACAGGCACCAGCAATGCGCGAAATAAGCAGTGACATTGATCAGGAACAGCCAATAGGACAGATGTCGCTGTAATGATGTAATTAAGGCAAAAATTGAAGGGAGCGTGGTTGGTTTTCTTGCGCATTTCAGAGAGATTTGCAAGCTTACAGCTTCAGGTGCACGCGTAATATTTGGCTCAGGTATTCCAGCAGTGTAGCCTAAACGTCGCGCACAATTATCTGCACTGCTCAAACCAAACCAAGAAATGCCACCAACGTGCCTAGCAATAATATTGCAGCAATAAACTGTAATCAATTCGCTCATTGCAGCTCCAGTTTACCTGGAAAAGTGCCCATCATTATGCCACCGGAATCCCTTTTCTCTAACGTTTGCCCCGATCAGAAGGCCCGATGCCATTCAGCGTTGAGAAGTGCTGAATTGCAAGCGTCTATAGAGGACAAAGTCAGGCATGCACTGTCTTCAAAAAGGTGCACACTGGCCGAAAGCAACTGCCCTTTCGGTATGCTGGACACAAATCTCATGCACTTCTCACGATAACTTCACAACGAGAGTTAGCACACGACCTCACAGCTTCACACAGCTCGCACCTTGACCTCTTTTCGTGACAGCAGCTCGGACAAAGGTTCTCCACTTTGTGACAGCAGCCAAAGCAAATAAAAACAGCCCGTCCCGGTCTCATGGCTGCTCGACTCAATGTCAGGAAACCGCCACACAAATTCTTAACAAGCACACAAACGGACAGGACAAAAAGAAGAAGGAAGAACACAAGCGCTGGCTAACAACAGTGGTTATTAGGAAACGTAAAGAATGTTTACATGCATGAAGGCACATGCGCAGAGGAACAGGCTGTGATTTATGCCACTCACTACACTACAAAGACAAGAAAAAAAAATCCCGGGCCATCTCCACTAACGTGAAACCTGGGGAGGGGTGAAGCGTGCAGTGTAGAGGTGTATTCTTGGCGTTTTTTGCCAACAGAGATGAAACCGTTGGGCGGTAGAGGTAAACAGCTTTGCTGTAAAAGTATCTTGTCTTTGAAGCATTCTAGCGTGAGGTGTCGGAAAACAAGTGTCCCGGTGTTCCAGTACCATGATTACAGGAGACGACGACATGAGACAACAGCCCAAGCCCCTTAAGAAGGGAGAATGTAAAAGTCTTCTACATAAACTGTTATAATCATGACTGAGTAAGCCAAACGTTGATTTCGCTTCACGAAAAATAAGCCAGAATAATCACTTCTATCTTCGCGTGGCCTACCAGCCCATATTCGAATCAACCTTTGCTTGTTCCTCTGCGCATGTGCATTCTTGCGTGCATATATCCTTTGCATCTGCTAGTTGGGAGTTAGCGCTTCTGCTGTGCCCCTTTTTTTTCATCCCGTTCATTTTCTCCCAGTGTTTTTCCTAAGATGATACACTAACTCGCCCAATTTTCAGTGCTGCTACAGATTCTTCATAGCACCGACGTTGGTCTCGTGATTGCCGCTCAGAAAGCTAGCACACCACTCCAAAACACGCCTCTTCCAGTTTTGCCATCACATGGCGAAGTAACTTTGATAGCTGCACTCTACTTAGCCCTTTCATTGAAAAAAAAAAAGAAAGTATGAAACAGGAATCCTGTATAATCTGCTGGGTCCGTTTATAATGAAACACAGCAAAAAATTTGCTAGTACAGGGATCACTTTCAGCTCCACTCGCTACGCCCACGCCAATGTGTCCAACAAAGCAGCCTTGATGCTTGTAGAATTGCAGCTTTGGCGTAATTCACATCTCAAATTTCGAGGGGTCTAATAATGCAGTGAAGCTACAAGTAGGCTATGGAGACGCACCATAGTGGAGGGCTCCGGATTAATTTTCACCACCTGGGGATCTTTAAAGTGCGGTGGCATCTCAGCACACGAGCATTTTCACTCATCACCTCCATCTGAAAAGCAGTCACCACGGCCGGGATCAAACTCATGCCTTTGAGCTCAGCAGCGCAATGCTTTAGCCATCAAGCCACCACGGCAGGTTTAATTCGTATCTCATCCGCAAAACGTGAGCAATTTTCGGAAAATCGGCGTTCAGTCGAGCCTGTATTGAGTTGTTCCCACCAAAACTCGCCACTGAGCTGTTGCCACTGGAGTACTTGCAGAGTGCTTCTGCTGGCAAGTTTCGGCAGCATATCCCATAGGTTAGCATCAGGCCCTCCTGTCATAACTAAGAATGTCCAGACGTGACAAGATAAGGCTTTTGAACGTAGTGCGACTGTTTTAATGTTAAGTGATGCGCAGAACCAATCTGGCTGAGTGCATAAATAACCCAAGGCAAGTCACAGCGCGGTTGGAACCGATATAGAAAAGTATGACTGCGCGGAAAGGCAGTACACTTACGCAAGAAAAAACAAAACAAGAAGAAAACCTCGCGTGCCTTCGTGAAAATATCACTGACAGTTGTGGCTCCTCCATTAAAACAGCCACCAACATAGTTTTTTTCTCTCGTTCAGATCACCAACGCTCTTCGGCTACTGCCGTGTCTACAGAACGCATATGTGGAGTGGTCGTCAGCTTAGCCGACAGAGCTCTACAAGCATCAGTAACGTTCCTTTTTCTGGCTCACACGTTGTTGCCCACACTAGCCGATTTCAAAATTGGCGCGCTCTAAATACGCACCTCCTCGAACTCGGCCAGGGCCTCTTCGTGGTCTCCGTTTTGTCGCATCGTCTCGCCCTTGTACAAGCACAGGTCGAAGGCCTCGCGGAACTTTCCGTCGTTCTTGGCCAGACATTTGCTCTTCTCCAGGTTCCGGTACACCGTCTTGCTTCCTCCAGTGGCCATGCTCTTCTCCGCTCAGGCGATCAACGAGTGCTGGTTGCAGACGACCGTCACGAAACAGGCTAGATCGGAGAGAGGCGCACGGCGGTGAGACCTCAGTACACCTCCTACGGTGTCCGCTCGACCGCAAAAGGCGCCGCCGATGCGACGGGCCCAAATTGTTTCAGCATCGGATGCGAGCATCACGCAGTTCCCTAAGCTCAAGTCTTCTTTACCGTGTCCCTCGCGAATGCGCACGAGTTGCGTAGCTCTTACACGAAGGTTTGAAGCGCTCAGAATTGTTTCTTCGTTACGAAAGTGAGCGAAAACCACTCGTACGACGATTCCCTCCTTCGCCGCTGCGCGCCATTTCCAGTGCTGCCAACGGCGATTGCTCTATCCACCAAAGCTGCGTCCAACCCCGTTATTTTTGCGGTCATGTGAAACGTTTTATGAGGAACTTCAACAACGTTTTTTAAAGAAATAATAATATAATAGTATCTTAAAATTATATGTCTCTAACACGAAGTTCTTTTTCTTTAAGACGAAGTAACGAAGTGACGGAGTGACGCTAATGTCGGTAGCGATATTATGACGTCGCCGGTTTGTTTACATTTACCGCGCCGTTTTGTTTACATTTCACCGGTTGCTGCCTGCATCAACGTTACTAGGCCTGCATGGCGCACGGCGGCGTTTCGTGTAGTTGCGTTTGGCGCACTGCATTCGAAAATTGGCAGCGATTGTCGTCCCGTTAATCGTCGTTCAAGAGCTCCAGCGTCTTCTGACGTAACGTCTTTGCTGTCAGCGGTGGACGTTGAACCGGAGCGCTTTTATTTGGCGGGCTTGCCGCTTAAAAAGTGTGCGCGACTGTTTGCATTCTTGCAACTGCACATGTTGTGCTGTTGTGTTCCCAACAGTTATAATTACGAGGCACGTTCTTGCGTTTTCGATGTTTATGCTGTGGTGCTCGCGTTTCGCAGTCGTTCGTGCGGTGTCAGCGGCTTGTTTCACCTCGAGAAAATGCATTGACTAAAGGCATTGTCTATGTTGCAGGCAGCCGGCAAAGTAGGCTACGTGGATTGTTGCCGGCACTTCACCACCATTGGCTGGCTGGACCAAACTGCCGGCATTTGTGTATCACTGCTATTGTGCCGGCAGCCGGCACAGTAGTCGGTGTGGAAGTTTGCCGGCAGCTGACTCAGTAGACCGCGTGTTTGGGAGAAACAGCAATGCTTGCTGCCGGGTATGGCAGTTATGACCATTTGTGGGTAAACCGAAGTGGTGGCATTTATCGGACCACACTTGTATGTCTGTGCCTGCAAAGCACTGCTGAGAATCTTGGTGTCATTTGTTTTGATACCTCCTTTTATCTTCCGTGATAAACTGACTGTTTTTGTACCTTATTTTATCTTGTGAGTGCCAAATAAAGTAATATTCTGGGTCAAATTCGTATTTGAAATACTTGTCTCAGTGGTGAGGATCCTTTCCTAGAGATATTGAGTAACATACAAAATGGAACAAGGGTCGAGCGGTAGATTACAGGGGTGGTACGTATTCTATTCACTGCTGGGCATAGAAAGTGAATCCGGAAAGATGTCATGTCAGACTTAAACAATAAATGCCCCTTAGTTCTAACTTTGCACTCTGCACCATTACCCCATTGATGGGTGAAAAAACAAAAGGTGTAAATTTTCTCTTGGTTCCTGGACTTTTTTTTTTTTTTTTGCAGGCGTTGTGCTAGCTCCCTTGTCTTGATCTGTGCGACAGGGGTAATTCAGAATACATGTTTGTTTGGCCGATCTTCGTAAATAACGCAAGAATACGCAGTGACCTACTATTACACTGGAATGGGACACCTATATTCTCAGCAGTGCTTCGCAGGCACAGGCATGCAAGTGTGGCCCGGTAAATGCCACCACTTCGGTCTGTCCACAAATTATCATAACTGCCACACCGGCTGCAAGCATTTCTCCCAAACAACCCGTCTGCTGAGTCAGCTGCCAGCAAACTTTCACGCCGACTACTGTGCCGGCTGCCGGCACAATAGCAGTGATACACAAATGCCGGCAGTTTGGTCACATGACTCCAGTTAGCCAATGGGGGTGAAATGCCGGCAACAATCCACGCAGCCTACTTTTCCGGCTGCCGGAAACATAGACAGTTCCTTGACTAAATTTTTCACTCGTTGGCACGCAAACCCCTCTCGCACGTAGCATTTCTTCGTCTGTTTTTCAGTGTTCTGTTTGATAACGCAATTGAGAATTTTATACAATTCTTTAGGTGGCGTGCTGCTCGCGAGCCAATCAATTATCCCACTCTTAAGCGAACAATTACAGTGAGGTCTACGCGTGAAGTCAAAGCGCGAACGAGCGCTGTTTGCAAGGCTTTATTTTGTTTGTGCGCGTGGTTCACGGTGGCTTTGGAACCCGCTGTATTAGCCTGTTGCACCCCCTTACTTTTGCTTGCCAGGCATACCCGGCAAGGAATGTTTTCTTCAGTATGTATTTTTATATAATTGATGGAAATACAGCGGGAACGACCGGGTCAACAAGGTGAAGCAGGGGCACTGCTTGTTGTGGTCTTGTCTGTCATACGCCCTGCATTTATTTTGAACGTTGTTTGACAATTCACGCTGTGCTTCTTTCTCACGCAGCATCTCCCGGCTACAGTCACTCGCCCTGCCACTCCGGCAGGCCAATGTGTTCACTTGACTTGTTGGAACCGAGCAGGTTTTGGCATGTGCCTGGGCTGTGACTAACGGTATGCCTGTTCATGTCTGCGCTCTCACTGTATACATGTTTAAAGCAAGGGATTACAGTAACACGGTAGTTGGTATGTCATACAGTCAGCAGCGCATACGCAGATAATCAAAGGCCGTTGTCAAACCAAAAGCGACCTGATTTACGGATCCATTCCATCCCAGCCTTTACAAGTCTTTGGTTAGGTAGCGAAGCAGTGAAGGTCTAGGGATATCCCATGCACTGTCTGTTTACACCCTTGTTTTTTTTTTTTTTTTTTTTTTGCGATTATTAAGTGTACAAGATGCTGCATCTAAGGTAGCCACTCTTTTTTTAATTAAAATATTATGATGTTTTAAGTGCCGCTCGCTTGTCCAGTTGATCCTTGTATATTTCGCACAGTGCAAGTAGGGTAGACGGAAGAATAAGGGGCCACACTGCGCTTTAAAATGCCGTACAGCAGATATAGCTGCTCCGCACTCTTTTCTTTGCCCTAGCTGGCCTTGCGCCAAAAGCATCCAACAATCATCAGCCGCTCCTAACGTTTCAGGTCCTGGCTTGCTGGCTGCCTGCGAGCATGCCCGCACTCCAACCTGCGCCGTTCGTGCTCGCCCCTGCCGAGCTCTTCCCTTCCGTGCGGTCGCCTGCCAACGCTCGGAAACGCAGCACCTCACCACCTCCACCCGTGCACCTGCCTCCGCTGACCAGCCCCGCATGGCTTCTTCCCAGCCGTGTGTGATGTCAGCCTCCCCGAATTCCACGAGCCTACTTAAACTCCGGAAAGCCGCCAAAAGCCCGGGGCACGACACCGCATTCCACAGTATGCTGACGCCGCTCCTAACGTTTCAGGTTGGTTACTCCAAATTTTCTAAAGAATTTAGGAGCAGCAATCTTTTTTTTGTGGCGGTGTCATGCCCCTACGACTTTACCTGGCGTAAGCTCTTGAACCTGTGGTGTGACATGTGTGCCCTGCAGCTAGCTAGTGCACTGATCCTACTCCTATCAGGTGATGTTGAGCAAAATCCTGGCCCCTTTACTAATGCTATAACAGAAATTCACTCTATTTTGTCGACTATCCAAGCCGACTTAGAAGCCCTTAAGGCCACTCAAAAAAACCAGTCAAAACTAATTTCCATCTTGTCAGATCGTATTTCCGCTTTCGATGCTGCCTCATCCAAACCCCCCTCTCCCCCACCCACATCCCACGAAAACCAAAAGCTTAAGAAAAATATAAGAACCCTCCAAGCTGCCCACACTGACACCAACAACCGCATGCGTTGCAACAACCTGCTTTTCTTCGCACTCACCGACAACCCAAAAGAAACTTGGAAAGAATCCGAGCAGTCTATTCAAACCTTTTGTTCTCAGCGATTGGGCCTACAACTCGACACAAACAGCAGTGAGCGAGGCCACAGAGTTGGTAAATTCACGCCGAACAAAAACCGTCCGGTCGTTATCATGCTTGCCCACTTTAAAACCAAGGAAAATATCCTGGCATGGGGTCGCAAACTCAAGGGCACCGACTTCGCTATTTGGGAAGACTTCGCCCCTACGGCGCGCATTGCCCGTTCTAAATTGCTGAAGTTCATCCGTCCCCAGGCATGTGCATTCCTACTTAATGTCGACAAACTTCACGTTGGTAACAAATGCTACTCGTATGATCCCCTCTCGGACAGTGTTGTTGAGAGCAATCGACCCGCTCACAACACAGTGAGCAGTGTGGAAGGTGGAACAATTGATAAGGAATGACGGCTTCCGACATCACCCATCACCACTAACAGAACCTTCCGACCTTATTTTCAGTTAAATATTGCTGATACTAACATTAGAAGCATAATTCCAAAACACGACCAGCCACACAGTTTCATCGACAACATTGACGCCGACGTTGTTGTGCTAACGGAAAGGTGGCTTCACAAAGACATCCTTGATGCTGAAATACTTCCGCCAAACATGAACTTTAAGCTTTTTCGCCGGGATCGAGAGAAGAGAGGAGGAGGGGCCGTCCTTGTAGCCGTAAGGAATACCTTATCATCCCACGAAGTAAACATAGAACTAACATGGATTTGCATATCACCTTCATCGTCCAAATCGGTCTTCAGAGTCTGTTACCGGCACCCAGACAGTTCCCCTTCATTCAGTGATCACCTTCGACAATCATTAACTGCAATTAAAAGTAGATTTCCCCATTCCCCCGTTCATCTATTCGGTGATTTCAACTACCCCCAAATAAACTGGTCTTTACTCTCGGCTTCAGGTAGTACCGAACTCAATCAATTTCTCGATGTAACCTTAGACTTCAACCTTCATCAGTACATCGCATGCCCTACTAGGGGTGACAACACCCTAGATCTTCTACTCACATCATGCCCAGATGACATCTCAAATGTGACTGCTCACCCAGGCCTCAGTGACCACAACCTACTCCCCATTTCCTTAGCTTCACCTGTGACCAAAAAATCCCCTAAGAAGCAGTTAATTACACACTACAAAAGGGCTAATTTCGAAGCGATAAACTCCGGGCTTGCTCACTTCATCATCATCATTTATTTACCCTTAAGGGCCCCTGACGGGGTATTACAATAGGGGCGGGGGGGGGTCGAACAAGCATACACAAAGGCAATTGCAGGCCAAGAACATAAAGTAGGACACAATTCAAGAATTGGAATTACAGGACAATAATAATAACAGAACTCATTATAGAACTAATAGCACAATTCAAAGTGGCAAAAAAATGTTAAAAAAGCAACTGGTTACACACAGAAATTACAACGATGCGGTTGTCAAATGAGTTTCGAGTAAGGTTTTAAACTTTAGAGTATTACGCTCATTGGCTATTGCATTTGGAAGCCGATTCCAATCCTCAATTGTTAACGGAAGAAAATATTTGTTGAAAGCGTTAGTTGAACCTTTTAAATTTTGGACACTCAAAGAAATAAAGAGACGGCGCGAAGTTCGAATTGGTGGAAGAAGCAGGGAGCCATGTAAGTAAGCACAATTGAAATACAGTTTGTGAAATAAACAAAGGTGTGCTATTTTTCGTCTAAGATCCAGGGAGTTGAGAGACAGTGATAATTTTATAGTAGTAACACTTGTGCGGAAATTGTATTGGGAGGTTATTTATTGGGAGCATTGTTGAGCACACACTTTTCAACGTTGTCAAGTGACTCGGAACAGCTGAAGCTGCAGCCTTCTATTGCCGCACAGTGCTCATCACGTGAAGAGCATTGGAACACAGGGGCGGGGTGGAACTCGTAGAGTCCTCACCGCAGGGGTGGAACTGCTGCGGCAATTGCGCCATTGTGCGCCAATTTGCCCTGCTGCGCTAAGCTGCGCACAAACGGCAATTTGCGCGATAGTTGTCCATTGAGCGCATACAACGCCAAATTTAGCCGAGTCTTGTCGTCGTCCGGGCAACACTAAGCGCTGGCTACACAATGACAGCCGCATCCATAGCCACGGCAGTTCGGTGCACTCATGGTTCCTTCATGGCTGATCAATGAGAAGTCAAGCCTCCAAAACCGACTGTCGTCTCTCAAAGCTCTACTTGCAAGTTCACAAGAGCTTATAAGCAAAGGTCTGGCTGCCAAACACATGGACAAAGTGGAGCGTGGCAATACTTTGCTGGGTGATGTGAACTCTAAACTGCCCTCTGTGCTTGAGCGAATCAAAACAGTTGACTTGGGTCTTCAGTGTATAAAGGCAGACTGAATCCTTGTTAAAGTGGTGTTTGTGTGCAGCTCTCCACACGTGGCTGTGTTATGTTTTTGTGCTTAGCGGCAAGGTGCTGCAAGCCAATTGCCCCCTGTGGTTCTTTTGGCACTGGTGTTTACTCTTGTACATTGTCGTAGTGATCTATGTAAGTGGTGTTGCAGTGAAGTGCAATGGCTTGGTTCAGTACACATGAAGCTTTTCCCCCATTATGTTGTGCTTTCCATCTGTTTTCAACTGAAATTATTAGCCTATCTAAGGCAACTACTGTTTCTAGCATCTGCCATTTTATTTTTATTTCATGAAGTTGAGCAAAGAATTTTTCGATTTATTGCGCTCCTTCTAAATAACTCTGGCCGATTCTATTTTTCATGCGGTTTTCGGATTAGTTGCTCTTAAAAGTGCAATCAGCCGCATTATTTAGGGCCGTCAGTGTGCTTTGAAATAGCCCCTAAATTGCTCCAAACCTGCTCCAGAATGGGATTTTTGCTGCTCCAAAGCTGCTCCAAAATAAGACTTTTGCTGCTCCCGTGCCTCCTCCAAAAAGCTAGACCCTGCTTTCACCTGTGTCACTGTGGCTGTTATCGGCGGGGTCTTCCCTAGCCAGATCGGCAACAATGTCTTCATCGGCGAGCTCTTCGGTAGTTACTTTGCAACATCGTCGTCAATGGACACAAAGTCTGCTGCTGCAGTCCCGTCACAAACAGCACCCAAGAACTCGGAACAGCTGTCTGAACAAATCATTAAGCTCCTTGAGGGTTTCATCGCTGTCGATGGGTTCATCGTTGTTATCCGATGAGCTTGCGCCATCCTCGCCAGAAATGCAGAGCCCACAATGACGAAAGCAATTCTGAATTGTGGCTTTCTTGATGTCACTCCATGACGCAGTCAACATTGTCATTGCGCCGAGCAGGTAATTGTTAGCTCTCGCCCATTGCGGAGGCTTTCCAACAGCCGTTGCACCAGGCACTTTTGGTGGCCTGCCTTCAGTGCACGGTATGCTTTCATCTAATGGCTGCAGCACTGATGTTGTATTCGGCGGCAGGAAATGGACCTTGATGTTGCTGAGCGTGACCTTACAATTGTGGACTGAACAATTGTCGACGAGTCAGCAGACTTCTGCCTTGGCTTGCCAGGTCATCGTCCCAAGACTTCAGCCACTTTCCAAAAAGTTTGCCGGTCATCCACGCCTTCTCGTTCGACGTGTACGTCACCGGGGCTGAAAGAGCATTCTTGAGGCACCTTGGCAATTTGCTTTTTCCGATCACCAGTTGTCGAAGCTTTGACGATCCATCGGTGTTGGTGGCGGGCAGCACCGATACACGGGCTTTGTTGATAATAGCAAAGACAGCGCAGAGGACAGGACGAGGAAGAACAGGACGAAGCGCTGTGCCGTCGTTGTCCCCTCCTTTGTGCTGTTTTTGCTATTATTGAATATGTGCCAACCAGCCCAAATTTTTACCTTGTTGAGGGGCTTTGTTGGTTTTCCCACCGTGCGATTTGTCATCGCGACATGCCATCGTCTTGTTTGGGAGCATCTGCCAGGACAAGGCTGTCTTATCCGCATTAGATATACCACAGGGATGGTGCCTGGCTATAATGTCACTGCAGTTTTCCTCGATCCACTTGTTCACGGTGCTGATGTCCACCGCGCGGCTTTTACCGGTGACTGTGCGGCCGGCAATGCTATGCCACTCTTTGAATCGCTGCAGCCAACCCGAGCCTCCTTTGAAGTCGGGCCGGTTGAGAAGGAATGTGAATTCCTTCGCTTTCTGCTCAATCATGGGGGCCAGAAAGGGGGATGTTTCGCGACCTCACATCCAACAACCATTTGTACACGGCCGCTTCTACGTCTTCATATGCAGCCGTGCGTACCTGTCGGGTGCTGGTAGCGTCACGGCCTCTTGTCTGCCTTAGCCCTTATGTCATTCTTGTTCTTTAAAATGGTGCTTGGTGTGCTTCTCGAGATGCTGTGCTCTGCCGCAACATCAGACTTCTTTTGCCTGCGTTCAACCTTCTTGATAATTTCGAGCTTTGCGGAAATTGGCAGGTTCTGCCACTTCATGGCAGCCATCGCGAATGGGGCAGACGAACGAGGCGTACCGATATGTCGTCAACCGCATCAACACAAAAAAGAGCACGCTGCGCGAGACCAGCGAGGTACCGCAATAGTGCGGTCCAACCACCCTTTCCAGGGGTGGGTGTCAGAGCGAGCGAGAGCCACACACGCGAGTGGTTGGGCTAAGCCACTTTTCGAATTGGGGAGGAGGCGTAGGCACCTTGACCCGTATCGTAGCGTCATCTGGGAGGATGGACTGTAAACAGGGCGACAAAAGATATCTTGCCATTGCCAGCAGCCCTGATCAACATAATAACATTTATTTTTCGGTATCCTTCCTGGATACGTCATCGCTGACGTCGTGAAACACATGATGAAGTGGTAAAATGAAAATTTCTGCTTAACTTGTTTTATTTATCAGCAAACCAGTGACACTGACCTAATAAATCATCAAATTGTCAGGGGTGAGACAGCTGCGCATATTGCGCCTTTCTGATACAATTCCATTTTGCTGCGCCAAGCTGCTCCAAAAGCACGAAAATGGCGAAAATTGCGCCAAACTGCTCCAGAAGAGCCTCAACGGCACGGATTTTGATGCTCATGTCAGTTTTGGCGGGGACAAAAGCCTCCCGCATCCCGGTCACCGCTTTTATCGTCGGTCAATCGCAAACACAGAAATGGCACAAATAAAGACTGAAACGAAGCAAGCGATCGCTTCTAAAACTGGATTCGTTTTCCGTCCGGGTTCGCAGAAACGGCCTTCTCGATTAGGCATCGCTGTGGCAACAAACATGGCCGCCGCCTGATCTTGCTGCTACCAACGCAATCAGTGCGTATCGCCGATATTTTCCCTGGTTTATTTTACGCTATCATCTGAGTTCCAGTCTATTCATTCTATATGTTGTGGCTCTGAACAGTGACGTTAACGCAAGGATATGGTTTGAGATTGGTGCCAGATTACGGGAAGTTGAGCGGCTGGAAAAAAAATTCATTGAAATGTGGGGCCTACGACTTCGGCGGGGTTTGTCCTTGAGTGCGAAACGCGGTGCGCGCGTCTATAATCGGGTTCGTGAAGTGAATTTTTTGGCTTGTTGTGCTGTTGTAAAATGTTGAGGTGTTGCTGTGCTTCGAAGCGCGATCGCGAGCCACGGGGATGGAACGGTCGACACGAAAGTTGCGGGCTGTGCTGCGGCGCCGCGACCTGTTCAGGCAGCACTACACGGTTGCCATAGAACGCGACTATAACACTTGAAGTATGCAAAGTGAAATTTAATGCAAAATCTAGGTGGCTAAACATTAACGCTACTCAAATGACCATAGGGTGAACCTGCGCCCCGGGGGCTGAAACGGGTAGGCTGGTTGGGCTATGCGACTGTTAGCTCGAAGCTGCTCAACTGTTGCCGTGACTACAGTCGGTCGTACAACACAGCCTGGGATTACAAAAAAATAATTTTAGCATTAAAACAGCAAAAAAAAAAACGCCACAATTGCGGAGCCCTTAAATTTGATGAGAGTTTTAGCAGTCCGTCTGTTCCATCGTGTACGTAGATACCGTGCTCACCGGGACTCGTCTGGGCACTTGGGCATTCGTAACTGTAGGGGGATTAGTTGCCCGCGCCTCCTCGCCCTTCCGCACGCGCAGGCGCAGACCGGTGCGGTCAACCCGGTAACAAAGTAACCAACAGAACAGACGGACTGCTAAAACTCTCTAATGTTAACGGCAGTTTTGTTGTCAGTGTTGTGTGCAGGCGCAACACAATACCACCAGTTAGGAAAAAGGTAGTGCAGTTAGTACTTTGTGATACTCTTAAAAACTCTTTCAGGTAAGGCTGTTTGAGTGTTCTGTGTATTCAAAACTGATTGAAATGTGCACTTGACCCTGCAAATTGCTGAAATAATTATTTTTTAAGCTCACAAGACGATGTATTAAATGTCCCTAACTGCTCCAAATCAAGATTCTTCTGCTCCAAAATCGAAATTTTGCTGCTCCGAAAACTGCTCCCAAATCTGTTTGGGCTGTCTCACCCCTGCATTGTACTTGCAGTGTTTCGAGCTGAATAGAGATGCCTGTTGCAACGACAAGATTTGACACCCACCGGAAATGCAGCCATACAAGTACAAGACAAAGGTATACTACAACTAATTCATAAACTTTGCAGTGAGTAACTTTCTTGTTCCATCATTCCTGTCAAATTTCTTTCCTTCGCAGAAGCTTGCTCCATTTCAGGCGTTTCCTCAAAGTTGTTTGCCCTAAATGTGTGTTGTAGTGGAAGTTGTGCATTGCTTTCAGTTGTTTCCTCACTAATTATTGTGAGCGCGTATGTCACGTCACCACGGCCTGGGCGTCGGCGACCACTTGCAGGGACTCGTTTATACATTTTGGGCAATCTCCCCTATTTTATCCTCGACATAGAATGGTCATTCTGACCAACCTTATCCCATCCTCTTGCGCTCATGCATCATCATCATTTCGGTGATTGGTGTTTGGAACCATTTGCATTGCCAAATAAACATCCTGGTTCACTCGTGGTTCTAGGGCCGTGCACTAGAGCACTGCATGGGCCACAATTTCTAGGCCCGGCTTAACCAGGCCTGATAGACACACGGCCTGGGCCCAACAAAAATCTTTAAAATGTGAGCCTGAGCCCAACAAATGTTTAGAATCTGAGCTTAAGCCCGGCGCAAGCTTGACAAACTTCGGAAATATGAGCCCGAGCCCCACAGAATTCAATAAAATAAGCCAGATCCCGCAAGTGTGTTGTTAAATGTCCTCCTGAGTCGGACAGGCTATAAACATGAACTCGAAGTAGTTTCCTGTTAAACTAAAAAGAGTAAGCACATAGCGAATACGACCAGTTTGGATTTAAATTTCCTTTAAACTTGGATCCAGATTTGTACAACCTAAATATCCTGACTTAGAAGCTGGATTTCCGAGAGTCGCGGCACTTCATTTGCTATTTCATTTGCCACAGTCTCCAAAATCAAGGCACATTGAAGATACCTGAAATGATTTGGAGAAAAAAGGATAATTTTTTTATTATTGCAACTTTTGAACAGATATTGCACGTTTCGTTGTTCCATTCCTTGCAGAAATTTGAGCAGACGATGAGTCTGGTTTCACCACTTCATTTTTGTCTTTCCCTCTAGCTATGCTGAGAGCATTATTTTATCGCCGCTTATTTTCTTTCTTTCTGTAATCAATGTTTTAAAAAAAATTCTCACCCGAAAAAGTCATGTACTCTGCTTCGAAAATTGGTCCTTCAAACTATGCACACAGGGCTATGCACATGAGTCTGGGTCATGTTTGTTCTGTTTGTTTTAGTTTGAAAATTTTAGAATTTCCCGCACGGGACTGCCAGGTCTCGGGCACTGCCCGGGTTCAAGCCCGAGCCCGGCCCAAAGCCTGAGAAAATGCGTGCTACCCGGCCTGAGCCCAGCCCGCGGTCCAGCCCGGCCTAAAGCTTTCGGGCCGGCCCAGGCCCATGCAGTGCATTACCGCACATGCAGGCATTCGAAAGTTGCTTTTGTTGCGACAGGCTAAATTTGTTTAACGATCATCTTCTTTATTGGGCTGTAGTCCATTATAGTTGTGAACACTTCTTCACTGGTTTATTAGAGCAGTCATCATCAGGAATGTGCTTGTCCTACAAATGTGTCATATCTGAGCCATAAGTAGCATTGAAAGGGCCATGAAGACATATATAACTTTGTTCAGTTTAAATGAACTAGCCTTTCCTAGCTCACTCTGCTCCATTTCAGCGATAGATGACTTTTTAAAATAAAAAACACAAGAAATATAGAAAAACGGCCCTGCAGTGACGTAAAAACACAGCTATCATTACACTCAATGTGGTATTTTTTCTCATCATCATCATTATCATCATCATCGTACCTCAAACGGGAAAAGTATAGGAAGTAGCAGAGTCCTCAAAGGAGTGCTGACACAAAATTTCAAAGCTGCGATAACTATGTAAAAGGCTTCCTTTGTATATGTAAATATCTCCCAGCAAGTTTCATCAGTAATCGTTCAGTATGACATATTCTAAATCCATTTTAATCTTTTCACGCACGAGAAAGTGCAGAACCGATCCCCTTTCGCAATCGGGATTAGCATGACGCTATCTACGTACTCTTCCTGGTCCCAGGCTGCTGACGTGTGGACTTCAGTTACATGACCAACGCGCTGGCTGCAGTTGGCGCGTGCTGTTTCGTCGTGTGCATCATGTCATGGTTTTCGGACTGATGTCATGCTGCCCAGCGCGTGGAGGTGGTGGCAACCATGGCCAGTCTGGGCGCGTGAGCGCATCCACATTGGCAGTGGTGCGACGGGAACGGTGACGTCACAAACGCCCTCCTGGCATGGCAGTCGCCTCGGTGTTCATTCAGTCAAAACCAAAACTAACACAAATAAATGAGGCTATAAATAATTATTTACGCTGCTATCGATTGCCTAATGGGCCATTCTATGATCAATGGGCTGGTATGCACGCGTGCGAGTGGGCTGAAAACGAGTGGGCTGGTATGAGTGAAAAAAACTTAACATGAAAATTTCGTGTCAGTACTCCTTTAAGATATGGGAGGTGAGCATTCTGCTAAAATTTCTGCAGTGAATAGGAACCCCCCGAACGCGCAATGTTCATCAACGGGACCAGGACGTAAATGCAGGCAGAGCTCATGAGAGTCGTGCCAGATTACCGTTCGTGCTGCAGTCGAGTGAGAGATGATGTGGCACACAATGTACTTGCACTGAGGGGCATACCGGCCTGCCCGCAGGAATGCCTGGAATCTCGGGGCCCACTTGAGGCTGCATCGTGCACCAAAGCTCCTGGGGGGGAGTGGCTTTGCAGTTGGATAGAATGCCGGTGATGTGGGCAGCTGCTGCCTTCATGAATGCCTCACGCGGATGACCAGTTGGTAGACCCACAAGGTTGTAGTCGTGACTCTGCCAGGTGCCAGTAGGCCTTGAGTAAAGACTGCCCATGACTCCACCTGGGGCACACAATGAACTAATGCAACAACTCTCATTTTACAAATGAACACCTTGTCGGCATTGTGTTGGACAATCCGACGCATCAGTTGTTTATTGCTCATCAATGAAAATACTTCACGCTCTTCCACAGGGATCACGCAGACCCGCTCCAGGCTCGCGCTGGTCCGTACCCTCAGCTCGTCGGCAGTGTTGGCGTTTTTCTACAACCTGCAAGCTCCGCGCCAGCACCTGCCAATATTGAATGAAAGCTCACCTCTTCCAAATTGTGGGGACGGTGAGTGATCAGAACTTGGGAAAGAAACATACGCAGTACTCTGTTTCATGGGGTTTGTCCATCTCTGGGAAAGCTACGGTGGGTGTCGGCTAGTCCCAATGGGTCCCTATACTACAGTAGAACCTCATCACAAGAGACTCTGTTACAAGAGACACTTGGTTATAAGAGACATTTGAAAATGGTTCGGTTGGTTTTCCTATGTTCACCATGTTAGCAACATTGCATGCATACAGAGACATGGTTACAGTTACAAGAGACACTCTGTTACTAAGGGCAACTTTTTGGGGTCCCTAGAGTAAATTCTTCACTATTTAGAAAAGACTTGATGAAACGGGGGCCTTATATGAGGGACGAAGCTTGGGCCTGCATCCAAGAGACCACAGAGGTTCCAGGAATTTTTGTGGAGTTTGAGTTTGTGTCTGCAGATGTGCACCTTGTGTGTTTGAGGAGCCTACAGATCACGTGATTCTAACGCAAGTAAATGGTGCCCTAGAGGATGAACCAGAGGAGTAGGATGACAAGGGTATTGTAGACAGATAGTGTCGGCAGTTAAGGCTCGCAGTTGTCTAAGAGCACTGTAACGTTATTGCGAGAACAGAAGGAGAGTGAAGTGCTTTACAGTAAAACCTCCTTACAAGAGACACTGTTACAAGGGACACTTGGTTATAAGAGACATTTGAATGAAGACAGTTTGGTTGATTTTCCTATGTTCACCATGTTAGCAACATTGCATACAAGAGACCTTGGTTACAAGAGGCAAGTTTTTTGGCTCCCTTGAGTGTTAACAAGGTTTTGCTACCTACGAAAGTAGAAAAGGAAAGTAATACAGCTGCAGTCCCTAAAACTACCATGAATGACTTTCTTAAACCATAGTGAGAATTTTCTTGTCGACGTGTCTGGATACTAGGGGTGTGCGCATACTCGAATATTTTGAATACGAATCAAATGGTACCTCCGCGAATAATTCGATTCGCGAATCGAATATCTATTATTAGATTTTTCAAATAGTCAAGTGGATCTTTCGAATTTGGGCTCCGTGAAAGCGAGAGATGTCGGCCCTTGCAAATGCAACGCTGGTGCACCGTCTGCTCGGCAAGTTTCATCCAACTCGCGCTTTAACCGAGCGCGCCTTGCAAAGGCCAAGATTTTTATCCCGCTGCACGGAGTAATTTGCGATTGCGGCGATAAGATCTTTTTTTCGTGCCGTCGCCGTCGACTGTGGTCACCATTTTGGATACTGCAACCGGATGTTTACATGTTGGGGCAGCTTCCGGTAAAGCAATCGCCGCTGCTTTTGTTGTTTTTCACAGCGCCTCCATTTTCTGGCTTTTTGTAATGGAGCTGGTGTATGTGTGTTGCCTTTTTTTGTTCTTTTAGACCACAGGGGATGACGCAGGCTCATGCGCGGCGACTGTAGGGCGACATTTCCTTTCTCAATGAATCGTTCTCGCTTCACGCACCCGATGTGCGAGCTTCTGAAGTAGTAGTGCCTGATTGTGATCCGTGATTGTGGTTGTGCCGTATTTTCGCGTCATATTTTCCCTGCCTGCAAAGTGCTCACTACGGAGTTACGAGGCGCTGTCTAGTTGTTGCCTATGATCGCAGTGCAGCAAATCTGGCGCAAGCCGTTCTTCAAATGCGTATCGTGCCCACACCAAATTCCTGAGGTACCGCCTCATAGTGCTTGGGCAACTGGACAGCTGCGCATGAGGGTTGATGTGTTCTTCGGGTCTAAAAAGAAAGGCATGGCTCCCGAACATGCGAAGTAGCTTCAGCTTTTGCAGTGAAACTGTGGGCAAGATGGGCCTAGCTAATGGGATAGCAAACGACCCTGGCTAGCCTCGTTAGAGACGTTGAGCGCCAAAGTGGGCTCGATGGTCCCTTGCGGGCTGGGTGGGGTTCAGGGTGTTTCCCCACGCCCGGAAATGACCCATCCAAAATGCCCCAGAGAGGTTCGCGGCATCCACAAGGGAGACGCCGCGACGGGTTCAACTCACCGACAAAGGCGACGACAGGCTCCAAAGGGCCAGGACGAACCAGGGGGTTTATTAGCCGAGTCGTACAGTGCATAATAACGCCAAGACTGGGTTAAGAACTACACTGTACCGACGCGCGTCCTACGGCGTCGCCCAAACAGGCGACCATGGCCCAGGTTGCACGTGGGCTGCTCGCAAGGTGGCCAGAGGCCTACCCTGCGCGTCCGATCAGGGCCAAACAGCGCCCGACCGGCCGGCGCGGCGGGGAGGAGACGAGCCAGCCTGGGACAAGGAACGCCCCGGTATCCAACTCCCATCTCCTCCATTCCCCTATCTCCCCTATCCATGGGCAAGAGCCAGAGAGCAAGAGAGAGCTGAAGCGCGCGCGTCGGGCTTATAAGGAGCGGGGGAGAGGAGGCAGGTTCCCGGGCGAGGAGGAGCGACAGCGGCGGCAGGACAGTCGGTGCCCGCCGGCGCATCGGCCCGCAAGGTGACGTCACGTGCGCTGTAAAGCGCGCTCGTTCGAACATCGCGCTCGCGGGAGGAGGAAAGGGGATCAAGCGGATCCCCACAAAACCTATGAAAAATCAAGGCCTCTAAAAAAAGAATTGACATTTGATTCAATATTTGGCTTTTATTCCGAATTCGATTCGATATTCGATTCGAAAGTTGCTATTCAATATTCGCACACCCCTACTGAATACGCCATTATTTACTGATTTATAACAAAGTGTTCATGTTCAACTCTGCACAGTATTTAGGATTTTTGGTTTCAACAGACCTTGGTAACAAGAGACATGTTTCACGGCTCCCTTGAGTGCCTCTAGTAACGAGTTTTTACGGTATCCCAGACGCAACACAAACAATGCGTTGTTAGTGATGTTATGTTCGGGAGGTCCACGGACAGTGTTGCTTTATTTTGTACAGCTAAGAGGCTAAATCTGGCTAAATTCTATCGACAGTTATTACGGCGTTCAGAAAAGTTGGCTGAGATGAGGTGGCTAGTTTCCCGCAGATTTCACGGCGTCCGCAATTCTGGCTTTCTTGTACCCCTGCATGGCCGATCAGCTGCTATTTGAAAACAAGTAGTGACGGAGAAGGCAAGGTGGAGCGGAGAAGATTGGGATTGGGCAGTGGTCTTCGTGTACGTCCCAGCATCACTGGAGACGCTTCACAGAAAGTGACATCATGGGCTGTCCGGATGTTCTTTCCGCCACGCCGTGATCGGACGATCCGACCAGCGCGCATCCGGTCTCCGAAAGCCGAGGACATGCTAAGCTTCACACTGTTCACCTCTTCACACTCTGCTAGCATTTGCGCCTCCCACGCTAGATGCTCTTCACTGACAAGCATCGGTCAGCAAGGGACAGCGAAAATCGGGACAGTGCAAGATTAGTTCGTTCTAATGGCAGCCACATGAGAGTAACGATCGGGCCAGTGCGAACCGTAGCTTAAACCATGCCAGAAACACAAGTGTAAAAGCAAGTTGGCGCATGTCGGCAGGTTCGAGTGACGTTATTGCGAATATACTACTTGAATCAGAAGTTGCCTGTTAAAGGAGTACTGACACGAAATTTTTATGTTACGTTTTTTTCGCTGCTATGCGTGCCTAGCAGCCCACTAATCATAGAATGACAGATTAGACGGTCGAGCGCAGCGTAAACATTCATTTACGGCGTCGTTTATTCGTGCCAGTTTCGGTTTCGACAAAAAAACGCCTAGCGGCCGCCATGACAGCATGTATCACATGGCGTCACCATTCTTGCCGTATCGCTGCCTCTCTGGAAGCGCGCGCGAGCGAGCGCACGCACGCGCCCAGACCGGCCGAGGTCTTCGCCGTCCCCACAGGCCCAGGCAGCATGACGTCAGTCCCAAAACCATGACGTGTACACACGCCCGAGCAGCGCGCGCCAACCACAGCCAGCGCATCGGCTTCGTCACGGGAGCCCCGGCGTCGACAGTTTGGGGCACGTAGCAGATGATGTCACGTCGACCCGCTCTGGCCTTTCTCGTGCGGGCGAAGATTAAAATGGATTTTAAATATGTTTCGCTAAACGGTTGCTGTTGAAACTTGCTGGGAGATATCTCCTGATAAAAAGGAAGCGTTTTACATAGTTATCTCAGCTTTGAAATTTCGTGTCAGTACTCCTTTAACACAGAAAATTGAAAAAGCATGAAAACAGGTTTCAATGCCCCCCCCCCCCCCTCCCCCCCCATGCTTTCCTGCACTTCACTTTGCGACTTCTGAAAACAAGTGCTGGAAGGGACAAAGACAAAGCAAATAGACAGGACACTGCGCTACCAACAACTCATTTATTTACTGCGATTTGCCCAATTTTGTGCAGGAACACAGCAAACGGAAGAGAGGGGTGAAAGGGGGCAATGAACATAAAATATAAAAGCCCTGGGTGAAGAAGGATGACACGTGCAAAGGTCGCTGTAGGAGGGCGCACTTGTGAGGTAAAGCCTAATGCCATGGTAAAAATTGCAGTTCCTTCTTTGTCAATGTCACTCGTGCTAGAAGCATCCATGTTGAGTGCTGATGCGCGCTCGCTGGGTGGGCTCCACTGGGATGACCTGTCATCGACTCTGCTCCGCTGGCCGCAAACCCCCTCAGATAAAACCCTGTTTTGCCAAGCCTCGACAGAAAGCAGATATCTGGCACACAGGTGTTTGCTGCTTTACGATAGGCAGTGTGCAAATGCGACGAAAAATAATGAGTTGGAGATAGGCGGAAGTGGTACGGTAGATTCGTAATGTGGCTAGCTACGCTCTAGGATGGCCATTTTAGCTAGATCCAGGTGTATAATCTGTGCGATAAGAAAACAGCTGCAGATGGCATCAAAAAGCATTCCCACCAGTTGATTGATTTGATTGATTGTAGGGTTTAACGTGCCGACGCAACACAGGCAATGAGGTGCGCTGTAGTGGAGGGCTCCGAATTAGTTTTGACCACCTGGGGATCTTTAAAGGCCAACTGCACTCAAAATTTCGGCCTCTTGAAAACCATATTTTCGTATAGTCTGCTTAAAAAGAAAGAGCAACATGCAAAATACAACAGCTGAAATACGCGCGTGGACACCGCAAGTGGCCAGCAAAAATCGGCGATTTTGAAACTGAAATCGAGGAGAGCGCGGCCATTGCAGTGACGCTGCAGCTGTCCAGCGAGCGGCCGAACGGTCACCAGCTTGGGAGAAAGTCTGCGCGCAAGCTCTACGCACGCACGGGGCAGCGAATGGGTGAAGCATGCGCAGCAGAGCTCGACCGCTTCTCTAGCTGCGTGGCTGGCCAGAGGAAAAAGCCCCCATCGGCGGGAATGTCACAGGCGTGTCATGGCTGTTTACATGATCCGCCGGCAGGTGTAGTATGGTCTGCGGCGGAGATTTTTTAAACGCTTCTGACTGATTAATGAGGTGTTTCACGGGGCTACCACTTGTGTCCCAGCTGATTTGGGGGTACTTACTACGCATTAAAAATAAATCTGCTCGAGGTGAAATTTGAGTGCAGTTGGCCTTTAACATGCGCCGAAATCTCGTACACACGGGTGTTTTTGCTTTTCGCCTCCATCAGAAAAGTGGCCGCCGTGGCCGGGAATCGAACCCGCATCGTGCTCAGCAGCACGCCTTAGCCACTGAGCCACCGTGGCGGGTGTTCCCACCAGTTCAGTAGCTGGCTGTGAGCAATTTAGCACATGTTAGTGTATCATTCAGCAAGTCTCCAAATAGGTGGAACTGGCTACGTGGATTAATAACCACGTAAGAGCAACGCTTTGTATGACGTGAGTCAAATGAACTCAGTATATGCCTAAAACATTGTCCCTCCTTGGTTCATCTGAATCGAATATTCAACTCAGTATTTTCTCCATTTGTGCAGGCCCTTCTACATAGACAGCCAGGACGACGAGGTCGCCATGCAACTCTGGGCCTCCCATGCTCTTCTCAGGAGGGAAGAGGCTTCGTGGGACATGCTGAACAAAGATCTGCACTTGCACGCGGCTTACCTGGACAAGCAACAAAACTCCCACGTGCGCATTGTAAGCCTCATGAATTGCAACAACTCATCCTGTACTAAGCAGCTTCGTCCGTTGAGGTGCACCTACAAGGCAGCACAAGGTTGCCTAGGTACGATCGGTGCTTATGTCCAACTTTGGAAAAAAAGTGGGCCAAGGTATGAGTTCCGGACAACGCAGGTTTTTTCCTTTCCCGGCATACTGGGCGACGCAAGTTAACAAAAATCCCTTTGTGGGCATCCTCGAGGCATTCCAGAGAGACAAGCCTAAGTGCTGGATCTAAGTGACACCGGCCCCAAAGTTCAGCAAGGCCAAGTGTTGTGCTGTGTGCGTGAAGCCTATGTTTGGACGCTCGATGTGGCTGGAATCATAGCGAACTACAGGGTCATCAGCACCCGATACATCTTCCTTTCTATGTCACGCGGCTACGACGGAGGCCCTGAACGCACTCCTTGGCCGCTTCCAGTCTGCTGGAATTGGTGTGACTCTCGTGCGTTTCAAGCTTCCCTTGAGTGAAACGTTGGTGCGTGACTGGGGCCCGGTTGCAGCACTTCGTGTCTGCATGTGGTGGTCTGGGGCAAAAGCAGAGTGGTTCGTGCATGTGGATTTAGATGAGCTCATGATGCCATTGGGATTTGCCACCCTGCCGGTGATTGTGAGGGACACCGAACGACGCACGCACAGTGCGACTGAAAGTTGGGAGCTTCACATTCGTGCCGCGTGTCCATGGACAAGGGCGAGCAGCCTCTGCTGACCAGACTGTACTCTTTTTATGCCCCCTGTAGCTGACCCGGTTCTACTCCAAAGTATAGGCCAGGGCCCCAAGTGTGGAGGTGTAGAAGCACCACGGGCCACCCAGAGGCGCGCCAAAGAACAGAGCCCATGCCGGTCAGCAAGAGAGCAGAACGTCCCTCCTTTATTGTCAAGCCAAGCTTGTTTATATAGTTGTTGTTGTTGTGGTTTGTGGGGAAAGAAAAGGAAAGGAAGTGCACTGGGGATAATTTTAAGCTCTGCAGGGAGCTCACCTGCATACAACCCAGTGCAGGGGAAGTGAAGTGGAGGGGGAGTGAAAGGATAAGGTAGAGAGAGAGGAAGGTATAAAAAGAGGATAAAGAATAAGAGATAGGGCTGTCAGTCTGGGCATGTAGTCAGTCACCACAACCGCAGTCCGGGCCACAGCCGCTGCGTGAGGCCGGTCCCAATGCAAGAGGGGAAGGGGGACAAGAGAGAGGTGCGGCAATAGCTGCCGCTGCGGCAGAGCAAACGATGTGCACTTCACCGTGTGCACAACAGAGTGGCGACGGCGGTGCTGATTATGCAGCCCTTCTTTCTCCTTAAAATTTAAAACGCTGTGCCGGTCGGCGCGTTCTCGTGGAACACCTCAGGCCTTGTTGGGGGCTCCTTGCCATGTTGTCTGTGTGGACTTGTCTGGTCGTAGGCTGAGCTGGAGGGGTGACGTCGGCTGCCCGTTCCGGAGAGTTGGTGCAGCGGGGTGTGTGGGCGGCCGGACCAGCCTCCTCTGTTGAAAAAGATGATGACGTCTCGCCTCCCTCATGCCCATGATCATCATCATGATCATGTTCCCAAAGCACTCATTGGAACGGGTCCTAGCGGCTCGTCCCTTTTTCCACATGTTTTGGTGCCGACACCTGGGATCGAACCAGGGACCTTTATATGTCCCGGGTTTCGGCACCGAAAATCGATGTGGGAAAACCGCGCCTGGGCTTTTAGTGGCGCCGAAGAAAAGAGATGCAAAACCCCGCATCCATCTCGGCAAGCGTCGTGTTCTTTTTCAAAAGACAAAGCAAAAGGCACTGCATGCGCTGCGTAATGCATGTACGCGGGGCTCATTCGAACCACGTGACAGTTCAGCGCGAGGTTCCAATACAATTTGCATCCTCTGCATTCGTAGGCAGGCTAGATACCTGGTGTTGCTATCTCACACTGTCAGGCGGCTGCTCGCACTCCTCGCACTCTCTGCAACGCTGTTGTAGGCGAACTTGATCTGCGTGCCCCCAGGCCTGTCTCCTCCCCCGGAGTTTCCACGGTAGCCATCCTGGCCGCGGACAGTATCTTGACCCGTACCGGTATCTATTTGTTTCTGCTACCTTACTTCAACACATAAACACTGGTCTCCAGTAGTAAGGTCCAGTCCTCTTGATTCTGCGATGGCTTTGCAAGATGGAAGGACAAAAAAGTCTAGCCAGGATTGTATTTGGTAACTGAGGAGCATCTCTGCTGGTGACTTTCCATTTTTCTGTGCAGTTCACCGGTATTTGAACAAAAGTCACATTAGACTGTCATCTGTATTCTCTTGTTTCATTTTTCGAAGCCCATTCTTTATCGTTCCCATTACCCTTTCTGCAGCTCCATTCGACTGGGGATGGTAGGAAGCGCATCTCAGATGCACTACGTTATTGTTCTTTACAAATTTCTCAAATTCCTGGCTGCAAAAACTGCGACCCATTATCAGAGACTAACGTTCGGGGGACACCAAACCTACTAAGAATGGCACGCAGGCAGCTGGCCATGGTTTCAGTGTTAGCGTGCACCAGTGGTATGGCTTCGACCAGTTTTGTATGCGCATCGACCACCACCAGAATCATTTTTCCTGCGGTTGGACCCGCAAAATCTGCGTAAACACGGCCAGCTAACTGGTGGAGCAGCTGTGGGCATCGGCAAGTTCTGGATACAGCTTTGACACAAAGCTGACGTTTGCTGTATATCTCTATCCAGCCCTGACCACCAAAACAGCGAACGTGCAATTGCTTCCATAGCCAATGATCCCTGGCGCATTTCATGCAGAAGACTTAACGCTTGTGTGCGAGCCTCTTTCGGTACTGCTATACGACTTCTCCAGCACAGTAGCTCGTGCGCCATTGACAACTCCAGCTTCCAGTCAAAGTGTGGCAGTGCCAAGTGGCACAAGGTGTTTGTGGTTCTAGGCCATCCGTCATGTGTGTAACATTTAACCTCAGTCAGGACAGGGTCGGTGGCAGTCAAAACTTTCAGCTCACGTGTTCCAGGGATAGCATGCATTCGGCAGGTTCATCATCCGGGACAGGATCCACAGCTCACCAAGGTAGACGATTCAGGGCATCGGAGTTCAGCATCTGCTTCCCTGGAGTATACTGAAGCTTGTACTGGTAGGCACCGAGGCAGAGTGCCCAGCGTTGGATGCGCGCAGCGGCCATCATTGGGGTATTACGGTCCAGTCTCAGCAGGCGCAGAACTGGCTGGTGGTCGGTCACCAGCGTGAACTCGCGTAATTTTGTTACACCAAAAATGAGCGCCGGTGCCTCTCGTTCTAGTTGAGAATAGTGACTGTTGGAACTTTCGAGGACAACGAAGTTGAGCAGCAACATACCTCAGCAGAAGCACACGTGGCAAAAGACGAAGATGACTAGGAGAGGCTACAAGATGGCTGCTTAAGACGTGGTTCCCTGTACATAGAGTAAATAGAGTAAATATATTTGCTTTTCTATCGACGACGGCCTCCTCCCTTGCCTCCCTTGCTCAGCTTGTGTCAACGTTCTAAAGCGGAATCCGATGGGCTTATGAACATTTCCTACTGTGTGGAACAGGACTGCTCCGACACCATGAGGAGATGCACCACATTCCAACTTCAACTCTTTGTTTCGATTGAAAGGCACAAGAACCCGAGCATCTTTGAGCCTTTGCTTCGCAGCAATAAATGCATCTTACTGGGGCTGCTTCCAGTGCCAGCGCACATTTTTTTTCCAGCAGCTGGTATAACGGGAAGAGTGTAGTTGACATGCTAGGCAGGAACTTTGCGTAAAATATCAGCATTTCAAGAAATGAACACAGTTTGGGGACATTGCGCGCGCATTGCACAGTGACATTGCCTCTGCAATAACATCGACATTCTTTTATTTCGGGTGAAGACCATCTTGGTCAATTCAATCCCCCAAGATACATCACAGACGGTCTGCGCACTTTGCACTTATCATGTCTGAGCTTCACTCCCTGTTCCCGGACGTGTTGCAGGACGTTTTTTAGTTGTTCGCCATTATCATTCCTGCTTTCCGAAACATGCACGTCGTCTAAATAAGCTTGCATGCCCGGCAAGGCTGCCAGCACCTCATCCATCTTTCTTTGAAAAATTGCCGGGGCAGATGCTATTCAGAAGCCTATTAAAGCAGAAAAGGCCTTTGTGCGTGTTAATGACGGATACTTTTATTGCAGCTTCATCGAGTGGTGTTATGTTGATTGCGTCACGCAGGTCAAGGGTGCTAAAACAGTTGTCATCGCTTAACTGTCGTTACGTTGGAAAAATGGCGGATTTTGAGTGTTTCCACAAAAAAAATTATTTTTTTTGAACAATTGGACACATTTAGTATTGTTATACATGATATTGTAGCTATTAGTTTGCCTTTTCATATACATAATAGCAGTGTCGTTAGAAATACAATTATTCAGAGTTTATATGTCAAATAAACGAAACAAAATACACACAAAAGTAAAAACACGCGAGGAATAAGCGATTGTACTAAGCCAGAAAATTATGTTAGGTATTCTGAAAGATACAAACTGTTCCTAGTTTCCTTAGCTATCGATTCATGTATACATCAATACTGTACGCCATGTCTTGAATATTTCCAGGCCCATAAGACACTCGTTCTGTTCTGTGCCTTTGTTCTTTCATAGCAGAGCTTGTAATTTCTTCTCTTCTCCATTCTTTTCGGCTGGTGTCAAAGAGGATCCAGGGGTGAGAAGGGTGCGTGTCCTTGAAAAACTTCCTCATATTCAAATATCTGCTGAATTAGTTCTTCTCTAAATGCCAATTGGTCAAAATAGGTGCTTCTTGAAAGTTCTGGGACTCCGGCGTTCTCTTTTCGGTGTTCTTGGAAGAGAATGAAGCTATGTACTCGCGCGATGTCAACACAGTGCGTCACTCCTCAGCGCTGCTCTGACATGGGCACCAGGCTGTCTCGAGGGTGAAAACTTGATACGGCGCGGTGCATTTGGCAAAATATCCTGGCTGTACGTTGTCGAGACCCTAAACACAAAAGTAAAACCACAGTCGCCAGATAAGAAGCACGTTTTGTTTATAAATACAGCACGGAGTCGCAACGAAACTTACCTGCCAGCGCTTGTTGAAGTACGAGGCACCTGGAGCTTCGTCGTCCGAACTGAAATCTGAAGATCCCACATCGTTGCTTGACCCATCACTGCTGCTGGAATCAAAAAAATCGACAGCAGGAGCTGCCGAAGTGCTTGCTACAGCAGTCCAACTGTGCGGAGCGCGGCGCGAACCCGACGCCATTTCCCTCCTACTCTCCGCTACCTTCGGTTTAAATTTCTCGTGCTGCACCGCCACCACACGTGACACGTAAACAATCGAAACCAAAACTGAAAGAGAAGTTGCCAATGAACACACCAGATGGCGATAGTTGTCTGTGGAGCGCGGGTTTCAGATTTTGTGGGAGATTTGAAATCACCGGAAGCCGGCTTCCAATGACCTATGGCGCCGTACTGAAAGAGTTAAGCGAGCAAACATGTCCTCAGTCACGGGCAATGGGTATTGCTTAGTGGCACAAGCTGGGTTCAAGGTGGCTTTAAAATCTCCACAAATTCTAACCGTGCCGTCTTCCTTTAGCACAACCGCAATTGGTGTTGCCCTATCACAATACTTCACTGGCGCCAGCACTCCTATACCAACCAGCCTGTCCAGCTCTTGTCTTGCGTTAGTTTATCACGCAAAAAGTAGGGGAGGGGCCGTGCTGTGCAGAATTTCGAAATGACGCCCTCTTTCAGGTGCAGAGTGGCAGGAGTTCCCTCGACAAGGCCTAGATCGGCAGAAAAGACGTCCTGGTAGTCCTCGAAGATGCCGTTGATGCAGTAGCTGCTTTTGGGATATTCTGGCAGGATGTTTTGGGCGGCTACCTGCAATGTTGGAGCTCCTGCATTGTTGAGTAAATGAAGCAAATCACGGTCACGCATGCTTGGTCCCGTACTGTCCAGCAGAGTCAGTGAACAGTCCGCGGAGGTAGTGGATGCGTAACTGAAGTTCTCCCAGGACCGGAAGGTGGCCTATGTAGCAGGAAAACTTGATATTTGGGGCTTTCAGACTTGGCCACTGCCTGCGGTACTTCTCATAACGCTTGCGAAAGATGACGCAAATTGGTGACCCTGTGTCTACCTCCATTGGCAATTCGATGCCTCCCCACGGGAATGTTCAGTGAATGGGGGGTTTCAGAACGTTCTTCCTTTCCGACAGCAGTGTCCAGATATGGGCTGTTTCCATTTACTCGTTATACGAGCCCTTTGTGACAACCACACTATTGGTTTTCACTGCTCTCGAGTCGTTTGCATATGGTGCATGACTTGGACACTTTCGTGCAAGGTGCCCTTTCCGTTTACTCTGGTAACACCGTGACCTGGCCCAGGGACAACCGTTATCATCGTACTTTCCACTAGTACCACGTCTGCCACAGCTTTAAACTTGAGAAGTCTTTCGTTCCCCTTGTAGCAACCTTTTTCCACACGCCTCTACTTTTAGTAGTGGTGTTTCATCCGCGTTAATCTTTTTACATCTGTTTCTGCAGCCTCGGCTGACATTGCGGTCTCCTCCGCTTCTTCCAGCGTTAAGTCCTTTTTTGACGATAGCCGTTTCTGCAGTGCACTCGAACGTGGATCTCATATAATGCGGTCCCGCAACATTCGGTCCAGAGTGATTCTGAAGTTGCACTTGCCCGCTATCCACCTAATTTCCACCAGGAATGCATGCATTGGCTCCCCTTCGGCTCGGCACCGGTTGAAAAATTTTATTATTTTATTTACAGATACTGCTGTCTCAATGAGAAACATAGCAGGAGTGGAAGAGTTAGTACATGAAATACATATACATGACAGATACAAGTAATAAAGACTGTAAAATGTACACATCTAACAAAAATGTTACATCACACATATACAAATGAAAAACCACCTAAACTTCGTAATATCATGGAACATGTTCAGGCAAGTCTTTCAGAAACAGTTCAGCGGGCAAACGTCCGAGGGCTGGCTCTAGATTGTTCCATCATTCAATTGTTTGCGGAGGAGGAGGAGGAGCAAACTTTATGAACAGTAAAGTCGAGGGGGATCGTGGTCGGGGTCCTCAGTCCAGGACTCCGTTGGTGCGGCCTGCCGTCTTCTTAAAAGGAATACTTCAAAGAATCCAAGTGCGCTCTAAAGGGGACATTATTCAAGGGATCAGTGTGTCTTGTTGCCCGCCGCGAGCAATCTACGAAAGAAATTGGTGCGGCTAAGCAAGTGGAACCATGTACAATCTTGTGCATCAAAGCAATCCTGTCACACTCATGCCGGTGAGATAAGGGCCGAAGTGACAGTTGCTCAGTGTAAAATGTAAAGGAAAAGTTGCGATCGTAGCCTCCTTCATCTTAGCCTTTAAGAAAGATTTCATAGAAGATAACTGGCCATTTTGATTTCGATCGTCTGGTGGACAGCGCCTTTGTGACCACTTGATACGACGTATAAGCTGTACGATTTCCCGGGTGTACCTACCAGGGGATTTTTGGGTGGCGTTTGACACATTTGCATGGAACAAATTTCGTCATACATTCAGTGACAATATTGCAAAATTGATTGTACAAAGCATGAACTGACAGCTAGAAAATAAAAAGCTGTCAAAATAAGAAGCCAGAGTAGAAACAATTGAAGCATCGTCAGCGCAGCTGAAGTCGGCCACAGTTCTGTAAGACTGCCTGCTCTGCTCACACGTGGCATTGAAGCCTACTAGGACAGCCCGGTGGTCTGACAAACCTTCAATTATTTGTTGTTTGACACCATGCTGCAGGAGGTCATCACTAGAGGCCGGATTTTTAGGCACTAAAAAAGCACGTTATAGGCGCCAAAAATAGGTGGCAAAAACAACGTTTTAGGCACTAAAAAGAATAAAATAGGCGCAATAAATTTTTAGATAAATGCTAATAATTTCAAGTGAAGACGTGAGCGAACTGTAAGCATGACAGGAAATCTAAAAATGTCATTGCTATGAGGCCACAATGGCAATAACAGTTCAATTCAATTCAATTCTATTCTTTATTTTTCTCTCATAACAAATTCTATACATTGACCTTAGACGTGGAATTGCCCCGTAATACCTCTGGGCTAATGGCGATCGATTGGCTTAATTTCACAAGCGCATTGCTTACATACATGTTCAGATGCGAAAGTCACTCAAGCGTCGCATATTGTGAAACAGGCAGGAGAAACAATACTTGAAATATGGTAATACTGATTTATAAAAGCGCAAAGTTATGTCTGCCTGACGCAATTAATTTACAATAAAGCAAGAAAATAATAAATGCAAGATGGACAAGGTTTGTTAAGAAATTAACATGTTGTTACGTGAGAACTGACGTACAAACTTTAGCAATTTTCTACAGGCACCTTAATTATACAGGCAAGACCTTTCAACACTGCCAAATACACATAAGCTCATTCGAAATATAAATATTAAGAATTGAGTTTGGACAGAACGTGGAACCTAGTTTAAAAATCACTATGAAAATTATAGAAACAATAGGTAACTACCAGCATCTCCAGATTTCTGGGTTCAAAATTGTGCCTCTTGTCGCTGAGAATGAGTTTGTACGCGGAGAACGAACGCTCGACGTCGACAGATGTGATTGGTGCGTACTTATACTTGGGAAGATTCGATGGGTTAATTGACACTGGTATCCTACAGTGCTCATCACCAGCAAGGACTTCTGAAGCTTCTTTAAAGGGACCCAGAAAAGCCTTCTGTAAAAGTTACAAAAGGCCTGTATTGTCACGTAGCACCAATATAGCGATTCAATGCCGTTGGAATTATTGATCTACATTCAGTATTAGCTGCGCCAGAAGCAATTAAATGCACCTCTCCCCACTTGCCGATCGACTCCTCCTCCCTCTCTGCCTCCTTCAAAGCAGCCAGCTACATTCCTGCGCCTAGGCTCGCGTCAATCACTGCGGACCCGCCTTTGCCTCGGGATCGCGCAGGAAGGAGGAAGAGCAGCCGGAAGCCAATGGCAGTGACGCCGCCGGCGGCCGACCTTGCCGGCGATTGGGCAAATCAGGGGGCGCCTTCGCCGTTGCGTCACCCGCGGTCGCCGTTGCGTCACCCGCGGTCGGCTCGCTGCGGCGTCGCGCTCATCTGCTGAGAAAGGCGATCTTCAAAAAATGTTTACAAATTATCTGTACAACGTATGGGGCTCACACTTGGCTCAAAAATCCCCCGTTATGTGTTCTACCACCTGAATGCATTTGATTGCCACCTTCACAAAGCTTTTCGGGGTCCCTTTAAGGACAGAAAACCCCTTGTTTTTGTCCAAGACCGATTGCAGCTTCGCACGTGCCTTTTCGGCAACGGGTTCTTCGGGAACGGTGGCGATTCTTTCCTGTGCGTGGAGAATTAGCGCAACGTTCGTAACAAGAGTTTCTCCCGCACTTTCAAGTTTTTTGATAGAATCCGCTAAGAACGTGAAGTTGGCGCAAAGGTACGCGAGGTCTCCTGGAAGGCTATTCATGGAGAGGACAGCTTGGGCCTTTGTGACTGCAACACTCTCGTCAATTGGAAGGCCGTTGATCACGGCCTTGATGTCCGAAAAGTAGCAGTTGTAGTACTCAGCAGCTTCTAGCCACGTTCCCCATTGTGTGACGACGGGTTCTGGCGGAAGGGGCACATCAGGCAGCATCTCCTTGAAGACGCGCACGCGAGAGGGTGCCTTCAGGAACACGGCCTTGGCTGAACCAATAAGCTCGTGGACGTCAGTGAAGTGCTTCCTCAGTTCCTCGCAAACACGATGAAGCGCATGCGCTAGGCAGGTGACATGGAGCATCTGCGGGTAGAAGGCCTTCAGGAGATGAGCGGCCTTGTGCATGTAGGCTGCGGCGTCTGTGTAGAGCAACAGAACCTTGGTGGCCTCGACTCCTGTAGAGTAAAGAACCTTGAGGGATTCGTTTACAAAGAATGCTACAGACTCCCCATTTGTTCTCTCCAAAGGTTTCGAACACACGAGGAAAGCCCTTGTCTTCTCGTGCGCCACAAGCTTCCCAGCAAGAAAGTGAGCGACAAAGCGCCCTTTGACGTCTGTTGTTTTGTCTACGGAAATCCAAATGCAGGAGTCGCCAAGCTCTTCTCTGATTCTTGCTAATGTCTGTTCATACAAAGGCCGGAGGTAGTTCTTCCTCAAAGTAGACTCAGACGGCACGTTGTGATTGCAGTATTTCTGTAGAAATTGTTTCAGCACGGGATTTTCAATTTTGGTCCAAGGGATGTTTGCGGCCACCAGGGCCTCGCACAAATCAACGTTGAAAGCGTTCGTCCTGTCGTCCTTGAAGGCTGTTGTCAAAAAAGAATGTTTGGATGTTGAGGGCTTGTCCCGCTTAAGGTTTGCCAGGTGATCTGCCGTCTTCTCATGCTGAGCCAGGTGGTACTTCTTCTCGCAAGGTATCTGCGCAAATGCGTTAGGATTTCTTAAATACAAAGCATATATTCAACATCACAGCGCAGATAAACATGCTAGCATACTAAGCGTCTTGACATGCTAACAGAAGACAAATAAATACGATAAGCATCAATAAACATTCTAACTTCCGCAGAGAAGCGCTCGAACACCCCTGCTGCGTCCTATTTGAAGGTATAACTGCACTTGAGCGCCGCGCTGCTACGCGTGTCATACCACCAAAACGCACTTGAAAAACAAGAAGGTGAGATTCCATTGACGTTGTTTAACCGACGCGGCGCGCGCCATCAATACGCTAAATTTCACGGTGGCACGGCGGGGAAGTCAGATACCAGATTCAATTGCGTGTTAACTTAGCGTGGCGTACTTTGGTAATTCCAGCTTGCGTCTGCATGTAATTAACCGAGTAGCTACGAGGTGGACTTCGATTTAACGGATGACCAGTGCATATCTTAAAAACACGCTCCGTTCATCAGCGCTAGTTTTGAAACATCATCCTTCAGTACCAACCGATCAATTGCTCGTTTGATTAAGAAATTTCTGGATTTTCACTTAACGCAGCACACAGGGACGGTACATAAAAATGTGAATCTCCTTCTCAAGGTATCTAAAATATTTTATTTCAATAATCTCAATGGTATTGAAAGTTTGGAACCTATAAACAACGCTAGCAATCAAAATAACCAACGTTTGAAAAAATGCAGGCACCGAAAGGAACGCTGTCTGCCGTATTCAAAATACACAGGTGCCTCCTTTCTTTTCTCAGAAGAAGGGCAGTATAAACAAAAAGCAATAACTGCGAATTGCGGCCATGACGCCCAGGCGCCAACCAAGGTGGCGCAATGGACAACTTTGCACAATGTCGAGTTGGATCACGGCCCCTGGATCAAGCGCACTTGATCGAGGGGCCGTGGTTTCGAATAAAACATGAAACACCCACGTCACGTAAAAACTCGTCGGCTCACCCTTTTTCGCATGGTTGGCAGAACACGGTCTCTCCGTCTATTCTGTAACATGGTGAGTTAAGTGTCCACTGTCGGATCAACGCACTTCTGGGCGTCTTCCGTTTCGGCATGGCTGAAAAGGGCAGCGGAGAAACCCAGACCGTGCACGTTGAAAGACCGGACCAGAAGGGAAGGGTGCCTCCTATTGGTCGGGTCCAATCGCCTAGAGCCAATTTCTCCCGTGGTGGTGAACCTTTCAACTAGTAAATTACAAATAAGATAAGGGCATGTACGTCACAGTGTTTTTAGATACGTCACAGTGTGTTTTTGCTTGGGGCTATGTCACTCCTGCGTCTGTCCGGCGGCGGCGTCCGTCTCTCCTCAACTCTCCTCCTCTCCTCTCTCCGATAGCGAACGCTTTTGCCTAACAGCGTCGGCGGCGTCGGCACAGGTGCGTCTCTCCTCCACTCCTCCTCTCCTCTCTCCGATAGCGAGCGCGGTCTCAGTCGACGGTCGTCCGTGCTCCGTTGCACTCTCTCGCACTACTCGACGATTGCTTGATGCGCCGGTTCCTTTAGAGAATCAACCCAACGGAAACACCAATGGAACCACCCAGATGCGTTGCATCACACCAGGGTTCCCGCGAGGGGAGGTGGGCGTAATTTTTCCCCATCACTTTCTTTGCCCCTGACGGTATCATAGTTCCCCTGGGGAGTAGAGTTCTGCGTCCACCGCCAAGTCCTGCGGGAAAGCCACCCGTAAAGCATGCAGAAGCCGCCGCTCCAGTTGCACTGGCGCAAAGGGAGGGGGGGGGCGGGGAGTGTTAAAGAGAGGACCAGGTTCAAACCCATAGAATTCAGAACAGTAAATATTTCCTGGTAGAATGAATAAAGGTATAAAATAGCACTCGAAAGCGAAACTTGACGCTACATAGTGCTGATTTAGGCGCCAATTTGAGAAAAAAGGCATTTATAGGCATTTATCGGAGTTTAGGCACCAACACCCAAAATAGGCATTTATAGGCACTATAAAACCACCATAAAAGCCATCCTTGACCTCCAATTCGTGCTCATATATCGAAATGGGGCGATAGGAACGCAAGCAAAAAAATAGGCATTTGCCTAAAATCCGGTCTCTAGTCATCACTGACGAAGACAAGATCTAAGAGGGAATTTTCTCGCATTGGGCCTCTATTACTTGGGTTAGGTCATAGGATACTGCTATGTTAATTAAAGAATCACAGATCAATTTTTTGCGGCCAGTTGAGGTAAGATTCATCCAATCAATGCAGGGGGCGTTGAAATCACCAGTGATCACAAGCCTAGATTCGTAAAACCTGTGCTCTGCTATGTAATCAATAACAAGGCCAAATATATCACTGCAATTCGGAGAACGGTATATTCCTCCGATAACTGTAGCCAAGACAGTAAATTTAACCTTGCACCAAATTGATTCTGTTTCGGGTAGATCAGGAAGCAAACAAAATTCGATGATATTCTGAATGAAAAGCGCCTTTCCCCGCCACGCCGAGCACTTCTGTCTTTTCGCAGTACTACGTATTCAGGCGTAGTAAATTCCCCGTCAGCGATCGAGTCATTAAGCCACGTTTCCGTCACGCACATGACTGAAGGGTGGTAACATTCTACGAGCCAGTGAAAGTCAGTAATTTTATTCACTAAGCTACGCGCGTTTACATTCAAAAGTGTCAAAGGTTCTAATGAGCTGATGTATTGCCAGATGGATTTTCCGAGCGCTTTTCCAGACGCTCCAGCAGTAGTGAAGCCGGAACCATTTGAGAGCACATTTTGTGGGGCCTTAAAGGGACCCAGAAAAGCCTTCTGTAAAAGTTACAAAAGGCCTGTATTGTCACGTAGCACCAATCTAGCGATGCAATGCCATTGGAATTATTGATCTACATTCAGTATTAGCTGCGCCAGAAGCAATTAAATGCACCTCTCCCCACTTGCCGATCGACTCCTCCTCCCTCTCTGCCTCCTTCAAAGCAGCCAGCTACATTCCTGCGCCTAGGCTCGCGTCAATCACTGCGGACCCGCCTTTGCCGCCTTTGCCTTGGGATCGCGCAGGAAGGAGGAAGAGCAGCCGGAAGCCAATGACAGTGACGCCGCCGGCAGCCGACCTTGCCGGCGATTGGGCGAATCAGGGGGCGCCTTCGCCGTTGCGTCAGCAGCGATCGCCGTTGCGTCACCCGCGGTCGCCGTTGCGTCACCCGCGGTCGGCTCGCTGCGGCGTCGCGCTCATCGGCTGAGAAAGGCGATCTTCAAAAATTGTTTACAAATTATCTGTACAACGTATGGGGCTCACACTTGGCTCAAAAATCCCCCGTTATGTGTTCTACCACCTGAATACATTTGATTGCCACCTTCACAGAGCTTTTCGGGGTCCCTTTAACGATAGCGGACTTTGCATCGTCCCATGTGTATCGAACGCTATCTACCACAAAACAGTCACGGTGAAGTCGTACTTTACGTCCATTTTTTCTTACATCAGCGGAGTGCTGCCACAATAACTTACGCAGCTTCCGTACCTTTGCCGAGAAATCTTCATTTATGTAGGTGTCGGATCCCTTTAGTTTATGCACATTCTTCAAAATATTAGTCTTTGTTCTGAAGTCGAGAATTTTCAAGATTATTGGTCTTATCTTGCCCTCGTTGTGCGACCCGACTCTGTGGCAGCGTTCAATGTTGTCGCACCGTACCTCTAGCTTATCTGTTATCATTTTGGCCACTAAAACAGTGAGCTCTTCTGGATTTTCGTCAGGCGATTCAGGGAAGCCATGTATTCCTAGGTTGTTTCTGCGGGACCGGTTTTCTGAATCATCATTTTTCCTGTCCAGTTCGTTGACGACGCTATGAAGTTTTGCAACCGTACTCTCTGACTCCTGCACTTTAGCAGCGACATTGCCAGTCGATGTGGCCCATGACTCTACTTTGACTAGGCGTTCGTCGAATGAAGCAACTTTGTGAGTGAGAGCACTTATTTCTTGACTAATGCGTGCTTGACCTGCCAATAAGTCTGCCAGCATTCGTTTGGCCTTACTTTCATCATCGGGGCCAGGATTGACTTCAATGTCTCTAGACAGCAACAGCAATAGTTTCAAGTAATGCCCAGTGCCACCAAGAGCATGACAAAAACATTATGGGTCCAGTAACGGCAATAGAAAACAGTTGTAGAACTTGTAGATTTCGGTGCTTTCGTTCCTTTTTGGGTCATAATTACTCATTTAGAGTGGTGACTGCTTCTTCATAAGTGAACAAATTTGGCATGTGCGGGGCTCCTTCCCCTGCCAATATCTGTGCCGTGTGCATGCTCATTGCTGCCACAAGTAATGCTCTCTTTTCCGCTGAATTCCCAACAGCGTTTGCTTCGAAGTAAGCTTTGACCTTGGTAAGGTACTGTTTCCACTTATCTTTGCCTTCGTCGAAGTCGGGTGGCTTGACATGGGCCATAACGTGCAACGGCGGGCTGCGGTCCTCGGGTTTCGTTTTTGCAACTCGCGCGTCGCCAATCCTCGTCGCCACTGCAGCATTGCCATGGGCTGCCCAGAGGCGTGCCAAAGAACAGAGCCCACGCCGGTAAGCAAGAGAGCAGAATGTCCCCTTTATTGTCAAGCCAAGCTTGCAGGTTGCAGGTGTTCACAGCATCCAACATCTTCACGGTAGCATGAATAAGAGCTCCTAGATGAGGAAGGGGCGGTGAAGCACTGCAGACGATGCCATGAGTGGAATGTCTGTAAATACAGTGGAACCCCGCTGATACGTCCCCCGGACCTACGGCGGCTTACCGCGGTGCCGGCAAAGTCACCATAGAAACGATGCATTAGAAACCTCGATGATATGATGCTTGGGTTCACGCAGTCCGCTTCATACGACGAATCCTGTCGTGGATAAACCGGCATTTTCCCGATATTCTACACTGCTTCGCCACCTCGTCTTAAGCTTTCTTTATTCTTAACCCCCGTTTGACGCTGCTTGATGTGCAGAGGTCTGCAGGCGGGCCGGGCCACTTGCTAAACAGACGCAAGCAAGCTGGTGGGTACTCGTGAATGTGAGGGAACCTTTGAGGGCCCCACGCAGCAGCAGTACGCCAACGTGCCAACCGTGAGAATTCAAAGTTGAGGTGCCTCGCGGACTGTGAATTTGAAGCTCCCATCGAGCCACCAACAAAAGCGAAAAACATACGACACGACCCCACGGCGATGCCCGACATCCGCTTTCCTCGCACGCTCGATCCAAGTTTCTTCCTTTCACGACGCTCTCTCTCCCCCTTTCTCTGCTGTCTGCTTATCAGTGTCTTTCGAAGCGGTGTTGTCGCTCCGCTCCTTTCTTTGCCGCCTTTTTTTCCATCGCCGTCTCCTGCTATCGTTTGTTTCGCTTGGCCATGGCAGATTCACACTCACCGTTTGCCCTCTCAATTTGCTCAACCACGTCTGCCTTATCTTGCATGCACGAGGCCCAAAGCTGGCAGGCTATAAATAGCGCTGGAGGGCTAGCTCGGACCCTGTAGACGGGAGGGGGGCACAAAATAGGTGTTTGTTTTTTTCAACTTGGGATTTTAGCTAAATTTTCGCCAATGACGTGCGAATGGCAAAATATAGTACTTTAAGTAAGTTCTTAGCCCACCTGTCATGTGAGACCGTCCACTAGGCCACCATTTACCTGCACCCCGGTCATACGACGCTTTCGCACGATCTCTTGAAATTCGTATTATCGGGATTCCGCTGTATGATAAAGCGTTCGGCGTCCCCCTGTAAAAGACCAGTGCTTTGTTTCGAGACAATGCCGTAGTGGCATTCACTGAATGCATCGAGAAGGACCTCGCCTGGTCCCTGGCCGCCAAGTAATGTCGTGAAAGGCTAGGAGTCGCAGAAATTTCGACGATTTTGATTTAGCTGTACTTTGGCATAAGGCATGTGCTATGTGTGAAATCAGCTAATAGGTAAAAGTTTAAATTTACGTACAGGCTGGCTGAGTTGCCGAAATAAAATAGTGATTGGAATAAAAGCCATTATGAAGCAAGACGAACAGTTCTGACGCATACCATTGTTCTCCTCCAGCATGGAACTATATTCCCGTTTTCAGTGGTGCCGAACAACTGCATATTCCGTATTTTCGCGCGTATAACCCGCACGAAAAAATGTAAAAATTTCAGTGGCAAAGTAAGGGTACGCATAATACGCGGGGTTTTTCCTTTAGTACAGCTTCATGGCAATGCGCGTTGGGCCGTGAAGCTCCTATGCAGAAACACTGACTAAGCCTTCCATGGCAGCAATTGCACAAAACAACATACAAGTACAAGGAAGGAAAAACAAGAACAAAAACAAGAAAAAAAAAACACGCAAACAACATGGATGTAACAGAAGATGACCTTGTGTACAACAGTGAGGACTGTGGCTCAAGTGAGAGCTCTGGCGATAGAAGTGACACTGAGTGAATTATGACGTTCGCCTTGCAGTCAGTGTATTCTACTTGCTAAATATACGCTTTTTCTGTCTACTTAGTATGTGATGTGTTGCTTGCGCAGTAGATTTGGTGCAGCCTTTCCTGTATCAAATGTGCGGGCAATACGCGAGGATTTCTTTTTCTTTTCCGGGGGGCTGAAAGTGTGGGTGTGGATTATATGCAGGGGCGGGTTATAGGCACGAAAATACGGTAACAGCAGTAAAGTTCCAGAGCTTACCCCCTCGTACCGTACGCTGCTGCCCACCATCGTAAATTTGTTTTTCAAACATTTGCGACTAGAATGATGTGTCTGCTGATGCCAGGCACCGCTCCTTCATCACCCATTTGAAAGAAGGCATAGAACGAATCATCTTTCAGTGATTTGTTCAGAATCAGTCAACATCTTTCAGAACAAATCATTTTTTGGCGGCCGTGGCTGCCGCTTTTCTGATGAAGGCGAAAAGCGAAAACGCCCGTGTGTTCGAGATTTCGGCGCACGTTAAAGATCTCCATGTGGTCAAAATTAATCCGCAGCCCTCCACTAACAGCGCGTGTGGTTGAGCCTGTGTAGCGTTGATGGATTAACAAAAAAAATCTTTCAGTGTCTTGTTCACCCCTTCATGTAATGCACTTAAGGGCACAGCGTAAGGCAAAATTTAAAAAAAAAAGACTTTTTTTTTTTTGCTTTTAGGGAAGTTAAATCCCTTGTGCACATTTTTCATAATCACGCTTTTCTTAGAAAGTCTTATTTCTCACTCAAAAACAGTTTTTTCGTAAGCAAGTAGTAAGTGACCATATCCTCTTTAAAAAGGAGCCATGAAGAGAAAACACAAGTTTGGTTCCTTCAAAAGATTGCCTCGTGAGAATCATAGTGACACCACTTTTAACATAAACTTCGTTCAAATAAGCTACATAATTAGGAGAAAACGGAACAGCCATGCGACCCTCTAGCTCATTTCCCGCAACAGAACCTATGATGTCATACCAGACAGCTTTGTGATCGGCGGAGGGCGGCAAAAGCAAGCGCAAATTAGGCAGAGCTTATAAGCTTGCCGAACGAGCTAGTATTTGCGCTTAAATTTAGGGCACATTCTTTTTAAAGCCCTAAGAATAGTGGGACAAACAGTGGACGTTACAAAAGCACACGCAAACATAGAAGTACCGATGCTTATACTGCTGTTGGTACTGTGCGCACTATGCTTGGTTTAGCTGAACAGGACTGCGGGGCTTTGGTTGTTTGAGACTACACTGGCCGATTGACGCAAGCAACGATGTCTTATGTGACCATATTTGTCAAGCGAGCACCATGTTTCGCAAAACGATTGTCTCCATGAACAAAACAAGCCAGGTACAAATACGTTCACAAACAAACCAAAGACAGAAAACGGCTTGCCGCGGTGTGGTGGCGCTATCTAGGTTCACTAATGGTAAAAAAGGCCCTGTGATGTCATTGCAGACACAAAAACGCACGATTTAGTGCGAAAATCAGAATTTTAGGTTAAATTAATTAATTTCTCAGTGAATAAAGCATCGTTTGCATTCGTACAAGCAAGCGCTGGGGGCACTATAAAACACGAAATTTTTCGAATAACACAAACTTGTGCTTTGTCTTCATGGCTCCTTTAAGAATGTTCTCCATGTTTATTGTCACTTTTTTCATCAAGAAACTTCCTGGTCCAGATCAAAATGCTTTTCTGGAACCAGCTGTATTCAGAAATTGCTTAGCTACCATTGCATAGCTTATTTTTCAGTGAGGGCAATCCAAAGACTCTGTTGCACGTTTTTCCCACATTTGTCCTTCGGAGCCGCGCACGAAAAAAACGTCTTTTTTGGGCTTCACACTCAAGATTGCCACATTGGATGCTGTTCTTTCATTCTATGATGATAGCAACTCATGAGCCAGCATTTTGGAATCATTCGGATCAAAACCTGGGTGCAACATCACCATCAAGTGGCTGAAAGAGGTTGACCACAAGCGAAAATACTTTGCAAACAGAGCTGTACGGTGTGCGGGCATTCTTACTATCCTTAATCCTTGAAATTAGTACTAAGGAACAGAATAGAGTAATAGAATAACGCGCCGTCGTTATTCTCACTGCTCTCGCGCAGCACCGAACTGCCCTGCCGAGAGCCTCTGCCCACAACGGGTTTGAGAGCGAGCCACGACTCTCGCCGCGTGTGTACGTTGTCAGTCACTTCACCGGGAAGCAAAATATTTCATAGTACAGGGGTTTATTACGCGGGAAACCACGATACAAACGCTACACTGCACTACGCACCTAGCCCCTGGGGCATACAACCATCAGCGTGTGCCCAGCCCGTAGTCGGGCAGCAGTTAGCGTCCGCCGGCGTTGGCCGGCCGCAACGCTCGCTGACGTAGGGGAAGGGGGCTCTCTGTGGCCGCTACACATTTTAAGCCACTGGACTCGACCGAGCGTCATCGGCGCTCGTCTGCTGACCTTAGACTGTGCAAGCCGTCACATTGCGGACGCGGGGCAACCCACCAATGAGTGGAATATGCCCGTGGAGACTCGCCGGGCATCCTAGATAAACGCACTGACGCAAATCAAGGCATGCGCAAATCGACACGGTGGGTGCCGTGACCCACGGAAGTGGGAAACAATGGCCAATGCAAGAAATGGCCAAAAGTGGCCGAAGGGCATTTACGTACCGTACGATCGCTGCGAGTCCCAAGGGCGGTCTCCCCTGGGGAGTCTCCTGCGCGCATCCCCCGTCGCCTCGTAGGGAGAGGAGGGAGGCACGCAATGATCGCCCTCGCCCCACCAAGGAGAAGGACGTCGCTAGGGCCTCCTCGCCCCAATTTGAGGGGCTTAACCCCCACATCCCCCTCTCCTTAAATGCCCCCCTGACGGTTGGAAAGCCGGCCATCAGGTACTCATCCAAAAAGAACAATCTTAATGTAAGTAAACAAAGCTAGTGCCCACCAGCCCCTACTCCAGCCCTTAAACAAACACTGCATTCACAACGTGCGCTACAGATATTTAAGATATACATACACACCATGAACAAGGTGTGAAACAAGAAATGTACACTATAAACAATACTCTACTCACTTGGTGAGGGAACTAATGTTACGCTATACAGAGGAGGTCAACTAAGGTTGCACTACGTACACTATACTACACGAACACAGCTGTTACTTATATTACATGACCTACGGTTAATTATAATGCACTAAGAACACTTAATTACATTACATTACGTACACTTCATTACATTACACTAGATACACAGGTGTAGAAAGATACACAGAGGTGGAAATATTGCACTAAGTCCGCAAAGGGTTGCAGTGGTCATCACGGGGCTACACATTGTTCGGCAGTACGGGGCACAAAGGGGCGAAAAGATCCTCCCGCTGTCGGATCCTCACGATCGGAGCGACCATAGCCGCGAAACCAGGGTCGGCGGCCATGCGGCGCCGGCACAAAGCCGCCAGCTCTGCGTCCGATAGCTCCGCCGCTGAGGCAACGGTGGGTTTGTTGCCGATGCTCGCGGCGTCCTTCGCAGGCGGCGGATGTAGGCGACCGGACTCCTGGCTGGAAGCCAGGAGTCCGGAAGCCAGGAGTCTCCCTTCATCCCTCTGCGGAGCGACACGGCTCGACGCAACGGTGGAATCGCGCCTGCGCGTCCGCTGTTTATCTGCGCCCCTCGAGAACTCTGTGATGAGAGACTCCACGGTGAGCCTTGTGGCACCCGAAAGTGACGACAACGAACGCTGACAGCGGGAGGATCTTTTCGCCCCTTTGTGCCCCGTACTGCCGAACAATGTGTAGCCCCGTGATGACCACTGCAACCCTTTGCGGACTTAGTGCAATATTTCCACCTCTGTGTATCTTTCTACACCTGTGTATCTAGTGTAATGTAATGAAGTGTACGTAATGTAATGTAATTAAGTGTTCTTAGTGCATTATAATTAACCGTAGGTCATGTAATATAAGTAACAGCTGTGTTCGTGTAGTATAGTGTACGTAGTGCAACCTTAGTTGACCTCCTCTGTATAGCGTAACATTAGTTCCCTCACCAAGTGAGTAGAGTGTTGTTTATAGTGTACATTTCTTGTTTCACACCTTGTTCATAGTGTGTATGTATATCTTAAATATCTGTAGCGCACGTTGTGAATGCAGTGTTTGTTTAAGGGCTGGAGTAGGGGCTGGTGGGCACTAGCTTGGGCTTTGGTGGGCACTGGTGGGCACTAGGAGACCCGACTCCAGGAGTCGGGATCGGCGCTGACGAACGGGGAAGCAGCCAGAGAGAGGAGCGGCCCAAGCTTCAGCCCCACGCAAGGAAGGAGGGGGGGTTAGGCTGAGTCGAAGGCAGCCCAAGGTCAGCTCGGTCATTCAAGGTGCCCGCATTCCTGGAGACGAAAAGTAACTCTGCGCTCGGTTGTCGGCGTCCCTGGCCGCAGCCAGCTTAGCCGAAGAGGTCGCGGTGCCGGCACACACCCCAAGACATGGCATGCTCTCCACAAACACGCACCACCAGTGGGGTGTACAGTTCGGCCGAATGAAGCTGGCACACACACACACGCACTCATACATGCAGGTCTGCGGTGTTGTACGCGAGGATGGAACGCGGGGGTGGAAGCAGCCGCCGGAAGCCCACTTGTCCCCCTCGGCAAGCGCGCACACGCGTCACATTCATCAAGGCAGCAGAAGCACAAGGATTGCCGCGGCGAACGGACGACGCCTTCGGCAAAAGTTCACGCACAGGAAACGCCAAAGAAGCGTTCGCACACGCGTACACCACACTGCTTGGGCCGAGAATCCGCAACAAAACAACAGCATCCGCAGTCCCCCGCGCATCTGGCCCGCGAAAATCGTTCTAACGGCCGAGAAAACGTGGCGAACGAACCGACGGGTAGTAACTCACTCACTACACACACAAAATGAACACGCACACAACAACAGACAACGAGAGCTACCGCCAACCCCTGCAAAACGCCGCTCCCAATCTCCCCTCCCTCGTCCACACAAGGACGAGTTGGACCGCGGCGGCGACAAGAAACGAAGGGCCGAGGGAAACCAGAGTACAGACTCGCCCAAGCAAGGGGGCCATCACCCTCTCTAACCCAACGTTACTGCTCTAACCCACGTTCCGTTGCTCGCTGCGTCTGTTCGGTGGTCAGGACGTTTCCGCCTGACGGATGTGAGGGGGACTGCTGCGTCGCTTCTTTTTTTTTACCTCTTGTGTGGTTGTGTGTTTGGTGCAGTTCGGTGGAATGACGAGTGTGGTGCCTGTGTGGCTGCGCGTGTGCCTACGAGGACAGGTGCGGTGTGCTGCGTGTTTTTCCCGTGCGGCAGCGTGAGTGCGGCTTGTGATTCCCCCCGTGTGCATTGGCGGGCGGCCAGTCTCCATCCGGAGCAGCGAGGAAGCAGTCACCGCCGCAGACATTCTCCGCGCTTTGTTCACTTCCCGCCAAAAACATGGAACGTCCGGCCGGCAGCACAACGGGACGCGGCGGCACCCCAGGAAGCCGTCGTGGTGGCAGACCGTTCCGGGGGCACGGGGGCCAAAGGAGGTTCTCCCACCATCACCCCCGGGGCCCTGGGGCCGCTACGCCTGGCGCGCGGGCAGACTCGGTCTCTGGGGCCTCGGGCTCCGCACAGCAGAGCCTGGCCGCGACAACTCCGAGGCCGCCCGTGCGAACGGTGGCGACCTGGACCTGCCAGGAGGGACGGGCGGCTCCTCTCGCCTATGCATCGGGGGCTCCTTGGGGAGAGCAGCGACGGGTAGAATGGGGCCAGCTGTCCGTCCCATACCCCTTCCTCGGCCACACCATCAGCGACCACGACGCGGCTGCCGGTGGCGCCCACCCGCCACTCCCTGAGGATGCAATCTGCTGTGGCAAATGCGGCCAGGTGGTGGTGCACGCCTCACGCAGCTCCGGCCGCCTACATCCGCCGCCTGCGAAGGACGCCGCGAGCGTCGGCAACAAACCCACTGTTGCCTCAGTGGCGGAGCTATCGGACGCGGAGCTGGCGGCTTTGTGCCGGCGCCGCATGGCCGCCGACCCGGGTTTCGCGGCCATGGTCGCTCCGATCGTCCACTCGGCACCCGGGTCTGGCATCGAGACGGGGATGCAACATCCGACGCCTCCTTGAGACCCGAGCCAACCAGGCGAGTTGATCGGACGGCAAGAGAACTTTCACTAAGAACTTTCAACGGGAACCCCCCCATGTTCTATTCTTTTTTTTTCTTGTTTCATTGTCAAGCTCCGTTCCCGAAACGTCTGAGGTGCGCGCTTTTGCGGTACGCTCACAACGAGCTACTGGGTCTTTTTGAAGATCAGTCGCACTGTCACCTGGCACGGCATGAGGCGGGACATCTTCCGCTATTGCCGGTTGTGTCATGCCTGTCAGTCTGTCAAATTGCGTGGAGGGCGCCCGCCAGGGCTGATGAAACCGATTGACAGCCAGCGGCCGTGGCAAATAGCCGCCTGCGACCTTATGAGGCCTTTCCCCAGAAGCAAGCACGGCTATCAGCACCTGTTGGTAGTGGTGGACCACTTTACGAAATGGGTGGAATTGTTTCCACTGCGTAAGGTGACATCCCGGGCTGTGCTGGACAAGTTAATGGAGGTATTCACTCGCTTCGGCTTCCCAGAGCTCCTCATCATGGACAATGCCTCCTATTTTACTGCCCGACTTTTCCGTGAAACATGCTCATCCTTGCGGATCGAGCATCGTCCCACGTCGCCCTACCACCCCCAGTCCAGTTTGACAGAACGCTTCAATAGGAGTGTGAAGACAATGCTCCGGGCTTTTGCCACGAGCCAAAAGGACTGGGGCGACCACCTGAACGCGCTCGCGTTCGCTGTTCGGACAGCGGAGAGCCGTTCAACGGGATTCTTGCCCGCATTCCTCACTTTTGGGAGACACTTGGCCAACCCCCTGACCATTGTCACGCAACGCCAAGACTCGGACGAGAGCGCGCACCGGGATCGTCCCTCGTACGCGTCACAGCTCTGCGCCCAGCTCAATCTGGCCTTCGACAAGGCGCGGAAGAGCCTCGGCGTAGCCCGAGTCCAACAAAAGGCTCAGTAGGACAAGAGCCACCGTAACGTTTGCTATCAGGCCGGTGACTTCGTGCTCAAACGCAGCCACGCTCTTAGCGATGCCAGCAAGGGGTTTTCCGCTGCATTGGCTCCTAAGTGGGTTGGGCCCTACCAAGTTGAGAGGCGACTCTCACCGCTTGTGTATGAACTGAAGGATCTCCGAACGGGGAAAGCCAGTGGCCGCATTCACATTGCCGACCTGAAAGCCTACCATTGTAGGCCGGCAGAGTTGAAGCTGGGGTCTGACGACCTCGCGCCAGGGCAAACGAGCACACCCGGTGTGTTGGGTCGCTTCCGGCCCCCGCATCGGTACGCCCTCCGCCGACGCCCACAGTTGGGAAGTTGGCCGGCTTAATACCGGGCTTTTCCCGGTTGAAAGCCCTACATGCGCACATCAGCTTTCTCACAACGAGCTTTCCTCCCGAGGCAATTCCTAGTGAGGCTGTTGACCCTTTCTCCAGCCCGCTATGTAAGTGAGAGAAGGCATGTTTGTTATTGTGAATTCTTTGCTGTGTATTTGTTAGTGTTTGTGCTGCTGTGTATACATGCTTGCAGCTTTCCATGGTTAGTGCTCGTATGGTTGTGATAAGAATTGTGCACTTATTTGTCTAGTCCCAAGCATTCTGTATAGAGAAGTGTAAAAGAGACTTAGTTTTGACAGTGTTGAGGAGACGAAAAAAAACAGAAGTGCAATGGCTTTCGCCTTCACCGTGGAAGGGGGAACTCCGGGCTGTTGCTAGGCCGTCTCTGTCTCCTCCTTTGGTTCTTGGAAATTCTGAGGGTGGTTTAGTTTGTATTTTGCTTTCAGTTGCTCCGCGGCAAGGAGACGCGGGCGGCCCTCGCCACACGTGCGCAGTCACTCCGCAGAGACGAAGTAGCTCCCCAGAACATGGTTTAATTCCGGGTGATCCACGGTACAGCAACCAGCCCTGGTATTACACTCCTAGCCCTGGGGCAGAGAGGGGGGGTACCCGTCGACCGTACGCTTCTGGCCACTGAGCCCGACGCGCAGGGAGGGTAATCGGCAGCTGTTGTTCCAGTGGCGTAAGCCACCGAAACGCTGCAGGTGATGGGCCCGGCTAAGACCGGAACCGACCACCAGACTGACTGAGAAATCCAACTCCCGGTACGTTCGCTGACCTCACGGAAGTGAGAAAACGGCGGTCGCTTAGGCCGAAGCAAGCGAGCAGCGTGCGAGCACGAAGTACCTGTCAGAGTCGGCACCCAGCCAATCTCTCCTGGGTCTCACCGAAGCGCGTGCCCGCCGCCGCGAGCCCTTAGGCGGGGCCACTACGTCACGCCCCACGTGGCCCACGGACCGGCGCGCATTGGTCAACCCGTGCACCTTACAGGGAGAGGGTGCGAGGGGCCATCCTCGCCCCTCGGGGAGAGGGGATCGTGGGCTACGTGCCCGCGTAATTGGGAGTAGCCCCAATTAAGGTCCCCACAGATGGTGCACAAAATAAAGCAGAAAAACTGACTTCGATGGTTATTACAAAGCTGGTGCTTTTTTAAATAAATGGCTCCAGTGATGTTTTTGGCAAAAAACTTGAAAAAAGTATTGTTTGTCACATCTTTTACAAACATTCGTAGCCTGTACTGTAAAAAGGAAAGCCTTAGCGCTTTAATAAGTGACTCCGAGGCTGATATTGTTGCACTTACCGAGACGTGGCTGTCAAGTGAAATAGCATCGACTGAGCTATTTCAGTGCAACAAAAAGTACGTGGTGTATAGACGTGACCATCGTTGCAAGATCGGTGGTGGTGTTTTAATTGCTGTTAGTGACCATTTGGATCTTTTCTAACCATGCTTCGTTCGAATCTAGAGATTCGTTGGTCTTGCATAACTTACAATTTCAATAAATTCATATTTGGCGTTTGCTATCGGTCCCCCTCTAGTGCGGGTGGTTTTTACGAGAATCTTCATGATTGCTTGAATCAGATTGCAGTGCGTTATCCGTGTGCGCCACTTTTACTTGTCAGTGACTAATTTTTCATTAATCAAATGGGCGCATGCATGTCCCTTTGCCAATCCTGCGTCTGCCGAGGCTGCGTGTTTTCTTAATGTCTGTTCCGAATTTAGTTTATCACAGCTAGTGTGTCAACCAACACGTGTCACGCCTACAACATCATCTTTGCTTGACTTCATTTTGACGTCCTCGCCTGACATCACATCTTCCATTACGTACACGCGTGGGTTAAGTGACCACGCCGTGCTTCACTTTACTTTTTCCCTTCCTCCGAATAGAAAACCTAAGCGGCTAAAAATAATCAGGGATTATAAGAGAGCTAACTTTGAGGCTATAAACGGTGAACTTTGCGCCTTTATGGATACTTTGCTGCCATCTGGCATGTAACAAAGAAATGAAGACTTATGGTCCTCTTACAGATGTAAGGTTTTAGACTTAATTAATAAATACATACCTTTGAGGAATGTGTACAGCAACTCTAATGCTGCCTGGTATACGCGATATCTTAAAAGACTATCCAATAAGAAAGCCAAGCTCTTCCATGTTGCTAAAAAATCAAGTTCAGTGCGGTGGGCGGCTGCCTATAAGCTAGCAGCAGCATCCTACGCGAAAGCATTAAAAACGGCTAAAAGTAATTTTTTCCACTGTACCTTACCCTCCTTATAGAGAACTAACCCTAAGCGTTTTTGGACCACTATGAAGCCGAAGCAGGACTGTAACATTTGTCTGGTAGACATGTTGATAGAACCAGTTCCGAACCATTTGTGTGCCTCTGTACCTAACGATAGCTTCGCGAATTCTTTTTCTGACCCCTTTATCAGTGATTCCCCCCCCCCCCCCCCTGCAAGAGTCTAATTTTTTCCCCATGGACCCATTAACTCTTGATCCTGCTGGTATTGCAGCCATAATATCTAAACTAAAAAGGTCTTCCTGTGGTCCTGATGACATAAACTCTAAATTTCTTCAGAATACTAAAGATTACAGCTCATTTATATTGTATTTCATTTACACCAAACCTATTGACGAGACTTACTTGCCCAGGGTATGGAAGACTGGCAGGGTGGTTCCACTCTACAGGTCAGGTGACGCGCATAACCCCTCAAACCACCGTCCCATATACATTGGTTCCATCCCTTGTAAAATCCTCGAACACATAATATTCACTCATTTGGTTAACTTTCTTGAGCCCAATCAGTTTTTTTCATAATTCCCAACATAAGTTAAGAAAAAACTCTCTTGTGAAACGCAACTTATTACGTTTACCAATGACTTGCATGCATTTCTTGTCTCCTCTTTTGTAACTGACTGTGTCTTTCTGGATTTTTCCAAAGCGTTCGATAAAGTGAATCGTCAACTTCTCCTATTGAAATTGCGTAATTTGAAAATTGATCCCCAAGTCTTACAATGGATAGAAGTATTTCTTTCTAACCGAACTCAGTTTGTGTCTGCCAACCAAACTAACTCCCCTGAGGTACCTGTGCGCTCAGGTGTACCTCAGGGCTCTGTGCTAGGACCCTTACTTTTTCTGATATACATTAACGACCTGCCTAGTAATATTTCTTCTTCTATTTGCCTCTTTGCTGACGATTGTGTGCTTTATGGTCCTCTGACATTGTATGCCTATGTTGAATGCCTACAATCTGACCTTAATAATACTTCTCCTTGGTGCAAACCTTGGCATATGGAGCTCAACATAACTAAATGTAAAGTGATGAGGAGATCCCGTAATCAACTAATTTGTCCTTGATATTTTCTCAACAGTACCCCATTAGAGTCCATAGTCGAATATAAATACCTTGGTGTGCACATAACTAACAACCTCTCCTGGTGTCGACATACTAATTTTATAACATCTGAGGCTAACCGCATGCTTGGTTACATAAAGCGAAATTTTTCCTTAGCACCTTCTTCTCTCAAAAAACAGTTATATGTTACTTACGTGCGCCCCATACTAGAGTATGCTTCATCAACTTGCGATCCTGGATATACTAATCAAACTAACCAACTTGAAGCTGCACAAAACCATTCTGTGAGATTCATACTTTCTAACTATCATCGTACGGCCAGTATAACTTCTATGAAATCCAGTCTGAACCTAACTCCTCTCGCTACACGTAGAAAACTGTCCTGTCTGTGCCTATTTCAAAAAGTGTATCATAATAACCATGTACTCAAATCACGCTAAATACGACCCGCACATTTCATATCTGAACGTCTTGACCATCGTCACAAAGTTAATATCCCGCACCAAAACACTGTCACTTACTCTCATTCTTTTTTGCCGAAAACATGCCGTGAGTGGAACCACCTGCCTGCTTCATTAGCTTGCATTACTAACCCTGACCATTTCCGGGAAGCATTGTCCAATTCATATTTGCTGTAAGTTTTTTTGCGTGTAATACTGTCTAATAAGGAGTGCTTTTTCGTTTTTCGTTGTTTGTCGTTTCTTTTTTACTGTATTGTATGCTTGTGTGGATCCGCCATTACTGTGTTCTTTTACGGCGAATGATGCGCGCCGACCATTTGCTTTTCTTTTGCTCCGAGGGTGATTGCGTTTATGGCTGCGTTTATTGCATTTGCTTTACCAGGTTCTTTTTTTAACAATAGTGTATATTTTTGTGTGTACAATCGTTAAACACTTGTCGCGTGCTTTTGACATTTTTTTTTTGCTTTTATGTGAGTCCCTCCCCTCTGCAATGCTTGTATGCCCTGAGGGTAAAATAAAGAAAGAAATAAATAAATGCAATTATCTCAAAACAATGTTTTATTTATTACATAGGTACCATTATTTCCTATATCTTCCAGGACAACAAGCTGAGTTTTTTTCCCTGTCATCTGCATAACTTGTCACACCTACTGTACTTAAATTGAAAATAGACACTCAACCGTTTTTTTGTTACACAACTTTTAATAGTAAAATAATGCCAAAATTTACGTACTAACGTGCAAAAAAATATTAAAAAACAAGTTTTTTTGATGTTCTCAATTCTACTACAGTTAAAAGAGCACAAAATGTGAAAGAAAATGATACTATATATATTATGTACATACTTTTATTAGATGCCGAGAAAAATGCACCTCAAACTGGAAGTGTAGGCCTTACCCTAACTTGGCCTTTGAGGTGTAATAAATAAATTAACAGACAAAATAAATACACCGTTTGGAGCTGCAATCTTTTTAAACAATGGTAAACAATGAGTTGGAATAATATTTCTACTTTTTTTTGCAGCCTCGAGCAACTTTCGTGAGCCACAGCGAGGACAGGTGAAACGTTCATACCCGGTACATCACGCATGCTCGCTGGAGTGCTTCTCAATTAGACACTGGCACCATATTTCCCTCTGGCACAGTGTAGCCCTTTTATAACGTAACTGCTTATATAGTGCAGGCCCGGATATAACGCGGGTTATTTTGAGCACCAGTTTGCCTCGCATAGAACTCGATGCATATGTATACCGCTTAAGTGGGGACACTGGTCTTAAGACAACTTCTTTTGATTTTCAAGTAAGCTTTGTGAAACGTGTCAGTCTTGGTGCTTTTTTTCCCACTGATTTCAAATATTCTGTTCTTTTTCCAGCTGGTCAATTAGTCCCCACGATAATTGGATATAACGAGCAATTTTTGTAGGAACAATAGAGAAAACAGTGTTTGCTGTAAAACTGTAATCTTTATATTTTCCACTACTATGAACACTAGTGAACGCAAGAACCGAAGCAGTTTTTTTATGCATCGCTTGGAACTAATTTTGCAGCTCATTAAACTTTGGTGGCACCAGTGGCGAGGAACCGTTTTGAGTGCCCATTTCAGGCACCGGAGTTTAATGGGGTGTAAAATTAGTTCTAAGCGATGCATCGGAAAACTGCTTCGATTATTGCGTTCACCAGGGTTCATAGTACTGGAAAATATAAAGATTACAGTTTTACTGCTAACACTGGTTCGTCAAGTGTTCCTCCAAAAATGGCTGGTTATCTCTAATTATAAATTAGGGCATGGCCGATTTTTGCAGTGTTGGTGGGCTACTAAGGGGTCCGTTTTTCTTACTCTTTCTCTTGGGTCAGAATAGAATATTCGGCGAGTATATTATGCCTAGATATAGCTATAAAACCAGGACTCAAGAAACGATGTGGGCACATACACTGCACCGCTCCAATTATTTCGGGACCAGGCTTATATTTATTCCTTTTAGGAGCAGAAAGTTGAGGTCTAGACGTCCTAACTAGACGACCTTCGGCTAACGATTTGCTGGTTCCAGTAGGTCATCTGGGTACCAAGAAGTTCTGGGAGCAATTGTTGGCCCCAAAAGCAGCCTTTATGGTCCCAACTGCAGCCTTGTTGGTCCCAACATAAAGCCCAGCTGGTCCCAATAGCAGCCCAGTTGGGACTAACTGGAGCCTTGCTGGTCCCAACTGAAGCCCTGTTGGAACCAACAGTGACCTAGCTGGGGCCAGCAGCACCCTAGCTGGGACCAGCAGCGGCCCAGCTGGGACCGGCAGAAACCAGCAGCGGACCAGCTGGGACCAGCAGAAAGCAGCTAAAACCAGTTCAAATATTTTCTCTTGGGATACTTTCAAAAATTGAAGTTTTGTACAGCTATTGTATTATTTTAAAGCTTACTGGTAGCTGAATATAAATCGCCGTATACACACGTGTCCGCATAAGGGTATATATGTTCACGTAAGCCTGCATGTGGTAATGGGGTGACCACTGTTGTGTTTTTAGCAAAACCAAATATTATTCAAAAGTACAATACCATAAATGGCGCTTACTGACATTGGTTGTGCATAAATTGGTCCTCTAATGGCCTACTGAAGACACTCAATAAGGTCCAATTGGTTCAAGGTGAACTTCACTGGACCCCAATGGTGTCCCCCAACTGTGGCTTATTGGACATGATAAGAATGACTGTATAGCCAATGAGGTCCAATGGGACCCACGCAAGCACCCGTTACTCTTATTGTGTCTGTGTGGTGTGGCCGGTTGGACACCATTAAAGGTGTCCAACAGGATTTAGGGTAAGTTTCAATTGAGTCCAAATGGGACCCATTGTTGTGCCTTATTGGACCCTATGGTCTTTTTTGACTGCGCTGCTCCCGAGGAGAGGTGTTCTGATACCGAAAACGACGGCGGTGGGTGCCTCGAAAGTGATTTTAGAGAGCTGCCAGCAATCCCACGCGCCATTCAGAATGACACCACGGAACACAAGTCTGACGACGATGTGCAGGCTGTGGCGGACGTCACCGATGCCAAAGAAGCGAACCCTTCTAGCGGCCCTGACAACATTCCAAATTGCCGACTGCAGCCGGGCTTGTGTCAGTGTTCAGATTCACCACTGTTGCGGCACAGTGTACAACAGTGGATTTTCTCGTTTGAACGATGTTTGTAAGCTTGAAGACAGACTGGTGTACTTTATGCCGTAGAAGAGGAAGTAAGCGAATCTCGGACTTCTTCCATGTTTAATGAAGTGCGGTGGTCGTTGCGCTGTGGTTCAAATTTTCCGTGCTGTGAGGAACAAATCGGTAAGATACCGCTTGTCACGACATTGAAAAGCTCTCATTGATGGGCGGGTTTTAAAGATAAGCTTCTGATGGTCATATTTTATATTTTGAATTGTTGGTATATCAAACTATTTCGCGATCCCCTTGAAGTTTGATATGCGTGTTCGACTGTAGAAAAAAAAGGCACCCTTTTGTTCGTGTGTTCCATTTGCACACGCGTGATAACCACAAGTCTGCTTGCGTGACGCACCTCAGAAGAAAGCGAGCTGCTCCTTCTCCTGCACTTCCCCTTTCGCACGCGGTAAAGTGTTTCTATTAAAATGTTGTGCAGCTAAGCAGCTGGCCTTTCACTTTTCAAGCATTTAGAGATAGCGAGCCGGGCTTGCCTTCGGCATACCGTATTTTCGCGCGTATAACCCACCCCTGCATATAATCCGCACCCCTTCTTTCACCCGGCCGGATAAGAAAAAAAAAATCTTCGCGTACTGCCTTCACATTTGATACAGGAAAGGCTGTGCCAAAGCTACTGCTCAAGAAACACATTACTTACTATGTAGACGGTAAAAGTGTATATTTAGCAAGTAGAATACACTGAATGCAAGGCGAAAGTCACAATTCACTAACAAAATTCCGTTAGAGTGCGCTCGTCCTTGTTCTTTCTTCCTTGACCTTGTATGTTTTGGGCAATCGCTGTTATGGAAGGCTTAGTCAGTGTTACTGCGTAGCAGCTTCATGGCAAAGCGCACATTGCCGTGAAGCTGCACTAAAAGAAAAACCCCGCGTATTCGCACCCCTACTTTGGCACAAAAATTTTCGCATTTTTGGTGCGGGTTATATGCTCGAAAATACGGTAGTTAACACAAGGTGGCGTGAAAAAAAAATCCCTCTCGCGTTCTTATACTCCTGTCCCCACTCTCCTAACCCAGCCCCCTTCCCAACTCTGGAGCAGTGGGAGACTGAGCTGACCAGCCAAGGCCCAGACCACCAGAAGGCCTTGGTTTCTCGGGCCATCGAGTCGGCCCGGTCAAGAGGTATCGTGGACTAGCGACGCTTCACCACTACCCTCTTCCCTTTTCCTTTTGCTATAATAAACGTTTTCTACTACTACTACTTGTGTTGTTATCACAATGTCCCGCTGCATCCTGTCATAGACGCTAAGAAACCCAGCCACGCTCCTTCAAAACAGAAACTCGAAGGAAGTTAAAGCCGCACATACGGTTTGTAAGGCCGTACAGCAGCTTGTAAGACCCTTCAGCAATGGCTGATAGTGAAAAAAAGGACAAAATAAATACCACGCTTCTGTTTTCAAGAAGCCTTTGTAATGATAAACAATGATTCAAAAGCAGTTTGCAATGTGGTCGGATCTGCGCATGTTTTGTTGATGGTGCGGTAGTGCTTATAGTTCGGACGCTGTAACCGGTGTACACTATGAAACTCTGAGCATCTAGCCGCACATCTGGTTGTCGGGAAAGCACAGCAGACGTGAAGGCTCTCGCCCCCCTTCACTTCGTCCATTCACGTTATTCTCCTGCTCCTCAGCTGCTCCCTCTTGCCTGTTGAAAGCGAGGATGGTATGCCTTACGACCTGATCATGCTTGTTGGATTGAGCTCTATTTGGAAAGCAAGAATGGCCGCAAGGTACTCTGACATCGATGCGCGAAGCGCGAGACAGTATTTTAGAGAGGCAATGAGTGAATTCGTGGAAAATCAAAAATATGTGTCGAATTTGCCCGAATGTCTTGCAGACATGGAATCGTTGGTACACCTAAGGGACTTTTAAACACATGACGTCAACCAAAGTCAGGTTGGCGGCTGTCTGTGAATGAATGTCTGTGTTCTATATGTGCCAAAGCAGGCAATAAAGAAAAAAAAAGTCACAGACAGACAGACATACAGACAGACCAAAATTTCTGGGTTTAAGTAGCCCAAGAAAGACTGTCGTCTTTAAAAACCGTAGAGCGGCAGGCGGAATATGCTCCTTGCGTGAAATTCCGGGTACTGTGGTAACTATTTTTTCATGGGTAGGAGGCTAGGAGCATCCTGGGCAGATGCAAAGGAAGAAAGAGCTGGCGGCTGGTAATGCTGCGGCAGGAAGTCACACGCTTCAGGGACCGAACATGGCGCTAAAGGGTGATGACATTGCCTTGCGCGCCACAATCCGCAGTCGCACGTGAAGAAGCTCCTGCGTGCCGAGATCCACGGGTGACAGGCGTCGGCACACCGTCAGTGTTCCCACAGTCTAGGTAGTTTTCGGGACACCAATGCAGGTCCTCAAGATCTGTGCTTGCATGGGCTGTAAGCCTTGAGCGTTCCTTTAGAAAGAGGGACCGATACAGGGATGCTGTAGCGTACGAAGGCCACGCAGAGCGCTTCGTAGAGCCGAAGGAGAGAATTAACAGAGCAGCTGCCGGAGTTAGTGGAAAGCATGCGAATTATGCGGGCGATTGATGAGAGCTTCTCCTTGAGATGGCGGACAAGAGGTGACCAGGTTAGCGACCTGCCGATTGTCACCCCCAGAAACCTATGGTTTGGAACGTATGGGATGACATTGCCTCCAACAGTGAGCCCGTAGTGCGTGAGTTCCCGCTCCGTAAAAGCCGACGCAGCACATTTGCTTTCCGAGATTTCCAATCCTCGTGCTGCCAAGAACACTGCAATTGAGTCGATTTCTCGCTGCAGTCTCAGCCGACACCGGTTACGGCCAGAGCTCCATATGCAGATATCTGCCGCGTACAGGGAGATTTCGACCGACCGCGGCAAGCATTTCTCCAGGCCTGTAATGGAGAAGTTGAACAGCGTGGGGCTTATCACCCTGCCCTGAGGAACACTTCGGGCCACTAGGTATAGTGCTTAGTCACCGCTGTCTGTTGACATGTAGACGTATCTGTCGGAAAGGTAGTCTGATAACCATGCTTACATCCGGCCTCCTGAAGATTTCATAGCCGAGCGAATAGCTTCTTGCGCTACGCAGTCATAGGCTGATTTTATGTCCAGGAACACGGCAGTAATGATGTTGCGCCTATACTTTTCTTGATGCTGGTTGCAAGTGCGATGGCATTATCAATGCTGCTACGACCCTTCCGGAAACTAGACATCTGTGTTGGGTATACATTTCTGACTGTCAGATCCCAGTCCAAGCGATAAAGCACAATCTTCTCCATCACGCAGCTCAGGAGGGCTATGGGACGGTCGGATTGATGGCAGTTGGAATTTTCCCTTGCTTGAGAATTGGCGCAATGCGAGCGCGTTCCGTTTTGGCTCTAGACGGCCAGTTTCCCACGAGCGATTAAAAACGTTTAGGAGGCACTTTCCCCCTTTTCGCCTAAACGGGACAGGGTTGTATAAGTGACTCCGTCCGGACCTGGGCACGTAAATTTTTTGGTGGAGGCCAGTGCAGCCAACATTTCTGTCATTGAGAATGGCACGTCCATTGGAGACGACATCTCTGGAGAACCTTCACTTGGCGGCACAGGTGTCGGTGCCATGGTAATTTTCCTGCAGAAGGCGTTCGCAATGTGTAGGTCAGTCGTGTTTGTGCTGAGTGAAATGGAGTTAAATGGGTGCAGTTGAGTTGGCAGGGCCTGCAGGCTTCGAACCAGGCGCCATGCATATTATGGAAAGCGGCTTCCTCGGGTCCAGCTTCGAGCAGAAGGACTCCCTTTCGCGCTTGGCAAGCTTGGCCATATGCCTCCGGACTGCTCTCCGAGAACGCCTGGAACCTCGGATATCCTCAGGCGGTAGCGTCCGACGGGCTCGTCATTCCGCTCGTCGACGCACTGCTCGAAGCCTCTCGAACTCTGAGTCAGCAGTGCTGTATTTATGTGGCAACCTCAGCACCTTGGTGGTAAACTTACGAGCTCTCGACATTGTTTCCCCGACGGAGTCATATGAGCCCACTGAATCCGCACACGCATCTATCACAGTTGTGAATCCTTCCCAGTTTGAGCAGCGAATTACACGCTGTAAGCGGATACCCGTAAGGCCATCCACTGAAATGTTGGTCGGCACGTGGTCACTGCTATGCCCTGCAATATGTGCTGTACACCTCGTCCTAGCAAAAAGTTGCGACGAGACGACCGTGACGTCAAGGCCGCTTGAAACTTTGCCCCAGAAGAAAGTTGGCTCTCCAGTGTTGATGACGCACAGGCCACGACTTTGAGCAGTGTCAAGGATGTGCCGCCCTTTGACTGTGGTTTTAAACTGCCCCACGAGGGATGGTGAGTGTTGAAATCCCCAGTCAGGTCGCTTACATTCCTTAAAAAATAAATCTGTTAACCAGCTGCCGCACAAATAAATGAGCCAGTCCTAGTACCCCATACTTTACACGCCTGAACAGGTTGGCGCAGCTAAACCTCTTCCAGTTTTATGCTCACAGAAAACAGCAAACAATGGACGCATCTTTTTGTGCGTGAACAGTGCCACACAAAGTGACGTAGCATAGTTTGCAAAAAAATTGGTTACAATCCACGCTGTGAAGGCGGTTGTACTGCGAAGCTGTAAACTACACCCACAACCATTACCCATGCGGCGTCATTTGAATTCACACTCGTGGCTCTACAAAGAGTGAAACCAGATACTCTGCCAGCCATTACATGGGATTCGCCGGGGCGGCCTTCCGGATGCAGCTGAGAAAGAAAACGGAGAGGAGCGTCTTTCGAAGGGTTATCAGGGCGGCGGCACGCGCGACTACGGCGCCATCTCTCTCACTGCTTCCCCCCACTCTTGTTTCATGTGTCGCCTCCAAAAAGGGCCATCCGCCTCCTCAGACGCTGACTACAAACGACCGTCTGTCTTTCCGTCTCCACGTGTGGGCGTAGCTTAGTCGGCAAGCGGACAGGCTCTCACGCCCTTTCTCCATTCGATCCCAGGTTCGATACGTGGTGGTGTCAGTAGTTTGTGTAGCCTGGATGTAGCCAGTATCCAGTAGTCGCCTGGGGTGTTTGTGTAGCCAGTAGTAACCCTGAGAGTTTTCTGCTGACGCTAGCACAGAAATTTCCTTGGCTGGTTAGAGGTATACAGCTTCGCACTAAAACGTGTTGCGCATTGCTGCAGCAGCAAATGGGGACACATAACCCCACTTCCATTTGTCCGACTTTGCGCGAGTCCACTGTGTTTGCTGATGCCAATAAGGTTAACTGTTCCTGTAAAAGCGCAGGGGAGCTCCATTATACTTTACAGGGGTAATTACGCAGCTTACGTTGCCAAATGTGTCAAGGGTTAATTGCCATTCGCCATTCCAAAGCCCCGGGAACCTTTTACAATTCATTAAATTCCCAGTAATTTGACTGAAAGGCTTCGTTATGTGTAGTACTTGATGTTCTCACAGAACACACTGATATCGTATGCACAAGCCAAACGTTTTACCTCAGACTCATGCAAACAGAATACACGAATGTCACTGTCTGCCAAGATACGTAAGCACTAATATTCAATGGAAATGCCGAGCAAATACGTGCTAAAGGGGCAGCCCTGGCGCACAGAGCTTTGCACGCCAATAGGCACTCCCGTCTTGTTCACAACTAACCACGTATAGCAATTTCGGTACGCCAGAGCTGCCCCTATACTAATATACTCCAGCATCCACATTAACGACTGGTGTGACAACAGTGAAATGCCTTTTCGAGTTCTATAAGAAGCGCGTCGATGCTTACTTGAGCGATAAGTGACCTAGCCTTGTTGATGTTGGTGCATATAAACCTTCCACTTGTGCCACAAGCTTGATGAGGGCCTACTATTTGATGTATAACTCCCTGTAGCCTTCTTCCAAGAATTTTCGTGAATACCTTAAGCCTACATTGGTGAGTAATTTTTTTTCGTGAATACCTTAAGGCTACATTTGTGAGTGAAATAGGCATATACGACGTACTTTGTTTCAATTTTTCTACATCGTGTGTGTTGGCGATTAAAACCATATGAGCAGATACGCAAGACTATGGGAGCAAGTTCAAATAAAAAACTTCATTGAAAACGGCAGCTAACTACAGCGCTATTTCACTATTAAATACTTTATAGAACGCATACCTAAACTATCAGGGCAATGGCGACTTGCCTGGGTTTAAATTATCAATCACTTCTTTAACCTTTTTTTGGAGTTATAGCAACTCATTGGTTTCATCGTTAAGACTCGGTATGTTGGCAAAAAATCCTTTTTTGAAGCTTTCAGGATCAGCCGAGCGTTAAGCAAAAAGCAACTGATAATGCTCAAAGAAGGCATGCTCGATCTGCTCGTTATCTCCTTATGCGACACCCTTTATGCCGCCGAGACCGAACAGCCAGCTTGTTTTAAGAGTAGATCAAGAAGGTAGTTGCAATGTTCAAAGCTAACTGCCAGTCGGTGATAGGTGTAATAGGACGTCACCGGACTATGGTGACTTGGAAATTGAACGTCGCGAGGTCCGATCGACTGTACGAACCGTTTTATTGGTTAGCTAGTACCTGGAGTAGTAGAGCTGTCGCTTGAAAATCCTCCAGGAGGTTTAAAAACGAAGAGCGTTTTTTTTTCTCGCTGTATTCTTTTCCGCTGCCTGCGCGTACTGTCGAAGGGTCTATTAATTACAATTTGGGGGCTTCGCCGCAGTGTGCTTTTTTTTCTGATTCCATGTGGGAAGCGTCTACTTCCGTGATGAAAACAAAAAGATCGAGAAAAATTAGAACGTTATTAATTCGTTGAAATCTACTACAGTAGCGTTTTGCGGCACCAAGAAGGCCCTTGAATGGGTTGCCTCAAACGGCCTCAAATTCACTGCAATCCAGGTGAACAAGAGTAGAACGTCATTATTCGCCGAACGGTACTGCACTTGTGTTTGGGGGTACCCCAGGAAGACCCTTGAATACTATTTCCCCACTCGAAGCCGTCTCAAATTCACTGCACTTAGTATTATCAGTTTGTTGCTGTGGCGTGAAAGTAAACCCGCTGTTTTTTGCGAAGTCACGTATGCGGGCGTTGACCTGCACTGGACATTCCCTCAGAAGCCAGTGGCCGGCTCTGGGGTAGTACACCGCGGCTGAATTTGTGAGCCACCTTCGGGTGTAGCGAGCGACCCGAGTTGTGAGGAACAGATCCTCTTCGCCCCACAGTATGAGCGTTGGAGTGGTGATCTTCCGACGTTTGAACCTCAGGGCGTGGTCGCTGTCGTTGTTGAAAGCGCGAAAGTGGTTGAGGGCCGCTGTCAAAGCACCTGGAAGAAGAAAATAAGATCAACAAGGTTGTTCCACAGGAGACTGCATGAGAAGGTAATGAAGCAAGCAGACTTCGTTGGCCGCCATTTGCGATGCCGAAAGCAAACAAACGTTTCGTTTCCTGTTAAGGGCTTAAGTCATCCTACTTTGCAGCCGTACGTAATTGGCTGATTGGTTTGCCAGGGCACCGTGCGTCGAGGACGATCGGTGCAAGAGAGTTCGGCTGCGATGTCGCAAAGCAACAAAAGCGAGGGCCGGCTCTTCGGTTTGCGACGCCGCAACCGTCACGCGACGACTGCGTCTCGAAAGTGTGGACGTACCCTCCGAGTGTGGGCAGCATCCACTGTAATGAAAACAAAACGGAGCGAGCGAAATTGCGCGGCATGGTCGTCATGCCAGTTTTAAGTGCAGAGCACTTTAGGTGCTCGCCTTGTCGTCCTAGCTCTCTCGCTAGACCCAAATATATAGAGTACCAAGGCGGCGTCCCGGGGTGACGCTGTTGTTTGCGGCGTGCCCCAGAGGCTTCGAAAGCCGAGCGGTTTGTATAGTCCTAAGCGTTCGAAACTCGTGAAACGCTGGCGCTTGTCATACATCTTCCCGTTGTTTAGCGCGAAGAAAACTATAGGTACATTTGAGGAAAAATATACGTAATTAACCTGCAGCGCCCGCGTTCCTTGAGTTAAAGACGCCCGTTGGGTTCTTTTTTACAATAGTAAATGCAAAATGTGGCAGTGCAACGCCGGCACGTGCGGGGAGAAAAGCACAAAGAACAGAACTCCCGCTGGCGCAGTTTCAGGTAGGAGGCGCGCGAGCACTGCGAAGGCGGGAAATTGGAATTGCATTTGGTGTTAACAGTGAACCGAAAACGGTGCTACAGCCCGCTGTGGCGAATCGCCGCTCTGCACTTCCGACAGCTTTCACATTGAGTGGAACGGCTTTAATTTTTTTGATCTGGCCGCTGTTCAAACAAAGGCGACAGACAAAGCCATCGCCTTTATTTGCCGATTAAGCATACCTTCGCATTATGGAGCACTTAAGAAACATTTTACGATTATTGTTTTCTCTTAGCAGAGAAGCACGGGGCTACTAAGATCCGTATCATACGTGGTGAGGCTGTTTGAACACTCTGGAAAGCTGCGGCTTCCAGTTGAGGCCTCTTTGATTTGGCCTGCACTTTCTGCACGAGCTCGCGATCAGTTCAGCGCAGGCGGTGGCACTGCAGAATCGGTTCTGCACTTTTTTTTTCGTTTTCTCCTGCACCTCCTCCCTGGCAAGTGCAGGGAAAGCCGTGCACTCGCCCTGTCCTCTCTACACCATCGGTAAATCGAGGAGAAAAATGCAGGTGCCACGCGCGGCACTCAAAAGTCGGAGTGGTGATTGCTGCACTACCTGAATGAGTATATAGCGAGTGCAGCCAAATGGAAGGCGCCTTTATTAATGTTTGAGGAAAGATGGGGCATGTCGGTGAAAATTTGCGCCGCCGATCCGCGCATACGAAGCTACAGGAGAACATTGAAGGACAGATTACGTGTGGGAATCGGTGTCGTCAGGCCGAGCTAAGCGCCAGCGGAGGCATTTGCCGCTGTGGTGGCGCCGCGTCCGCACCGCTGCCGGCCCAGTTTCCTGGAGGCGTCATTTCGAAGCGCGTTTCCACCCGCACGGCGTCTTCACGCTTTCCGTCACCGCTCGTACGCGTTGCAAAATTGAGTCGACAGCGAGTGCTATGTTATCGCTTGTTTTATCGGAGGTACCCTGAAACAAATTGTATGACATTCAGCCGCTAAGATGACTGCTATCACGCCGAGTTTCATTTACTTGTAATCTTTAGTTAATTGACAGCGAAGCTGTAAACGCTGCAGTATTGCTGTCTGCTGTCAATACATGTACGACCATCTACGGAGGGAGTAAGGTTACAGAAAGCGGCTGTAACTGTTGTTTTACCGGAACCACCCGGAAACGAAATATATACGACAATCGATCAGCCCCGAACATTACGCAGCAGAGCTCCGCTGGTCATTCTTCTTCTTCTCAGAGTGCAAGGGCATTGAATTTTGTATTTGCGTCTGCACACATGTACTTTACAAATACTTCGTGCGAGACGAGTTAGGTTTGGTTTGCAACGTGTGCGATAGGCCTCGTAATTGTCGTATTGCACCGACAAACACTGAACATCAAAATTCCTCGTTAAAGCCCCTTCAACCAGTTAGTCACAAAGAAAGCTTCGCGTTAACACCCCGTTAACACCGCTTTCTAAACAGCATGAAATGCACAAGACATTGTTAGGCAGGGTAAGGATACAGGACATACACCAAGAAGATGCGAGCAATGTGCTTGCACTAATATTTCCGATGAAAAATAAAAGGGCCCCAACCCGCTGCTACTGCTGCTGGTGATGTGATGTTCCTTGGTGAGTGGCCTACGAATACCGCTCACCCAACACTGCTTCTTCGTCGTAAGATGCTGAAACCACAGCGGTATGATCCACTGCTCCGTTCTTTGTCTTTCGTAACAATTGCTCAACAATGAACTTCGTTCACATCAGTCATTAAAAACAATAACTTGGTTCATAAGTAGATAAGAGAAAGCACAAACGAAACAAAATGATTGAATTTCTGCATTTCCTGTTCGAATTTCGATACAAATATTTCTTATACGTTATTGATGTTAGAAGTACGTATTGATGCTACTACAAAAGACACAAAGCGTATGTTTTTTTTTTTCATGCAGTTGTAGTCAAGCGAAGCTGCTCAGCTTGCACAAGGACAAAAATATGCGTACCTTTTTTTGAGAACTCGTATTTGGTGGCGTTTTCTTCTTCGCGGGTGAAGGCTCTGCCGTGAATGTCGTCGAAGAATTCCATGTCTCTCAACCTGATGTATTGCTCAGGTACAACCGGTTTTCGGAAAGCAATCATATACCTGCAAATAAAGAAGTTTGCTTGTTTAACATTTACCATGTAATTTGTGTCTGTTCAGGACTGAATTTGTGTCTGTTCAGGACTGCAGAAGTGCACTCCACGTGAAGTCATCGGTATTCGTTGCAATTGGAGGAGGGGGAAAAGGAAAAAAAATGTGGTTGATTCCCCTGTCATAGGAATCGGTAAAACACGAAAGTGAAACATGTGCAGCGAAATCTGCAGCTGAGCATTATTGGCGGGTCGGCGGCTGTCTTGTGGGTGTGCTTGGCGAGCGACGCCCTGCTGGCGGGTCGCTACGGCAAAGGTGTAGTGGCGTCATTTCCGTGACGGATATGACGTCAGTGAAACCTTGGTGTATCCCGGCATAAAACACTTTCGTGTTAAAATATAAAACCCGAAAACGAACAACCCGAACTATAAGGTCATCTTTAGTACTAAAGGTTGCTTCCCCGCAAGAGGACCCTGGCTGTATTGACTAGGAAACGCATATACGCGACATGGCCGAAGCGCCACAGGAAAATGGCGCGGCTTGTGCCACTGCGCCCGCAGGCCGAAAAAAAGAAGAAAAGAACCACCGGCGTGCGTTGTCAGCTCCGTTTCAGCCCGATTCCCAGCGGTGGCGTCAACAGAGATGTTATTCTTTCACCCTCACATTGGAGTCGAGGCATTACGTTCGGTGGGGTAGAGTTTGGGACGTCCAACCAGGGTGTCGAATCGGTATTTTTTCGGTTCGGTTCCGGTTCGGGTTCAAGCCTTTCGGGTTCGGTTCCGGGTTTGGTTCCGGAGCACCATTAAGTTCCAGTGGAAACCAGTTGGAACCGGTTCAGGCGGGTTCAAAGGGGTTCGGGAAAAAAAGCGAGAGTTTTTTCTCTGTTATTTTTTTGTGCCGTCGGATTTCGTTTCTCTGTCACGTCGGTATAAAAATGAAGTGATAATGTGGTTTTCTTTGTGTAAATGTTTTGTCTTGGCCAATTTAAAGGGACCCTGCAACACTTTTGGCGACATTTCTCAAAATCTTGAATGCATGTAGAACGTAGGAGAGGAGGAGGAATGCTTTTAATGATGAGGAGAAGTCAGCCTGGCAGCGAGCTTGGGTTGCTACTCCACATGAATATGAGAGGTGCAAAAGTGAAAGGAAGCGATGACACAAAAACTCTTACAGACACTACAAACACAAATAAGCACACACGAACTGACTGACGCAGGTTCGCGCACACAGCACAGAGTCAATCAACGTATCCCGTACTTATGGGTCGCGAAGTACAGTCAAACCTCGGTACAACGAACACCACATTAACGAACTTTTCAGATTAACGAGCGTGCAAGAAATCCCACGCCGACTGCTTATAGTTTTAATGTAAAATTATTTCACTACAACGTACTTCAGAATAGCGATCGTTTCAAAATAACGATCGTTTTATTTAGTTCCGTGCCATGTTAACAACACCTCAGTACTACGAACTCATATTTTCAAGGCCGGAGACTCTTAGAAGTCCGTTAAACAATCGCGGCAACCGGGGCAGTGTGCTAGTAGACGACACGGCAAAGCGCAGCGAAGAAGAGGACGTCTTGCAACTTGCTCCGCGGAATGCGGCAGCCGATGCAAGAGGGAGAAAAAAGGTGAGGAGAAGAGAAAAAATGAAGCATGGGTAGCCTTCTCCGTCCTGAAATCCGCGGCCGCGCTATTCGCGCTCACCCCAACTTTTTCTACGTTCCGCCGCTGCTCACGTGGCTTGCTGGATCTTCACGGACATCAGCGGAGCTGACAACAGAGGACATTGCCCAAACCGTGAGCGTTCAGGATGAAGAAGTGAAGATGGCAGCGAGGATGGCATGAACAACAATGCCTCTGAGGGTACCGCAGCAGCACTCGAAGACTACGACGAGCACGCGACGACTGCGGATGTGGTGGACAGCATACAAAAACTCCGCACATGTCCGGGGAAAAACCGCACGGCCACTGATTCACTCCCCAAGAATGTGTAAGAGTTTGAGTCCTTCGTGCTAGGAAGCTTGTGCTACTCGCGCTAGATGAAAATCGCCAACCACTTTAAATAAACGTGCATTGTTTCATGATCACTAGTGCATTTTTTTTGTGAAAAATGACTCCAAGGATGTACTGCTGTACACGTAGGTCGTTTTAGGCATTGAAATACTATTTGTTTTCTTAAATTTTGCGATTTTAACTATAACGACCTTTCAGAATAACGAGCAATTTTCCACGGTCCCCTGAAGTTCGTTATATCGAGATTTCACTGTACCTGAGCCTAAAATTACTGCTCTATGCTCGTCACAGAACTTAGAAACTTCCTAAAAATATTTTAGGGCGCAGCATTTTGTCCCCCGTCTATGGGCTGCACCACGTCGCCGTTGTCGTTACCGAGTGGACGATGGCGAGACTGACGAGTGAAAGAAAAAGCGAACGATGATAGAAAGCAAAGGAGGAGAGTGTCGCGAAATTAAGAGCGGAGGGTGGTTCCCCGTGGCGGGGCGAGCCAGCGCTCTCCGAAAATGTGCAGTGGGGGAGTGGGAAGTATGCTGTGCCCGCACGAGACGCTCGACGTCGCTGCGCTCGGGGAAAACACGATGATGTGCGTTCGCTTCCTAAGACGCAGCTCGTGGTCCCTTCCTGCCACTTTCATTCCCACTGCCAGTGCCCCAACGATCCCTACCCATCCCTCCACACACCCCAGGCCTGGGAGTAGGCCTTTCGGAGCTCCGAGGCCTCATACCAGGTGCTAGTTGCACCTCCCGAGACCTCCCACAAAGGGGAGCTTTTCTGAATAAATGTTATATCACTCACTCCTGAGACGCCCTTCACGCCTCCGACGCAGAGGCTCATCAGCGCTGCTGTCGAGAGAACCCACGAGTGAGTGCTCCTTGAGCGCACTGCGGCTGCGCCCAAATATCGAATGGACCTCTCCCGGGGTACGTCACGCGGCGGCCGTGACGTCACGGAAATCGCACGTGCTGGGTGTGGCCGGGAGGGTGGTTGGCAAAACATTCGGACCGGCGCGCGGCGCGTATGCAGTGAGGCCGCATTAGACGCGCGCAAAAGTGGGATTTTTGTTTACGTGTTGGCTTTTCTGATGCCGGTGGGCTGGTGTGCTCTCGGCTGCCCAAATTTTGCGAGCAAAATCAGCGGCATCAGGCTTTTCGGAGTCCCCACAGAGGTAAATTCGGCGTATATTGTGGATGCGCGCAATGTGCCGAAGAGGCTGGCAGCCAAAGCAGCGACATAGTCTGCTCTTACTCGTAGCAACATTTCGCATTCTCGAACTTCAGCTGTTCTCCAAAGCGCAGTCATACCGTCTACATTGGCAGTCCGCGCTGATTCGTGCAATGAAATGATACTGTTTATGAACCATGCGCATCTGCTTATCATGCAGCACTAGCAGAAATTTGCTCAAGTGAGGGAAGACGGAAATTTTCTTGCTGCGAAATATTGTCATGTTTTGAGGAGGTATACATATAGAGCACTGTATTAAAAACACAATGAATGCCTAACCTGCTTAGGCGACGCGAAATAAATGTTTCAACGAGGGATCCGCGATACCGGCCTGCCGCCTGATCGACAACGACAAATGGTCTTTTGCTATGGGGGGATCTGTTCAAGACGAACAAAATTCATTGCTTGTAAGTACAATAAATTTTTACCTTGATCAATTATATTCTGCCTTGAGGATGCCGGAAAACTGAGATGCTTGCCGTGCTCACATGTAGCATCGTGCCTTCGGGGCGAGATGGGCCGCTCACGCGACTCGAAAAATATATTTGCCCTTAGCGAACAGACTCAGTGAATGTATTCATTTGTTGCGGCCTCCCGATGCTGGCGTATGCAACGGGCGTACATGGACACTAACTTTAACTATCATGAAATAATGGCTACCGAAAATATTTCAGTGCACTGTCGCAAGATATACGCACTAACCATATGTGGCTGCTATGTTACTCTCACAATGACGATGAACCATTTCGAGATTTCACTCGGGTAAATGTAAGAAAAGAATCGGTAAATCTCGTAGAGAACGACATCATCGCGATATTTTTTTTGGAATAAGTTTCGCCTTTTGCTCTTCATATTTTTGTTTCGTTGCTGCTTATTTTACTATTTATTCCTTTCATACTTTACCTTTCCTTTTTCCCCTCGACATGAAATCGTGTGTACGCCACTGTCTCCGGGCGACGCAAAGAGACCAAGAACAGGGAGCGTTTAGCTGCCTGAGGCACCGCGCTTAGCTTAAGCGGACCTCGAAAGCAACAATAAATTAGCTTTCCTTGGTATGTGTCCGAACACAAAGAATCTTAAAAAACATTTTGGCATGCGTCGTAACAGCACCAACCTTCAGAATGACTCGTTTAGGCTGTTTTGCCGCGCACTGATTATCCGAAAGCGTCGCCGTTCAGTTGACCGTGCGGTAAACGAAAGTGTTGCGGAGGTTGTAGATGCGGAAAGCTACATGGAGGTGCGACGGCCACAGCTAGGATAACTAGACCCCCACCTGCAATGTGGGAAGCCAGTGACGGCACGAACCAACGGCACATCGTTCCTTACGGCCACCCCGCGGCCAGGCCGTGCCGTCGGCGTAGGCGCTTTCTACCAACCACCACCTCACTTCGCGGCTGCCAGCAGGCGCACCCGTCGCGCACGTGCGCTTAAAGACGTCACGTTGTTTACATACAGGGAGAGGTCCATTAGGGAGTATCGTAATCGCCAGCCAATTTTTTTTTTTGTAGCGTGAGCTACACTGGCCGGGTTGAGCAGTTTCGCGTGGGCTCCTGGAGAGCCGTGCTGCGCATGCGCCAGGAGCAGTGCCGTCTCACGGCGCACAGCTGGCGCGCCGGAGCCGCCGCCGCCGCCGCGACTGGATTGCTGAACTAAACTGGGCCGGATTGGATTGGATTGGATTGGAAATCGTTTCAGCAGCAGTAAGCACGATAATCAGCTAATCCTAGACAACCAGGAAATCTAAGAACAACCAGCTGAACCTTAGCTCACGCTACGTATATCCGGCATAGCCGAGCTAAGCCACTGCTAATTTTTTTCTTCTTCCCAGGCTTGGCGTTCTTCGACCGCTGGAATTACGTCATTACAGCGGTGTAGCGGCTATTTGCCGTTTTTTCCTAAGTTGCCAGCAGAGAACGCATTTGATGGTTACCTTAACTCTTTCGCTACCGCGCCTATCAAAATCGATCAATTTGATCGATACTTTTGGGAGCGCCTTTTCATAGCGTTCCAGGCGTTTCTCGAACAAGTAAAGCTGTTCGGAGTTAGATCAGAAAATGGCCTTTCAAAATCAGTTTTGTTTTCATTTTTGCAACGGAAACGTGATTTTTGACACGCTTTTAAATCACCTGGTTCTGGAAAAGGGGCGTGGTCATCGCGCCTCAAGGCTACCAACGAAGAATGCGTGCAACTCGTAATTACTCTGCACCAGCGCTTGTTTTTTGCTATCAGGGCGTGAATGGGGAACTAGCAAACGATTTTCAATCGTCAGGTTCACGCTCTGACAGTAATAATCCCAGAAATCGGCTGAAAATGTCAAGCAGTGCCTGGTTGCAAAGCTACTTTATGATTTTAGGCAGTTTTATTGCCTTTGCGCAAGTTGTCCTAAGTACTCTGGTAGTTCGACTTACCCCAGGACCATTCCCAAACAGTTTACAACAGTTTCGGTTTCGTTTCTGCATCGCGAAATTCATATTTAGCGCAACTACGCAGTTACCCAACTTCAAGGCTAACTGCCATGGCGCCTGAAGCGTCCGCGACTGATCCTCGAACAAAGCACGCCGCTCCTCATTTCCCCCCACCCTAACCCGATTTCTGCGATAAGAACTTCAGATGCAAGTCAAAAGGTCACACCCAGTCGCCAGATATCTGTTCCGCCGAGGACAGCGCTTCAAACCGGCCTTACACTGCCAGCTGTTCGCCTTCCAGTTTCGTTTTCATGCGAGGGTATATCCGGGTGTCTAATGTTGCTGCTTAGTTGAACTGTCTATTCGGACGGAGTCTCTGATAAGTTTTTGTACTGTTTCATTTGAAAAATGTTAGGTGGCGCTGCAATAGAGGAGGCTCGTTGTGCTGATCTTTCTTAGCGCGCGACTGCTACTCGGCCAAAGATCGCAGGGGACGATTCTAGCTCATCGTACCTCATTTTTGCGAGCAAGGCTACAATTGCGAGTAAGAAGATGATAATAAAGCTTAGCTTTATGTTTTGAGAGATAACTGACCGTGAACGACAACAAACATCAGCCACGGCGTTCCGTTTTCAACTTCATGCATGTTTTTTTCTGCATCGCGTGCTTGTCCCAAATATTGTGCTCGCTGTAAATGCAAAGTCAGCCATTGACAAGATGTTTTTACGTTATGTGGGGGCAAATTGGTGCCTCTGATAACGTCAAACCGCCAGATTTATTCCAAGGAACCACCCAAAATTGCACAGTTTGAATTAGAGGTTGGGCTTCACCGCATGACACGAGCACCGTGCGTGCTAACATTTTTTTTTTATATCTGAAAAACTGTTACGCGCAAGTCGACATTTTTTTAGGGTGTGTTTTTGAAATGTTTCCCTGCAAAATGTATATTCTAATTTTTTTCTACTACCGGTGGTTTGATATACACAACTCCTTTTTTATCATTTTTTTCGACAACTTGACAAAACTTTTGATTTTGATATTTTTTTTCACAACTATGATATATGAAAACCTTTAAAAAACTGGTGTTATTGGAAAGGCCGTTAAATATTCTGCATTTTGTGCTCCTGCAATTAGTGCCTAAATAATGTTTTAGCAGAAAAAAAAATGTTTTCTTGGACCCCCCAAAATTGGTCAATTTTCTGCGGTAGCGAAAGAGTTAAAAAGAAAGCCGCAAAAGTAAAGTAGAAATGCGAGGCTTCTCGGCTGCGACGAGCAAATCACGCAGTGCCGCTCCGTGCTGGTAAGAGCTATAGCTTTCTCAGTGCTTCCAGAAGCGAGGTAAAAAGTAAAAGCGTTCATAGGAAGTGTTGAAGAGTTCCTTTAGCTGTACAATCCACTGCAAAATGTTTTCTACGGTAGGTCAAAGATTACAACACTAACTTTACGGCCGCAAGTTTATTTTTGTTAATTTGGTTTCATTCACTTTTATAATTTATTTACTTTTATTCTTGGCTCATAAACCCCATTTTCATATCCTGCAGTTGTTTTCTTGAAAAAACAAAAGAAAAATTGGCTGGCGATTACGATGCTCGGTAGTGAGAAATTTGTGTGCAGGGCGAACTGCAGTTTCCTCGGCGCATAGCTGCTGTGTCTCAGGTAGTGATCGCGTCATCAACGAACGCAGGAAAGCGCGCGCTATACTCTGTTGTTATCTCGTAGCGCATCGCCCCCGGCGAGCATGTCCATCCCCCTCGCACTTTCACAATACTTACATCCTCCGCTTTCCTGCTCGCTCTATCTTCGGTGGCCTCTTCGTTCTCTCGGTTACAACGAGGCAGACGCTGAGGGAGTTCGCGAAACCACAGGAGCGAGCGCTTAAGAGCTGCGCTCTAAAACATGGCTCTACGTAGCCGCCTCTGTGCCGCCTTGTGATCTACTCCCCTCGCCGACCAATGACGGGCCGCAGCTCGTTTCCAAATAATGAATCCTTGCCTCAGCCTTTTGGAAGGCAAGAATATAACCTTCTGGTCAACCGGTGCCTCCGACGCCCCCTCCTAATCTCGCCCGTTGTGGCATCCTCGCCTGAATCTTATGGCACCCGCTGCGGTGGCTCAGTGGCTAAGACGTTGTGCTGCTGAGCACAACATCGCGGGTTCGATTCCCGGCCGCGGCGTCCGCTTTTCTAATGGAGGCGAAAAGTAAAAACACCCGTGTGTGCGAGATTTCGACGCACGTTAAAGATCCCCAGGTGGTCCAAATTAATCCGGAGCCCTCCACTACGACGCGCCTCATCGCTTGCATTGCGTCGGCGCGTTAAACCCTACAATCAATAAATCAATCAATTGAGCTTTTATTACATTGGACTCTCCCGGAGGCGTGTAGTTAAAGGAAACGGCTGCACCTCATGCTTTATTCGAACTATCCCAAAACAAGTTGCACCAAGATGGTGTGCTCAAAGGACTACTTACTCATGGAAAGTATTATGTGGTAGGCGTAACAAATACTCATTAGTCACACTTTTATAATATATAACACGGTGTCCTACGGGAGGTGTATGTTTGTAGAACTTCCATGATATGGCGACCACTATGCTGTGCGGGAAAATTGAACTCAATTTCACTTCGAGAGGAGTGTTATTTGAAAAATCCCGCTTGCCTGTTTGTACGCTTCACGCGACAAAAACCTCACATTTGCTTTGGACAACTTTTTGGGCGGCATGTATCAGCAAAGACGAATTTGTATATCAATGGGCTGAAATGTTACTGATACATCCGTAAAAACAGGTAATTCACCGAAAATCCCCATCAACCGCATTACATGGCTGTTATAAAAAATTCTGCTAAACAGTTTTGACGCATTTTATTGGTTACCTATATCATCAAAGACTTTTTCAGTATCTCAACGGGCCTGCGATAAAAACAAAAAAATTGTGCAACAAGCCTTTAGCGTCTCTCGCACTATCTCAGGGGTGTAATCCTTCAGAATTCATCCATACTGAGCTCCTACATATTGATAGGAATAGATTATCAGATTTTAACTCGAAAGTGTTTTATTCCCGGGTACAGGAAGATTTCGCTGACGTCATATCCGTCACGGAAGTGACGCCAGTACAAGAAGCAAGCGGCCTGTAAAGGGTGCACCCCTGCAGACAGGGCCTTCTTGCGGGGAAGCAAAAATTTGGTACTAAAGAGTACGTAATACTTGGGGTTGTTCGTTTTCGAGTTTTATTTTTTAACACGAAAGTGTTTTATGCCGCGATACCCCAGGTTCCACTGACGTCATATCCGTCACGGAAATTACGCCAGTACACCTTTGCCGAAGCGACCCGCCAGCAGGACGTCGCTCTTCAAGCACACCCACAAGACAGCCACCGACCCGCAAATCATGCTCAGCTGCAGATTTCGCGGCACATTTCACTTCCGTGTTTTATTGATTCCTATGACAGAGGAACCAACCGCAGTTTTTAAGTCTCTAGGACCAGCAGTGTGACAGCGCGTTCATATCACGTTAGGCATCCTGAGTCCGTTAGGTGTGTAATTTTAAAAGTTCTCCACGCTCTTTTAGCGGCGTCGTCGGGCGAAATCCTTAAAATTACTTTGGGTGTCTGTATAAGTAACATTTTTCACCAAAAAATGATTCCATGTTTCAATCGGTGGAACCTATATTGAGAAATCTGCAAAAACGGCCAATTTTCTTCGACATTTAGGCTCGCATAATAGTTGGTGATTAGGGCGAAACCGTAAAATTACTTTTCGGGAAGTTTGAGGGGCTCAACGTATAAGCAGTGAACACTTCGCTATCTCAACAAGCGGACAACATAATCACGACTTTCCGAAAACACATTTTGTTCCCTTTTTCTCAGGCGTGGAATTTTCAAAAATAATTCTATAATGAGCCCTTGCTCCCTGATATAAATGTCGTTCCTAAATTTCAAGTTTCTAGGGCCAGGCGTTCATTCTAATTGATAGGTCCCTATTATTCTGGAACTTAGCGACTACTGAATTCATATAATCACTCTTGCTTCAGTACAGTCATACTCTGTAGGCTAATGGCAGGTCATAACGTAACCCTAAACCTGTTAGATGTCGAGTCAATCTTGTCTGGTGTATCTGAGTGCGCAGTTTTTGGAGTCTAGTTGAATGTTGGCTTATATAAATCCCATTTTTATATAGTTTTTTTTTCTTCAACTTAGAGATTGCGCTGATGAATATACAACGTTCGCAACAGAGAACAGACCAGCTTAGTTATTTTTCTTTAGTTCCGCAAATTTAATATTTCCGTCTTTGGTGCAGTTTGGCGTCTGAAACTCAGCACGAGTAAAACGAAAGCTACAATATCGAAGACAAAGAATAAATTTGTGATTGTGGATATTGAAGCATGATTTGGTAATGGCAACACCGGACAGGAGCGGTCGGAGGTCAATGGGAGAGGCCTTCGTCCTGCAGTGCACATGAGTAGGCTGTCAATGATGATGATGAATGGCAAGCTGATATTCTGCTACGTGTAAAATTTCTAACTACTGCTAAGGCGCCTGATGTGGACATACACGTTCACAATATTTGTGTACAATACAGAAATAAGACATAGGTTATCCCTTCGTACACAAGTTATAGTGCTAAATTATAATACATTTATAGCCTCATTTATTCCTCACTATCATGTGGCGTTAGAGAACGGCGACAAGGCGCAATGAATGGTGCCTTCTTATAGCATAAAAGCGAGCGACAGGCCTGCGAACCAAGCAGTAAACGAACACCGGGCAGTGTTCCAAGCAGGTCTGTATCCTCAGGGCAACCACCTTTAAGTTGTTTGAGCGGCTCTGAACTTGGGAAACTGCTGTAAGAGCGAACGATGCCCTCATGATGAAAACGTTTCCTATAGTGCGCCACGAGCCTACCTATGATGTGCGTGACACTGTTTCATAAACTCTACCTTTCATTCCAACAAACACCGCACAAAATCATTGTTGTACGATTTGCGGAGACATTCTAAGAAAATGATTTCTCTCTTCGGTCGTCAACTACAAATAGGTTCACACAACTCGCTCACATTTGTGAGCCTTGGACTGAATAGTTTTTTTATGTGTAGCTATTGCACAGGGCAGTGTGAGTGATTTGCATGAACTGGCCTCTAATCTGTCTTTTTTTGTATACATTCGCTTGCGTAACGCCGAAGTATTGCGATTGTGTCACGAATTACGGGTATTCCGAGTATTTATTTTCATTTATCGTAATTTTGTATCTGTGCCCACTTTACAGATCTGCTCGAGTAGGTTAGGGCAAAAAGAAGATTAGTGCTGTGGTGGAGGATTTTGGGCGCGTAAGTACACTCGCGTACCGCGACGTACGTATGGACGGACAATTTTCCGTTGGAACTAGGCCTACATTGAATTCAGTAATCTCAACAGTGTATACGGCAGAAGCCTTATCGATAATAACAAAACCAACTGAGTCTCGAAAGGTCTCACGAAAAAAATATACAGCCGCAAAATTCCCAGCAGCCTTCAGCTCTCTTTTGCTTTACCTAAGTTGTGGGCTAGGAGGAAGAAACAACGAGCACAGAGGAATTGTAGCCATAACAAGGCTCACACCAAAGCTCACACCAAAATATAAACTGCATTTCACTACACAGTGCTAAAAACACTTCCAGTAATGAAAAAAAATCGCCGCACTCCGTTTTCTGAAGGATACCGAATCCGTATCACAGGAGCAGACATAATGTTAGGTGCAACACGGATTGACGGCGGGCAAGTTGATGGGTAATTTGGCGTGCAAAAGCGCGAAAAGACAACGAGATGGAAAAGAGTAAACAGACTCAGCGCTATTACTAACTGATTTTAATGTAACTTGACAGCGATAAATAGAGAAGAAGAGAAACACGCGACTCAAGACTACAAATATTGACGAAAATATAATACAACGAAAACAACTAGGAAACATACCTTTGATAGCATGTCTGAAGGCGCACTTATAAAACATATAAGGGGATTCCACCACATCAACAATCTTATCTAGCCTTCCAGAAATGTGGTAGCCTCTCTCGTGAGGGCGATAGATGGTGCGCTGACGCAATGATTTCGGCGCTGCTCTGTGCACGTTTGTAGCGTGAGCTACACTCGCCGAGGTTGAGCAGTTTCGCGTGGCTCCTGGAGAGCCGTGCTGCGCATGCGCGAGGAGCAGTGACTTCTCACGGCGCACAGCTGGCACGCTGGAGCCACCACCACCGCGAATGGATTGGATTGGGTTGGATTTAATTCGATTGGAAATAGTTTTAGCAGCAGTAAGCATGATAATCAGCTAATCCTAGACAACCAGGAAACCTAAGAATAACCAGCTGAACCCTAGCTCACGCTACGTATATCCTTTCATAGCCGCGTAAGCCGCTGCTATTTTTTTCTGTCGTCTTGTGTCTTCGCGTGGTTTCACGCCAAATAATGCACAGTAGCTAGCACATTGCGTGAGCCTTCACATAATGGTTATGAGCATTGCGTGTGTGAACTACGGAGCGGCACAGTAGGCACAGAGACGACGACATGCTTACCAAGCCATCAGCATTTGAGTCAGGCTTCGCACCAGCTGTCTTCGGAAGGCCCGGGGATGAGACCCGTTGATGACTACCATCTTCTTCACCAAATTCAGATATTCGTATTTAGTGAGGAAGCAAAAGCTGATCATGGCGCCCCAGCCGTGTCCGACGAGGACGACTTGCCTCTTCTTGCTTCCGTCTAGAGCATTAAAACCCAGAAATATAGGTAGGTCGCATTGGTTACACAAGGTATTCGCACGTTGCTCCTTTGCCTCACTCCACACAGCACGTTTTGCTCGCTTTGAGTGCCCCCAGCGGACGCTGAATAAATAACTGGCGTTGACGAAGGTTCCGACTTCACCTAAGTTCAAAATTGTTTTACCGCTGTTGCGAAGCTACTCTGAAGGCTTCATTCGAAGCCGTACTCGAACACAATTGAATAATTCAACATTGTAACATCGGCGCAATTGTTCTGACTGGCATTCAATTGCCGTTCATTGATTTCAACAGAAGAAGGCCAAACGGATATTCTTATGGATCGCTTCTTATGGATAACAACAATGTAATAACCTTGGAAAAGAGGAGGCAGATTTTGCTGTTGAAGTTTCTCTTTTCACTTATCTTACATCAATTCAACAGTAATCCAGAATTTTGCACACAGCCGCGTTTATCTCGCCGTACTACATACACCCACAAGCACACTTTAACACCAATTTTCGCTCGCACTAACCTTTCCGTGTATTCTTTTTTCCCCCGCTCAATCGATGAATAGAATGTGTTGCCGGCGGAAGTGTTTTCTGCGCGGGAAGTTTCCCATTTTGAAAAAAAGAAACGTCTTATTGCTGTGCATTAGCATTTACGCCCTGCTGCTGTCACTGGTGTGCGGTTTTTCTGTCAACACATGTTCTCTTGTTCTTGTTTTTTTTCTCTTTCTGTTCTCAGGTTTGATTACCGTTTTGTCAATATGTATTACCTACATCATTCAATGCTTTGTTTTGAATGTAATACCAGAGTCCTTCAATGCTTCTCTGGTCATGAAACTCCCGACCAAGTTTCGTACGGGGACAAAGGCTACCGTGAGGGGCGCCACAGCAGATCGGAGGGCATCGGGAGCGGCCGCCGCTGCTCTGCAGCCAGACCGGCAGGCAGGAACGCAGTAGCAGAATGTCTGTTCACGCCAAATTGTTTCGTCACTCACAAAATGATAAGTCCATTTCGGCGGCCCAAGCCACGTAAAGCGAAAGCGCACGGCTGATAAGGCGCCGAGCGTCCGTTCCCTACCAAATGCGCTCTGCCAACTTCCCCTGCTGCCCTCCGATCAACAACAGCGCCGTGGCGCGGCCTCCCTGGGCAGCGCGCGAAGCTCTCCCATAGCGTGACGGCGGATTTTCATGACCAGAAAAACATTGAAAGACTCTGCTAATACTCTTTGTACTTGTCCACCTGCTCGATCTACGGACTGCAGCGTCTAATAAATAAAATAAACGATAAAATAACTGAATGTTGTCGTAATCAAAGTTCTGTTTATAGAGCACAATAGGAAGAAAATGACAGACGATTACTACACTCCGTAAAGCGAAATTTGTATGCAGCGCGAACTGCAGTTTTCTCGGTAACGGCGCATAGCTGCTGTTTCTCAGGCAGTGATTGCGTGGTCAGCGAAGGCACGGCGGCGCGCTCTACTCTTCCGTCATCACGCAGCGCGTCGCCGCCGCCGAGCATGTTGTTGTAAATCGTGTTTGAACCTCCCGCGCAAACGTCACGTGGTTCGGATGGGCCACACGACAAGCAGGACGTGGTAAGACTGTTGTTACATGCATCACGCAGCGCCTGCTGGGCTTACGCGGCGCGGCCTTTCGCCATATACTTTCATCCTCGGCTTTCCTGCAGGCTCATGTTCGGTGACGCCTTCGTTCTCTCTCGGTTATCTCGTATCTCTTCTCTCGGTTATCGCGGTTATCTCACCTCAGCATACCGCCCTCCCCTGCACACCTTCGACCCACTTTCCGCCTCTGTTTTCATTCTGTCTTCAATGTTCTATTCGTTAGCTCGGTTGCAAACCCGGCGACGCCATCTAACCAAAGCGGACGCTTAAGTACTGCGCACTAAATAAATAGCTGACAGAGATCTAGAACATATTCATTAGATTGGGAAGTCTTTACTCATTAACCTTCCCAAACTTGCATACACAACTGTCTGTCATCAGACCTAAAATTGAATACGCGTCTGCCACTTGGGACCTTGGGAAATAAATAAATAAATAAATAAATAAATAAATAAATAAATAAATAGATAAATAAATAAATAAATAAATAAATAAATAAATAAATAAATAAATAAAATGACATTTTGCGGTATAAATTATTCAGCTTTGAGGCATGCACACTCTCTTTACCGAACAGTTGAGTAAGAAGATTCTCGTAAAGAGCGCGCCACACAATGTTAAAAATACCACAGGCACTGTTTCGAAGTCCATGCAGGTTTCGCAGAAGGCCACAACGCTTGTAGAAGTGGATAGAATTACTACCGCCAAGTACGTTACTGCCCCGTGGGAGGGCGACCGACTCTTCAACAATTTTCAAGCAAATGAACGCATTTAGGTCCGTCAAAATGCAGAAGAAGATACTTTCTCAGTCTTTCGATAAGGTCCTTGACATCTTCAACCAGGAATTTCATCAGGTACTGAGACGAATCTCGGGGCTTTGAAGTTTCGCCATGTCCACGGATGTCTGGTGCCACGATGCTGGAAGAGAGAGAGTAACATCGCTCAAACTGCTTCCTGTGCAAAAGCGCCAGTCTCTGCTTTGGCGGCGTAGCCGTAGCAGACAAACAGCAGCAACGAATGCTGTGGATCTCCTGACTGCAACTGCTACACTGAACACTTCACTTACGTAACTGCGCTTCGTCGGTGCAAACAAAATGTTTTGTACATTACCGTCACAGAATGCACAATGCCATTTTTAATAAAGTTGGTGACTGACTTTCGTTTATCAATGCATTTAGGCTGTACCAGGTGCAGTTGGCTATAACGACAGAATGAAATCCTCAATCATAATTCAAACTGCAAATACGTCGCAAAACGCTCAAATGTTTCTGAAAATTGTACCTGTAATAATGTTTAGTTAGATTATGTGCCCACTTCGTAACGTTTGTGGCAGAGGAACTTTGGTGATTTCCAGATGTAGCTATATTTTACATTAGATCTCAGGTTCAGGCAGTTCAAATGTGCAGAAACAAATGTGTGAAAACAACCTTGAAGCAATAATGTAAAAAATCGCGGCTGTTAAAACTTACAGAAATATTATAATTTCTGAGCAATAACAGCTTTTCGGCGGCTGCTTTTTTTAAAAAAAGGGCTGCTTGAGCAACTATGCCGTACGAGGACGAAATGCAAAATATCCGGAAATTTTTACGTACATATGTCAGTGAAAACAATACTTAACTTTGGTACATATACTGTACTAGGTGACAAGGGCTCTTTACTCTATGGCACTTCGGCCGAAACCGAATAGTCTACGATGATATTCAATTCAAAGTTGCTTGGAAGTTCGGATTAAGTTATTCATAAGAATGGATTAGATGCTTTTCATACCTATATCAATTTTTCCAGCAGCAGTTCTAGTTCTGGTCCCGCAATATCTTTGACCACAAAACAGACACTTTTCCTGATTGGCAATGCTGTTTTTTGACGCATCTAATCAGCATGGTTGACATTGAGCAGCCAGTAGCCATGCCTGTGGAATTCATCAATGAAAATTACACCTCAAGAGGCCATGCAACGGAAAGGCAGACACTAAGACGATCAGGACAAACAGAGCAACTGTTGAAACTGTGCCGAAGGGGCGATCGCTGTAAGCAGCTCTAATCGTACGTTGGGCTAAGTTGACCATTTTTCCGCTTAGGCACTGATACCCAAAGATAGCGTCTTCTTCACTATTTCTCAGGATACATATTTAGTCAATTCTCCGTGCAGTGAAATTTCGTTACTACGAACCCCACATTAAGGAATTTTACAAATTTACGAATATTTTCAGATGCCCCGCCAGATTGCCTGTATTGTCAATGTAAGAGTATTTCAAAACTACGAATTTCAGAATATTTCAGATTTAGCGCATATTTCAGAATAACGCGTGTTATTTATTTTCTCCTTTGTAGTGGAAGAACATTACGAATTCAGGTCAAGTAACAGCGCCGCAACTCTCGCGTGAAACAGAAACCGCCGTCTCTGTGTGTCTTCCCCCCAGGTGCAGTAGCTATTATCATCACCATGTTGAGTGGAATTGCAGGCGCCTCCGCAATGTTGTAGTTTAATGTTTAATAAGTAATAAGTAATGTAATAAGTGATAAGTAAATGTGTAATAAGTAGCCTAGCCAGCCTAGCCGCCTTTGATCCTTTTCTGTCTTGTTGCTTTTGGTGTGAGCCGGTGGCCGGTCGGTGGGTCCATCGCTTTTCGCGCTATTGACGTGTGCGGGCAAGTATTTCTTTGTTGTGACTGATGTTGCTTCGAAGTTTGTGCAAGATCCAATGGTGAACGCAGCGAGAGACACAGCCAAGAAGAAAAAACAGTCATGAGATGAGATGAGATAGGGCCGAAAATTGATGTTTTATGCACATGAACAAAGTCCACACTTTCATCGCTCGGCGGAATGATGTACCCAATGAGGTATTGCGCAGAGTGGAATCCATCGTGCGTGCTTCACTCGCAAGAAGAAAATAACTGATTTCTTGATATTGAGCTGCTTTGAAGTGTGCGCAACATTTTCATTTGAGAGTTTGCTTGTCTGCACAAGCGTATACGTACTGCCAAGGTACGCCACTTTCACTCCTATGTTTGAGCCCTAGCTTATAGCCGCACGTTTTTCATTACAACGATATTTCAAAATAACGAACAATTTTGGGCAGTTCCACGTGATTAGTTATACCGAGATTTGACTGTACTGGTGCCTTCTATGGAAAACTTCTTCGTAAATGTGATGTGCAACTCACAGTCCTAAAATGTTTGGTTAGTTTTTTCCTATGGATTCAGGCGAACTGTTGAAACGTAAGAACAATTCTCTTACCAGAAATCCTTGCTCAGGTCTTGTATCTGTCGGTTCCAAATGAACCAAAAATCTAGAAAGCTGTGCAACATAAGTAGCATAATACGCCCGTCGTCTTCGCAGCCTTTAGTCACGTAGTGCATTGTTATATTCTGAAAAACAGACGCGAGCGCAAGGATTACTACACTTTATTTGTGTCTGAAAAGCAGTACATCTGCAAGCACAAGGTAATGCAATAAATACGTATGCACCCCTCTGCGTTGCAAAAGAACCAAAAATGTTCGAAAGGCTACATATAAAATAGCAACATTGTAGTGGTAACTGACGTAGCCCATCACGGTGATTCAGTAGCTATGGCGTTGGGCTAGTCGACAGGGGGTCACGTGATCGATGAAAGCGGTTGTTTTAGGGCGGAGAATTTTAGGACCTCGCTCTTTCCAGGGCTTGGCGTCCGTGCACACAGTGTTGCGCATGTGCGAGGAGCACTGAATTGGATTGGATTGAAATTAATTGGATTGGATTGAAATGAATTGGATTGCATTGGAATTGTAAATACTATACACACGCGTTTTTAAATGGAAGTAACACACGGAAACCCGCTTTATTGAAATATGACCGCACATTAGGGGTCCCCAAAAAGTCATAAATAATCCGTAGTCTGTTACTACAACGCGACCCTTATTCAGGTGTAGCCTTAGTGATTAAAATTGCAATTTAAATTGAACGATAACAAAGGAGTGTTGATTGCTTGAATCTTCTATAAGCCGAGCTTGAAGGAGCTGGTGCTATTTTACGAAAAACATATTCAGAAGTCGAATAGCATACCAATTAGCATAGGTCGGCGTACTCACTCGTGAGTACACTCATTTGTACTCATTTGTACTCAAACTCACGAGTGAGTACGATGATGAGTGATCACACACCCAGAAAAAAACAGTGAGTACGATGACGAGTGAGTACAGGGGTAAGTCCACTACTCGTGAGTACAGTACTCATGAGTACACTACTCATGAGTATGAGTACTCATGAGTACAGTATTCATGAGTATGAGTACTCATGAGTTTGAGTACTAATGAGTATGAGTACTCATGAGTACACAGCACTCATGAGTACACAGCACTCATGAGTACACATCACTCATGAGTACACAGCACTCCTGAGTACAATAGTCATGAATACTGTTTTTGTGAGTGCTTGCACTCTTGAGTATATGCACTCCTGAGTACAGTAGTGCAAACAGTAGTGCAAACAAGAAAACGGACGACAAAAGCTGCCACCCGAAGACACGCAGAAAAACGCAGTTTACGGCCACGGCTGCACCGACAACCCCCGAGCTCCCCTGAGACCGACCCGGCCTGAGAACAAGAGGAGACACCAGACGCAACGCGAGTGCTTACGTTCCGTTTTGCTTTGTCACATGTACTTGCCTTCGCGCAGTAAGTCGCCCAACGACAGTGCACCGCGTCAGACGTTTTCTTCCTCTGTCCTGATTTATATGTAACCTGTGTTTTTCTAATCAATTAAACAATTTATTTTTTCTACTTAGTCTTTCATTCGAGCTACGACCTAGCTAACAGTGCAGATAAGTTGATTATTCGTGAGTAATACAAATTGAGTACTCATGAGTACAGATTGAGTACTCATGAGTACAGATTGAGTACTCATGAGTGCAGAATGAGTAGTACTCATGAGTGCAGAATGAGTAGTACTCATGAGTGCAGAATGAGTAGTACTCATGAGTACAGATTGAGTACTCGTGAGTACAGATTGAGTACTCATGAGTACAGAGTGAGTAATGATGAGTACAGATTCAGTACTCATGAGTACAGATTGAGTATGAATACTCGTGAGGACAAATGAGTTTGAGTACAAGTGAGTACGATTACAAATTAGTATTTGATGAGTGAGTACGAGTGATTTTGTGAACAGACGAACATTTTGAGTCTGAGTTTGATTGAGTACAGCGTGAATGAAAAAAATTGTGATTGAGTTTGAGTGAGTTCTTTCTGTTTTGCCGACCTATGCCAATTAGTGCAATTCAAAACCGCATTGTTTACACAAGAAAGATTACATTTTGATAACTAATGTCAATGTCCCAAGGGTGCAGATGCTGATGCTGGGTGTTGATGGTGTTTGTTCTTGGGGCCTCGCTACACGACAAGAAGGTACGGCCTTCACTGGCGGGCAACATCTGCACTTAGCAGCAAGCCTGCGCTCTTCCCACAGGCTACCCAGGACGGTTTGGACTCCTCTAGGGAGACGATGGTTCCTCAGGTCACCTTCCAATACGTCAGCGACACATTACCAAGTCTTTAGACAATCTTCAACGCGCCCAAGCTACACCTGGAGTATGAGGCGCGTAGGAGTCGAGGGCTACGGAACAACTTTGACCACCCTGGGATCTTCGACGTGCGCCGAAACCTCGACAAACGGGGGCTTCGTTGCTTTTCCCCTCCATCAAAAAAGCAGCCACCGTGGCCGGCATCCAACACGCGTCCCTGGGGTGAGCAGAACAACGCCTTACCGACCGAGCGACTGTGGCGGGTACGACCTTTCCAACCTTCTCATTCTAAACCACTAAAACGTGAACAAACTACTCCCCTGAAAATTCACAAGAAAAATTCTGCTCACCCCCTTTGGCTGCACCGCCTACATTTCTTTCAGACGGACATTAATTTTGATTTGCTCACCAGCAAGCCTGTGCCCTGTCCCTACAGGCTAGCTACTGAGGATACCGCACCGCCCGTCCCTCAACTGATTTTTGAAGAAATTACACGATATTACCTGTCCGAATGACACCACTTCCCTCCTCCACATCCTAAACTCTCAAAAGAATAAGAATCCCTACTTCGCCGACTGTAGAGCAATACCTTCCCTCACCAAGTCCGCCTCCGTCGCATGTTCCCAACCCGATTTCCGGCCGAATGCAAGTTCTGCTTACAACGCGGTACTCTTCCTCACATCATATTAGTGTGTAAGCACAGTCCCAACCTCGTTCCTCTTTCATCCACCCTTCCCACCCCTGAGCTGTGGGAGAACTTGGTGACCAGCAGCGATGTGGATGTCCAGACACTTTTGGCCTCCAGAGCGAACGCTGCCCGCTCGTCACATGGCTTCCCAGAATAGGGAACCACTCCCGCTTCACCGGCTCGATAAAACGTTTTTCACTCACACACTCCAGCCAAATACCTTACGCACAGCAGCGAATAAAAAGAGAGATAGAAGGAAGGCAGGAATGTTAGACAGCCTATGGCCTAGTTTCATATCCTACGCGTAGAATAGGGGAACCATGAGGAAAAAGAAGAAAACAGAAAATGAAGGGGAAAGGTAAGGACACCGCGTAAAGAGGTGTGTCCAGCGTTGGGGACACTATAGACGTTAGAGATCAGTGAGCGTCCATAGCGGCTTTTGTGCTGCAGCCTTTTATACAAGTTCGTCGTTGGAAGGAAGCACGGCCGGGGCGCTTTTGTCGCCTTGTGCGTAGATGATGGAGAAGGCCAGTGGCCCAGGATTTTCTCCTGAGAGAACGACCACAGAGAGTCTAGCTTCCGTAGAGTCGAGGAGAGCTGCCTTTTCTCAAAAGAAAAAAATTCGTGCATCTCAACAAAGTAATCATGACGAGTGGGCGAAGCACAGGGGGTCGTCCTTACCGTAAATCACCCGTGACATTGCCCAGTTGCGCATGTAAATGAGGGACAACGCGTGTGTACAGTATATACAATTCCAATCCAGTCCAATACAATTCAACTTAATCCTATGCAATCTAATCCATTTCAAATCCAATTCAATCCTAATTCAATCGAATTCAATCACATCCAATTCAATCCAGTGCTCCTCGCGCATGCGCAGCACGGCTCTCCAGGAGCCACGCGAAACTGCTCAACCTCTCTCTCTCTTTCTCTAACCTTTTGTTAACCTTTTATTTTACTTTTGTGAACCTTTTGCTCACAGATGTTTCGATTTACACGGTGCTGTCTCTCTCTCTCTCTCTCTCTCTTTCTCTAACTTTTTGTGAACCATTTATTTTGTTCACAGATGTTTCGGCTTACACTTTACACGTCGTTGTGCCGTGAGCACGGACGCCGGACGCCGGACAAGCCTCGGCCTTAAGGTGCTTCGCTCCTAAAACGTGGGAACTCGCACAGAACACGCCGTATGGTCTCCGGCGTATCACGGACTACAGAAGTGTCACTGGTTGCCATTTCAATCAAATAAGAGTAAGCATTTGTAAAATTCTTCGCTCAACCAGGCCCCATAATTTGTATTAACGTCGGATATGCTCACAACCCAGCCCTCCGAGCTATTTCTCCCCCTGCTCCCTTTCCCAAGCTTTTGGGAGAACCTGACGGCCAGGCCTGCCCTAGATGCTCAGCAGCTAATGGTCTACAGTGTAGAGGCCGCCAAGATGTCGCGTGGGCTCATGGACCATGCTCACTTCTCTTTTAAGGCAGTTTTATGCTACACGTGCAAAGAAGTTCGTGGACAGTCATGATACCCTTCTTTCACATATTGCTCAGATTACGCATATTGGAAAGTTTGCTCAGGGCGTATGGCTTGATCAAATAATAAAATAAGCAATTAAAGAGAAGTGAGAATAACACCGCAGCAGGGTTAAATGCTAAGATTATAAATAACAATACACGTGCTGTGACATTCATGGGTAAACTTCAGAGGTGCAACTACAACCGATGTGTGTTACAAAGGCACCGTTATCTTTTTGATTAATTCATTCTTTCTAATTCCATTACAGGTACAAACGCCCTGAAGACAATGTGGGCGCCTCCTTCACCCAGGGCTTAAAATGCCCAGAAAAGGGAGTGTGAGCATTCTGGGGATCCTGGCACTAACCGACTAGGCATTGCATGTCTGTGTAGTGTTTACCAAAAGGCAGACTGTGAAGAATACATGCAAGGAATGGCAACAAGGCAACAAAGCAATTAAGGTAATAAAAGTAATAGAATGTTTTCCGATGTTTTCCCATGTTTTATGTATACAGCCTTCCTTCAAAGAAATTGATTCCACTTGTTAAAAAAAAGTTATTGTATATAGTGCTTCTTATAACCATATTATAGCAATTGTATACTTATTACCATTCCCACTTCCGCTAAGTATATGGCCATGACTGTGATTTGATTATTATGCCTTCCTTTTATTTCTCTTTTGTGTGTGTGTGTGTGTGTGTGTGTGTGTGTGTGTGTGTGTGTGTGTGTGTGTGTGTGTGTGTGTGTGTGTGTGTGTGTGTGTGTGTGTGTGTGTGCAGTGTGTGGGTGTGTCTTTTTTTTCTCGTTTAATCCACAAGATGTGTAATGAAATAATATCGCATACGGTCATGATATCTGCTGTTGCCGGAAACCGGGGCAGCCGCCTCGCCAAGCCGCTTGTAACAGTGGCTTTTTGCGGTTGTGCGCTCCTTTTGTAAAAGAAAGGAAAATACACGATTTGATTTGATTTGAAAAAAAAAATAAAGTTAATAAAGGCAATCAGGAGCTGTGTTAATAAGAAGAGACAGCGAACGTATAAAAAAGGCTACTTGAGGCAACGAGCCAAATAACAATGTAACGTCACTAGCAATTGTAAGACTCAATTCAAAATGTGAAGAGATCCCTGTGAAGAAAACTTGAGATGAGGAGCGAATACGATTGTTGAATAAAATTTTGGTGTTGTAGAAGGGCGAGACGTGTAGAATATAAAAAATTACGAACAGTTGAAAATTGCGTCTGCTGTTTAATTATTCTCATTAGGATTATCTAAGTATTGCGCACAAGCGTGATTGTATTAGTTGTCGGTATGTACACGTTACGACTCCTTTTACAGCCTTTTTTTTCCAAATCCACATGGCAGCCAAAAAGCCGTCGTTACATTCCTACTTTAAAATTTTTATTATTTTTTTATGTACTACCCACAAGAAGAAACTCCCCACTATTATGCAGACTTCTTTAGTCGGACAAAATTTGCTAATATAGGGTAAACGAAATGCTTTATAGCGCGATTTGTCAGCCATTTCTCTTTGCCGTGCCTACCCACAGGAGCGCAATTACTTTAAAGTTTTAAATTCCGTGGTAAAGCTTTGCCGAGAATTTACCATTGATTGTACGAGTGGCCGTTAAACAAAGCTGTGGAGTCGTCTTTGCCGCATTATCTAGTGCTTCTCTTTAGATATGCATGTATTCACTGCAGTTACAGAACCTTAAAGAAGGTATATTTTCTATCATTTAAAGGTATACTCAAAAGAAATGGCTACCTCCAAGCTGTCCCTGTACATCGTTTGAGTACAGAACAAAGGCAATGACTTTCGTTGTAGAAAGGGCACGTAAAAATGTCAGGAAGGCACAATCGTCAAGTCAGAGCCAACCTGGCGCTACGGCTGGCAATTCTCCACTCCGAATGATTCACCTCAAAGTTGCTGCGAGTGCGTCTTCCCGTCACCTTTCCTTCGCGGCACCAAATATGCTTATGTGATGCTCAGTTTATGGGAGCCCCGCAGCACCCACACCACAGAAACCATGCTGGCGTTTCAACGCAAGCGGCGAACATTATGGTAACTCTGCGCCGAACATACAAAACGCGCACGCTTCTTAGGACCGCCCTGATAGCTCTCTTCAGGCTGGGGTAGATATTGTCACGAAGCCAAAGATGACGCAGCTGTCTTGAAGGTAAACACGTTTATTGGAGCGAACTTGTGCTCTCCTAACAACTCAAAGAATACACAGGCGGCGAAGCAGCAGTTAACAGTGACGTGTGCAGGCGAGCGTCGGCGATTCGAATTCCGGCTTCTGCTCTGCGGGAATTTATCTGTTGGCGCGAGTGTTTCTCGAACCATCGATTTCATCCAGAACACTTTAAATCAAAGCAGATTATTCTAGGCTGTTGACGTTAGTTCGAAATGCTCTCCATATCAAAAGAGATAACACGTGCGGCATAAAAATAAAGAATAGAACACGGACTTCACTTGGCACACCGACAACACAGATAACACCGCCCGGCGCAGCCGGTCGGCAAAAACAAAACTTAACCAAACCCAATGCATGGTTTGCGGCATTACCCCCCTCTAAGGGTGCATCGACCTGATGCTAAAATAAAAGAGAGTCCGAAAAAAAACAACAAAAAAGTCCGTCATCTTGCATAGTAAGGTTTCAAGCGAACCCCGTGGACGACTTCGGGCGGCGTGCGTCGTCGTGATGTTCCGGAATGACCATCGGGGATCACCTCGTAGGTAAGTTGGCCGACACGTCATAGAATACGGTAGGGTCCGAAATACCGTCGCAGAAGCTTCTCACTAAGTCCGCGTCGTCGGATGGGAGTACAAACCCACACACGATCCCTTGGGTGGTACTCGGCGTCTCGGAGTTGCAGATTGTAGCGCCCGGCATCCACCAGCTACTCGTCCGTTGTATGAACTCGAGCGAGCTGGCGGGCCTCCTCCGCACGCTGAAGGTATCCTTCTGCGTCGTGGTTGAGGTCGCGGTCTTCTACATGCGGAAGCATGGCGTCAAGCATCGTAGTCGGCCGTCTTCCGTAGACAAGCTCGAATGGCGTCATCTGCGTAGTTTCCTGGATAGCCGTGTTGTACGCAAACGTGACATACGGGAGCACTTCTCCCAAGTCTTATGTTCAACGTCGACGTACACTGACAGCATATCCGCGATTGTCTTGTTCAGACGTTCTGTTAGCCAGTTCGTTTTGGGGTGGTACGTCATCGTTCTTCGGTGATCGGTGTTGCTGTAGCGTAATATTCCCTGCATCAGCTCTGCAGTGAACGGCGTTCCGCGGTCCGTGATTAGGACTTGAGGGGCTCCACGTAGCAGCAAAACTTGGTTTATGAAGAACTTTGCGGTTTCTTCTGCAGCCCCCCTCGGAAGAGCGGCGGTCTCTGCGTAGCCCGTCATGTAGTTTGTCGCTACGACAATCCACTCGTTCTCAGATCGTGGCTTAGAGAACGGGCCCAGAAGGCCCATTCCAATTTGTTGGAAGGGCCTTGATGGGGCGGGGATCGGCTGCAGAAGTCCGGGGGGTCTCGTCGGCGGCGTTTTTTGGCGCTGGCAGTCCGGCAGCTCCGGACGTAGTGGGACACATCGGTCGTAAGGCGGGGCCAGTAGTATTTTGCCTTGATTTTTCCAATAGTGCGTGCTGCGCCGAGATTTCCGGACGATTTCGTTGCACGCTTCCAAAATTTCGTCACGAAGGTCTGCAGGGATTACAAGATGATATTTCGTTCTCATAGCAGGGCTGAAATGTTTCTTCCCGAGGACGGAGTTTTTGAGGCTGAATGCTGGTAAATTTCGTTTGAAGGCCATAGGTACGGCGACATTGCGTCCTTCTAGGTAGTCGATCATGACGCGCAGGTCGGGGTCGGCACGCTGCTGGGCGGCTAGGTCGCTCTCCGTCACGACTCTGAAGAACGCGCTGTCTGCATCGGAGCCTTGAGGTGGTGGTTCGACGGGTGCGGTGGACAAATAGTCAGCGTCGTAGTGTTTTCTGCCGGATTTATAGACGATTGTAACGTAGAATTCCTGTAGGCGCAAGCTCCATCGCCCGAGGCGGCCAGAGGGGTCCTTCAGATTAGCGAGCCAGCCCTGCGCATGGTGGTATGTCACAACCTTGAACGGTCTACCATACACGTATGGGCGAAATTTTGAAATAGCCCAAATGATAGCCAGGCACTCTTTCTCGGAGGCAGATTATTTTTTCTCCTCCTTCCACAGACCTTGTCTGGCATAGGCGATTACCTTTTCTCAACCGTTTTCTCAACTCAACGAGGACGGAACCCAAATTTGTGGCGTCCGTGTGCATTTCCGTTTCGGCGTTTTCGTCGAAATGAGCAAGCACAGGCGGGCTTTGCAGGTGTTGTTGCAACTCGCAGACTGCTTCCTCTTCGGCACTTTCCCAGCTGATAGAGAGAGAGAGAAGAAACATTTATTAGAGCAGACGGTGGTGGTTGAGCCGTCACTCGGTGGGGTGGGTTCACCTCAGTCCAGGTACCCTTGGGCCTTGGCTGCAGCCCTGGTACGGGTGACCAGAAAGATCTGGTCAGCGTGACGGGAGCTGGTCAGCAGGCCCTCCCACTGCTCTGGGGAAGGTCTGGGATTGGGGGTAAGCGATGGGGTGTTTTGACAGGCCCACACCATGTGGTAGGTAGTATTAAGAGAGGGGCAGAATTGGCAGGTGAGGGTGTATTGGGTAGGGGAGATAGCGTGGAGGATGGGTGCATTGTAATATGTGTTTGTTTGTAATCGACGCCAGATGACTGCTTCCTCCTTGGTTAGTTGAGGGTGAGGTTGAGGCAAAGTGAGGCGAAGGTTGCGATAATGGTGCAGGATGTCGTGGTAGCGTGATGGAACAGCCGGAGTTGGAGGAGGCTGGACCGTAGGTTCTGTTCCTGAGGGAAATGCCCGGTGTGGAATGGCGCGGGCAGTGGCGTGAGCCGCCTCATTTCCCTCGAGGGACGAGTGGCCAGGGGTCCAGACGATGTACAGGTCGGGGAGGGGATTGATTGATGCGAGTATGCGTAATGCAGGAAGTGAGATGCGTCCACGTTGAATGTTACGACAGGCTTGCTGGGAATCTGTTATTATTGTATGGTATCCGGAGCCAGTTGTAGCGGCGATGGCTATGGCGATTTCTTCGGCAGTGGTGGTTGATGTCGAGAGAGTTGTGAGGGAGGTGAGAAGTGTGCCTTCTGAGTTTACAACCGCCAGAGCATGAGCCTGGCGTGTGGGGTAGAGGGCGGCGTTGGTGTAGCGAGTATCGGGGTGAAAATGGAATTGTGAACGCAGATGCTTAACCCGGGAGAGCCTTCTACCTTAGTTGAATTCTGGGTGCATATTGTTAGGAATTTTGGATACAGTAATGTGGGACCGGATTGAAGATGGAATGCGCTGAAGGGCTTGTGAAGCAGGTGGGGTCGGGTATCCGAGAACCTGGAGGACGTGTCGGCCGGTGCTGGTAAGGAGGAGTCTGGTGAGTTGGCTGTTGCGTTGAGCTTCCAGGAGTTCTTCGAAGGTGTTGTGGATTCCGAGTTGGAAGAAACGACAGGTAGAGGTTTGAGCGGGGAGGCCAAGTCCAATTTTGAAAGCTTTTCGAATGAGTATATCGACTTTCTCCCGTTCTCTGGGTTTGAGGGCGATGTATGGGGTGGAATATGTGATGCGACTAATTAAAAGTGCTTGAATTAGTCGTATTGTATCGTCTTCTTTGAGGCCCTGACGTTGGTTTGTGATGCGTTTGATGAGATGGGTAAGTTGGGTGACAGTGGCTTGAAGGTGGGGAAGAACTGCAGCGCCAGAGCCATCTTGATAGAATTGGACTCCAAGTATACGAAGGGTGTGTACTTTAGGAATGGGTGTGGAACCGATTGTTGGAGCAGGATCGGGTGTGGGAACTGGACATCGCCCACGGGTTCGGAAGCGGAGGATGAGGAGGGCTGATTTGCTGGGGGCACACGTGAGTACTCTAGGGCGGAGATAAGCGAGAATAGTGTCGATGGCTTGTTGTAGGGTATCTTGTTGTGTGCCAGGAGATTCGGTGGTCGTCCAAAGAGTTAAATCATCAGCGTATAGGGCATGGTGGAGGCCAGGAATGGTTTGAAGGAGAGGTGGGAGCTTGAGGAGAGCGATGTTGAAGAGGAGGGGTGATATAACTGATCCTTGTGGGGTTCCCTTGGGAGGAGTGCGAAATGTGTCAGATCGAAGTGGTCCAATGCCAAGGGTGGCAGTTCGGTCGGTTAGAAAAGCCCGCACGTAGTTGTATGTACACGCACCGCACTGGGTTTCTCGAAGTCCTTCTAAGATGGCCTGATGGGTGACGTTATCAAAAGCGCCCTTTACGTCGAGGGCTAAGATGGCACTGGGATGAATTTTGCTGAGGTGATCGATGACTTGCTCTTTGATCTGTAGGAGAACATCTTGAGTTGAGAGGTGTGAGCGAAAGCCGAACATGGTGTGAGGGAATAGGTCGTTGTCTTCAAGGTGAGTAGTGAGGCGGGTGTGAACCATGCGTTCAAAGAGTTTACCGAGACAGGAGGTGAGGGAGATGGGGCTGATAGTGGTGCTATCTTTCGTCAAACGTAGGAGTGGCTCTGCAATGCGTGCGAAGTTTGCGAGGAAGCGCCTGTAGTATGCACAAATTCCAAGGAATCTTCGCTCACCCTTCTTGCCTTTCGGTTTTGGGAAGTTCGGTATGACTGAAGTTTTCGCCGGATCAGGCAGGACTCCCGCGGCGTTGATGACGTGGCCCAAAAACATCAATTCCTCGTACGCGACGCGGCACTTTTCAGGCTTCAGCGTTAATCCCGACGTACGGATGACCTCGAGTACAGACTTCAACCTTGCAAGGTGTTTGTTGAAAGTCCGGGCGAATACCACAACTTCGTCGAGGAATACGAGGCAGGTGTGCCACTTCAGGCCAGCTAGCACAGTGTCCATGACTCTTTGAAACGTTGCTGGCGCTGTGCATAGCCCAAACGGTATCGCCTTGAATTCGCATAGGCCGTCCGGGGTTATGAATGCAGTCGTCTCTCGATCTCGCTCGTCCACTTCGATTTGCCAATAGCCTGCCTTCAGATCCATCGTTGAGAAGTACTTCGCGTAGCAGAGACGGTCGAGGGCGTCGTCGATTCGTGGCAAGGGGTAAACGTCCTTTTTGGTGATTTTGTTCAATCACCGGTAGTCAACGCAGAACCTCAACGTGCCGTCTTTTTGCTTCACGAGTACGACCGGACCAGCTCAGGGGCTTTTCGATGGCTGTATAATGTCGTCGCTGAGCATGTCTTCGACTTGTGTCCGGATGGCTTCCCGCTCGTGTGAAGACACGCGGTGCGGTGACTGTCGTGTAGGTCGTGCTCCAACTTCGGTTATAATTCGGTGCTTCGCTAGGGGCATCTGACGTAATTTTGAGTTCGACGAAAAACACTCGCTGTAGCGATGCAGCAAATCCAATAATTTGTCGCGGTTTTCTTGCGGCAGCGCCGAGTTCACGTCGAAAGGATGCTGCAGCTTGCGCATGCGCGTTCAAAGTTAGCGATCGCGATCACTTGACTTGTTGCTTGACAGGACGGGTCACTCAGGAAGGCACAATAACAATTGTGGACCTATTGGTGTGTTTTAGTGCTCTTTTAACAAAAAGAGAAGACCAAGTAAAAAGGTGTACACAGGAAATTAGGACGGGTAAAAAAGGGGGTGGGAAAAAGAACTATTGTAAAAGGGTAGAACTATATATGTACAGTAAGGTTTAAGGAAGAGGGGAAGAGGTTAGAGTGGGCGCACCCGCTTGAAAATATCTGAGGTTAGTTGGCAGATATAATCGCGTAACGGGATGCACGAGATCATATATTACTGATAATGAGCAATAAACCGGACATAAGAGCAATAGTGTAAAATTACGTTAAAGTAGGAAGTACAAATTATAAGGGAGTATAATTTGGAGGAGTGGGAAGTAGCGGAAGTGCAACAAATTACCGTAGAAAACGAGTTGCAACCACAATCAAGATAGCTCAGGTTGGAACGTCAGTAACAGCAGGAACCAATACGAAGTAAAGGGGGGAAACGCAGGGAAGGGGGGTGGGGGAAGTAATCAGTTTCTAAGTTTTACAGAACGTCTACCAGGACACAAGGGCCAGCAGGACAGGGGAAGATGAAGATCGGATCACTGCAGAGAACGAAGACGGAAAAAAATCGCACCAATCCACCCCGTGAATGTGGTTGGAAAGCAAAGCTGGAAACGGCACCCATAACGATTACCCATGCGACATCACTTAAATTCACTCATATCGCTCTACAAACAGCAAAACCAGAGAGAAGTGAAATGCACTTAACCACACCCTTTATTACTTCAAAGAGATATTCTTGTTAAGGTTAAATCAATGCATGAAGGATTAACGGTGTTTGGTTGAGTTGTAATGGTGTAGCACAAGAGTGGAAACTTTTTGTATAAAATTAAAGTAAGCTCCAACCCGGTGTTAGACGATCTGTCTTCTCCGTCTCTGCGCCGCGGACGGAGGCGACAAGATTTGCGGCAGAGATGGAGGAAGGGGAGGAAAAAATACTTCTGTTCAGATTTCTGAACAACCCAGAGTGCAGCCCTGGGGAGTGATTCCTTCTTCTGTGGGGCCCATATGCAGTCAGCGTGGCCTGTGTTCTGCCCACCCGCTGAAGCTGGGTAGGTAGATAGGGCCTGTACAGCAGCATCTCCCGTTGCTCTTGTTGGGTAGTTGACGGAAAGAGAGGAGGGTGCTCAGGGATAAAGTCGCACTTCTCAGTTCCTACTTCTCAGCAAAATTTACATTCAGCGTCGTAGCGATTCGGATACATTAAGTGAAGACGCGTGGCTGTGGGAAGGAACCCGGATTGTATGAGCAATAGGGTAGTTTGTTGTTCTCTGGAAAGGTCAGGGTAAGGCGAAGGTACGGTCTGTCTCAGAAGGCGATAAGGCTGGGTTATCTCCCTGAACGTGACAAGCGGGTGACTGTCCTCGTGCAGCTCCATAGCTCGGGAGGTAAAAGCACAGGCTTGTTGGGTTGGCGTATTTGTTGCCCTTCATTGAAGCGTGAGGGGTGTCCAGATGAGTTGAGTGGAACCGTTTGGGGAGTGGTTTTTTAGCACGCGCAGTGCAGGTCAGGACACCCAACCATACTTCTAATTCCAGTAGGCTTTCTGGGAATCGATGACTACCCTCCGAACCCCTGGTTGAGCGAGAGCCAAGATGATGGCTGCCTCTTCTGCTGCCGTCATTTCTTCGGTTCTAAGCGAGGTACACGCAAGGAGGTTGGTTCTGGAGGTAGCCACGATGATGGCGTATTGCTGCCCTCGATGTTTGGAGGTGTCTGTGTAGATAACTGCATGATCCCCACCGAGGGTGGTGTTTAGCGCTTGATCCCGTGCTTTTCGGTGACTCTCGTCATGTGAGGGGTTCATATTTCTAAGCAAAGGGAGCATCTTTAGTTTTAGTCGCCAAGAGTCTGGGAGTACGTCAAGCGGAGTGCAATTATGGGCTGCCCAGCAAATATGGTGAAGCATGCGGTTACCCATCGCAGTTCTGAGTCGGACCTTCTGGTTAGAAAGATGGCCTTCTATCAGCTCTTCGACCGTGTTGTGGATCCCCGTGCTAAGCAGCCTCTGTGTGGACGCACTCATGAGAAGACCAATGGCCTGCTCGACCGCCTTTCTAATCATTATATAAAGCATCTCTATGTCTTCCTTGTCGAGAAGAAGACAGGGGGGTTGACGTAAGTAACTCTTGAGAGGACAAGAGCATCAATTAATCGAAAGGTACCGGATTCCTTTAGGCCTCGCTTCTTGGTGGCAACTCGCCTGATCATGTGTATGATTATTAATGCTGTTTTTGAGGTTCTTTAAGGAGACGTCACTCTTGGTGTAGCCTCGTGATGTAGGCCCAGGATCTTGACGTTGGGGCTTGGAGTGACGGCATGGCCATAAAGGAGTTTTTGAATGTATTCCTTGGTTTGGCTTGAGGGTAGACGACAAGGAGCTGTGATTGATTACGTGAACATTGGAGGCCACAGGCTTTAGCACATTGGCGTACTAGAAGTGAGATGCCATGCATTGGTGTGATCTTCCTTTAATTTTTCGAACTCTTAGCACATGAGCAAGGTGCGCACAGGGCCGCTAGACGGGCGTGAGTGGTCGCGTGACGCTTTCACGTGGCATTCAGCGAGAACGCAGGGGGTAAACCCGTAGATGTGCTTGGTGAGTACACCACCTGTCTTCCCAGTCTTCGCTTGGGCTCGTAGCTAAATCGGTAAGACAACGGGCTCCCCCTTGTTAGTTTATTAGCTCCAGGTTCGATTCCCCGCGGTGCCAGTAAATTCTTTTATTTGTTCGCTGGAGTTTTCTGGTGACACCAACGGTCGCGAAAGAACCCTTGGGGGGTAGAGGTAAAAAGCTTTGTTTTAAAAGGTTCAACTGATCAAGAGGAGTCAACATTGAGCACGACATTTCATCATCGAAGAAGCACTTAAACTGCATATATTGTCACGAAGCCAGGGACGACGCAGTTGTCTTGAAAGTAGAAACAAGTTTATTGGAGCGAACTTGTGCTCCCCTAACAACTCAAAAGAATACAGAGGCGGCGAAGCAGCGGTTAACAAAGTGACTAGCGTCGGCAAGCGTCGCAGAATCAAATAGCCCGGCGTCTGCTCTGCAGGCTTTTTATCTTTCGGCGCGCGTGGTTCTCGAACCGTCGATTCGCATCGAGAAAATTGTAGATCCAAGAAGATTATTCCGGGCTGTTCACGTTAGATCGGAATGCTCTCCCCATCAGAACAGATAACACATGCGGCACATAAAGAAAGAATGGAACACGCGCTTCCCTTGGCACAGAGATAACACAGACCGGCGCAGCCATGCGGTAAAAGCAAAACACAAATGAACAAACCCAATGCATGGTTCGCTGCAATATGTTTGCATATCAAGATCACATGTATGAAGAACAACACATTGTTTCATAACTGAGCTTCACATATTCGCTTAAAAAATACCGCGTGAGAGATCGCTCTTCTTTCTTCTTTCTTTCTTCTTTTCCTGTCTCTTAAAAACTCTTTTTGACTTCCGTCCAGTTTGTTTATTTTTAATTGGCGTCACCCGTGATACGTATGTGGTACGGGTTGGGGTTTTATTTTACTTTATAGCCCTTTATTTTGTCTGTCTGGCTGTCTATGGGATCGTCGTTGAGGAGATCTTTCCTGCCCTAACTCTCATTACGTACCTTGAGAGCAATCTTGTAAGTCAGTCGTATCCCTTCAATTGCACATTTTGAAGGGACGGTCAAGTAAGTCTTCAGGTATTGAAACTTTTCTATATCTGAGAGATCGGGGTGAGTGTGTATGGTCGCCTCATAGTCCCCCCGAAAGCCCTGCCACTCACTGCTTTCACCGTAGACGACAGGTATTTGAAGCGTTGGCAAGGCGACGCGTACACTTGGTGCTCGGGCTCCACCGTGAGCTGCGACTACTTGGCTCACGAGCTGCGAATCCTCCGATTGAGCAGCTCCTTTGGCCTTGCTGGATACGTCAGTAATCCCCGCCGGCCTTGCGGGTATCCGTCCATGACCACAGAGCCCGTCGATGCGCGCGGGTTCAGCGCGGACCGAAGCCTGCTAATAGCGTTACCGAGCTTCTCGTCGGAGTCCAGAGAGAGAGAGAAAACTTTATTGAAAACAGGAAACGGTCCGGTGGCGCCTAATCCAACGCCCGGGCCGGCACTACGATCCACAGTTCGGGCGGCCGGCGCGCGGCCCCGAGGGACCCGCCGCGCCTGCCCGCTGCCGCTCCAGGGCCTCCGGACGCACTGGACGACTAACTTCTGGGTGTTGTAGTCGGACGAGGTGATGGCTCTACACACGAAGGCTGGTAGCTGCCGGAGGATATAGGGTGCGGGGTCTTGGGGAAAGCACTGAAGGATATGGGCTAGCGTTCCACGCGCGGCACAACACACAGCACACACTGCACTGGGATACACTTCCGGAGCCACATGTTGGCCCAACACAGGCGTGAGCACTGAGTCAGTTTGTATCTGGCGCAATAACACTCCTTCACTGCGGGTGAGTCTTGGGTGGCGGGCTGGGAGGCGACGCCTGCAGTCCCTGTACCAGCGCAGTATAGAACCGTAGTCTTCGAGCGGGGTGGGTGATTCTAGCCGTGTCTCTGAAGGGTCCAGCAGTTCCGACCCAGGAGCTATTAGTGGCCTGGGGGACCTCGCCCGAGGGGATGCCTGACTGGTTAAATCGCGGGCGGCCCGGTCCGCATCGACGTTGCGGTTGTGGACTCTGTCCCTAGTCAGGGCGTGGTCCAAGTGGGCTGGGAACCAGATGAGGTGCACAGGACTGCTGGGGGTGGCGGTGTTGGTGAGAAGTCTCGCTGTTGGCGACGTGATTGTATTGGCTCCAAAGTTGCGAATGGCCGTCTTAGAATCAGTAAGGATCGCAGTGCAGTGCGGATCCGTGGCTGCCAGGGCGATCGCCATCTCCTCGGCCTGCGCCGGCGTGTCGGCACGAAAGCTAGCCGCTGTGGCAATTGTTCCCGAGGTCGCCGTCACGACCGCGGCCGCGAACCAACCCGGACGGGTTTGGTAGGCGGCGGCGTCTACGTGGCGGGCTCCTGTGTCGTTGGTGTAGAGCTTGTCCAGAGCTCGCGCCCGAGCCTGGCGTCGTGCGTCGTGAATTCCGGGGTGCATGTTCTTGGCAGGGGTGCAACACTGAGGCGTCGGGGAAAGGACGAGGGAAGGGACTGCACTTCTGGTGGCAGGGCACGGATAGGGCGCAGGCCCGCTCTGTCAAGTATGTAGCGGCCCGTGAGCGTGTTGGAGAGGCGGTGGAGTTGATTGACTCGCTGGGCTTCTGCAATTTCAGCAATCGTGTTGTGGACCCCCAGGGCGTCGAGGCGGTCCGTCCGGGCGCACCGGTAGAGATCGAGGGCCTCTCGGTAGGCCCGGCGAAGGGCCGCATCTAGACGTTGCGTTTCCGCCTGCGTCCAATTGTGGTAGGCCGCTATGTAGGCAATGTGGCTAATGACGAACGCTTGGACCAGTTGAAGTACGCTGGCCTCCGGCATTCCCGCGTGGCGAGTGGCTACTTTGCGGATGAGCGTCATGTCGGCGGCGATCTTGCCCAGGAGCCTTTGCACAGTGAAAGAATTAGCTCCGTTAGCTTGGATGTGCATGCCCAGTACTCGGATCCGGTCGACTTTGGGAATGTTGTTGCCGTCTGCCGTGTAGAGGTTGATGTCGGGCGGGCCCGAGGAACGGGGGCGCCGAGGGGTGATGATGAGCAACTCCGATTTCGCCGGCGAGCATTTGAGGCCCGTGTCTGTGAGGCTAGTCTCCACAGCTTGCACCGCGCGTTGCAGCGTGTCCTCAATGTGTCCGTCGCTGCCACGCGCAGCCCATATGGTGATATCGTCCGCGTATATGTTGTAGCGCGCCTCCGGGACGGTGTCTAGGGCTGCGGCGACTTTGAACATCACTATGTTGAAAAGAAACGGCGAAATGACCGCCCCCTGTGGCGTGCCAACGCTGCCCTGTTGTTTGGACGGGAGTTGCATGTCTCCTGCGTGAAGGGTGACGGTGCGATCCGATAGGAAGGCTAGAACGTAGGCGTGGGTCCGTTCCCCCATGTTGAGGGCCGAGATCTGCTGGAGGATGGAGACGTGTCTCACATTGTCAAAAGCCCCCTGCAGGTCTAGCCCAAGGATCGCCTTGCTGTCCGCTCTGGGTTGGTCGTAAATGTCTCTTTTGATGAGGAGCATGGTGTCTTGGGTGCTGAGGCCATGGCGAAAGCCGGTCATAGTGTGTGGGTAGAGGTGATTGGACTCGAGGTAGTGATTCTAGCGGTTCAGTAGTACGTGTTCGAGACATTTTCCCACACAAGACGTAAGCGAAATCGGCCGGAGGTTGTCAATGTGGGGTGGCTTGCCAGGTTTGGGAATGAGGACTGTTTTCAAGGTCCTCCAGCTTTGCGGAAGGTATTCCCCTCTCGAGCAACGGTTGAAGTATCGCGTGAGCTGCTCTAGCGATGCGTCGGGAAGATTGCGGAGCTCTTTGTTAGAGACCCCGTCGGGCCCTGCCGCCGAGGTGACGTTAACGGTTTGGAGAACGTGACGCACCTCCCACGCCTCGATGCCCGCGTCCAATGTATGGTTCGGTGTCCCGGTGTAAGAGGGCATCGCCACTGCAGGGGTGGTCGGGAGATATTTCTCCTGAAGGTGGCGGATAGTCTCCCGAGTTCCATTCGCTTGCAGTGCTTGGTGCAGTGTGCGGTGAAGTTGAGTCCTTTGCGCAGTCTTGGATTTCGTGGGATCGAGAAGGTATCGAACTAAGTGCCACGTACGTCCGACGTGGAGTTCCCCGCCGGCCTGTTGGCAGACGTCATGCCATTGTTGCCGGCATAGCGTGGCACAATACTTTTCGAGATCTGCAACGCGGCGGAGGGACAGTTACATTGCGGAAGGACCTGGAACCTCTTACGCCATCTCTTGGATGAAACTAAATCAAAGTCCCATCAACGTGATAGGTTAACCAAGCTTATGCACCGCGCCATACAGAAACACGGTGAAGAGGAGGTACTTGAGAAAATCAACGACAAATACTTACCGCCTACCCCAATTGTGCAACATGGTCCATACCAAGGGCTACCAAACAAAAGGCTCGATCGGGAAATCGATGTAGAAGAGGTTCGAGTAGCACTACACGACTTAAACAGCAAATCTGCAGCAGGCCTGGACCTAGTAACAAATAAGACTCTCAGGAACCTAGACGACTACTCAATTGAAAACCTAACAAAATTCTAACACTAGTGTTGGAAAACAGGATCACTGCCGCTGCAATGGAAAACAGCCAAGACCATTCTCATCCCTAAGCCAGGTAAACCGCCGGACACCGACAATCTGAGGCCCATACCTCTTACGTCGTGTGTAGGCAAGGTGCTGGAGCATGTCCTCTTGAATCGATGGCAGGATTACCTGGGGAGCGAGGATCTATACCCAACCACGGTTATCGGCTTCCGAAAGAGATTAAGTACCCAGGATGCGATGATTCAGTTGAAGCACGAAATCCTTGACGACTCCGGTGCCTCAAGAGATAATAAGGCAATCCTAGGGCTTGATCTCCAGAGCGCTTTCGATAACGTCAAGCACTCTGCGATATTGTCGCAAGTTTCTAAGCTCAACATGGGTGAACGCAGTTATAACTACACCCAGGACTTCCTAACGGGTAGAACCGCTCAGCTAAGGGCAGGCCATTTACAACTCGACGATAAGAAGCTCGGCAGCACTGGCACTCCGCAAGGGTCCGTGATATCGCCGTTACTATTCAATCTAGTAATGATAGGAGTAGCCAGCAGACTCGCCACAGTGGAGATCCGGCACACTATCTATGCCGATGATATTACACTGTGGGTAGACAGGGGTAGCGACGGTCACATTGAGACCAAGCTACAAGAAGCAGTCGATTCCATTGAAGAACATCTGGATGGTTCAGGACTTGTTTGCTCACCATGCAAATCAGAACTCCTAGTTATACCACCACGGAGGGGTTGCACTACGGACAGGCAACTGTCCGCGGTCTGGTCAAATTGTTCCTGAAGTCAGCTAGATCAGAGTACTCGGAATGATCATCGAACGGCACAGAAGAAACGGCGAGACTATCGCACGCATCACAGCCAAGACCGCGGACGCAATGAGGCTCATCCGACGAGTTGCATCACGGAAAGCTGGCATGAAGGAGGACAGTTTGATCAGGCTAGTTCACTCCTTTGTGATCAGCCACATCACGTATGTCGCGGCATACCACAACTGGTTACAACACGAACGTAATAAGATCAACGCCATCATTAGGAGGGCCTATAAGTCCGCGCTAGGCCTGTTTGAATCCACAAGCACACCGCTCTTCCTCAAGTTAGGAGTGCATAATACGCTCGAGGAGATAGCGGAAGCACAACGTACGGCCCAGCTCGAGCGTTTATCTACAACAAGGACTGGAAGAAAGATCCTAGAGGACCTAGGATACATACACCACAGCGGTGGTGACAACAAACTCACCATCCCGGATGAGATACGTCGCCGGATCAGGGTAGATCGTCTACCGAAAAACATGCACCCTGACTACAAGGGCAGAAGGGCGGCAAGGGCTAAAGCCCTCGTCGACTTACACGCCCAGGATAGGCACGCTCGCTATCTAGATGCGGCGGAATATACAAACGAAGCCTTCGCTGCCGTTGTCATAAAGGCCACCACGGGAGACACTGTGACGGCGGCAAGCGTCAAGTGCACCGATGCAGAACGCGCAGAGGAGGTGGCCATCGCCCTGGCCATTACCGACGCAGGCTGCCAGTCGGTGATCAGCGACTCACGAACTGCAGTTCGGAACTACGCCAAGGGACGCATCTGCAAAGAAGCTTTGCAGGTGCTACGCAATGCACGTCTAGAAGGCGCAAGAACTGTTCGAGTGAAGTGGATCCCGGCGCATGCGGGCAAGGACGTGTCGAGTAAGAACGCAAACCACAACGAGACGGCACACGCGGAGACGCGAGCACTCACCAACCGCGCCCCCGCAACTGACCGCCCAACGTGGTTCGGTGCTAAGGACCGAATGGCAGACTATAGCGAAATAACCAAAGCCTACCGCCTGGCTCGGAGGACCCGGGGTTGAGCCGGGCGGAGGCAGTGCTACTAAGACAGCTTCAAACCGGGTCCCTACCCACCCCGCCTCTGATGCACCGAATGTATCCGGAAGCACACCCTACTGCCAAGTGCTAGCTCTGCTGTAGGGATACTGCAGACCAGAAACACATCTTATGGAACTGTGTCACGAGCCCAATGGAAGCGAGGTCAAGAACCATCCCGCCACGGCTTGCAGAAGCCGCAAGGAGCTACACCTAGGAAAATCAACACTGGGCCGTCCAGCAGGTCCTGCGGGCGCTCGCAAGGCATGAGACTCGCGAGTCGGCAACGGCGAGCTCCCGTCTCGGATGAGTACCCACCAGGACGACGCCGAGGCCCGCGTCGCGGCGCGTAAAAACGTCGTTCTGCCGGCTTAAATAAAGTTTAATCAATCCAATCAATCCAGTCGATGTCCCGATTGAGCTGGGCAATGCGCTTGCGAAGATTGCGACTGTGACGCGATTTTTCCACCTGCGCTGTAGCGACTGGCGAGCTTCGACCATATCGCGTGCGATTTCTTCGAACTCCGTACCGCCAAGAGAGTCAGCGATCTAGTCATCCAGCTCGGGGAGAGCGGGTTCGTTTTCTTGGTGCCCGTCGATGATTTCATGAAGGTCTGACGTTTACGGTTGAGTGCCGTCCGTGAAGACATCGCTGGCCGCAGACAGAAGTCGGGTGGTGCAACCACGTAAAATGCCTCGATGCCTGCGCAGCTTCTCCATCCTCGGGACGGTGCCGGTGCGAATGATGCCGGCCTTCTGCCGAGTTTACGATACCAAAATGTACAGACAGTGAAGTGGCCGACACCCTTGCTGCAGGATCCGGCAACTTCTGCATCTTTATTACGTGCTTACACGCAGCCCCCGGTGCCTGTTGTTGTTGTTGTGCCTTTAGATATGGCACATACCCAATCAGGAAATCGGCCAATCAACAGAGGATGGTTAAAATAAATGGAATTCTTATCTAATCCCGAGACGCTTAAAAACACAATTTAGACCGATTGGAAACAGTTTTGAAAAAAAAACTGGAAAATTCAGGCGAGGGTGACCAATCGCAATCATAAAGTGAATCTATGGAATTTTCAATGAAGCGCAGAAGGTTCAGAGCATACATCCCGGCTTCAGAACCCCATTTCGGTTGCCCCGAATGATAGTAGAGCTGGCACTGTTAGGGATATCCACAAACTGCAAAGCGGCACCTCCAGAGTCTGACGTCTCAGTCGTGAAAAAATTCCCCCGCATTTCCCCGAGGGGGAGAATGTGAAAGTGCGAATGCACGGTTGTCGGCCCGCTTGCGGCGCTTGCGCTCGGCCCCCGCAGCCCACCGCCTCGCCGCCTTCTCTTCCATCTCTTCCATCGGGTTTGTAGTATCACGTGTACACCACGCAGTTATCAAGCCGCTATAACGCCGCTGAGTCGCCAACGCACGCCGCTGACGACGTAGTTTGAATGCGTTAAAGATATAAGGCGCGTCACTAACACTGATATCACCGTCGCGTCCGTGGCTTGGTCGGTAGAACGTCGCGCTGCGGCCGCAAAGTCCTCGGATCGAAACCTGGCGCCGGATGCTGTTTCTTTTTTAAATATAGAGGAGCACTGCGGACGCCGCCGCCGCCGCCGGCGGTGGATGGTTTGGGGTCGCTTATAAAGTGCATTCGCACTTAAAACGTCGACATGTCAAGAGGGAGTGTCTTACAGACTGGCCTTCGTTGCAATAGCTGCACAGAGCTGTTGGCGCCAGGCGAGACCTGTGTAAGTACCTATTTAAGGGGGGTACTCGACAACGTAGGGCTGTAATAATCACCTCTAGGTTGCGCGAAGGACACCATTCGGGTTTTCATGAGAATTTCAGTTTATTAAAATCGCTTAATGACAATAAAGCTGATGATTGCTGTTCTAGTAGTTTCAGCATCCTACGGTACCTAGCGGCGGTTATTAAAGGTGTCGGCGCAACAACGTCTACCACAGGCCCAGAAAGTGCGATCCTTGCTAGAGAGTCGGAAGTCTCGTTGAGTGTGATCCCCGCATGACCAGGAACCCAAAGAAGGTTAATTTCAGTGAGGTGAGGGGGCAGGAGTGACCGAAACGTCCGCAGAAGGGGAGTGTCTTTAGGGGAAGAAAGGGCTAAGCATACAGAAAAAGAATCTGAAATTATGATTGGAGATTTGATTGATGCATCCAGCTTTCGTAGTGCCAAGACAATTGCCAGGAATTCCGCGAAGAATATGGGGAGAAAATCAACCAGACAAACCGCAAAGGACCAGTTAAGTGAAAGGAAAAATATACCTACACCGGATTTTTCTTCTCGTTGAGAGGCATCTGTATATATTATAGCACCTGGCTGCATAGATTCCAAATAATCTTCGAGAAGATGATTGAGCAGTCGGGCTGGTAAAAATTAAGCATTTTTGGGAAAAATGTTCCGGAAATTGGTAGAAAAAGGAGAACTCCTGTCAGTATATGGAATAACCTGATTTATTGCTACACCAAATGAAGAAAGGAAGCTCTGTACGAAAGCGCTCTGGGGACATAAGGATCTTGGTCATTGGTGCACCAGAAACGCACCTGGTTCAGCAATGAAAATAAACTGCTCCCTGTTCACCTCAGAGCTATAAGCTCTCAGAAAAGTTTCCACAGTAAGTATCCGGAATCTATTAGGCAGAGGAGGAACTCGCGCTTCCAAGTAAACTACTGCATTAGCTGCATTCTTAGGTGCCCCTAACCCGCAGCGAATAGCCTGGCGCTCCAGAATAACCAGACGATGTAGCTTATACGCCGCGGACCCAGCGAATAGCACACACCCGAACTCTAAAATGGGGCAAACGTGCATTCTGTGTATCATAAGGAGGGTCTCTCTGCGCATGCCCTTCTTTCTATGACTGAGGCGCCTCAACATCCCAAACAGCACGTGCACCTTTGGCCTCTATGAGGGCTATATGTGGGGTCTAGTCAAGTTCACTGGTGTAAATAATCCCGAGGTACTTTAAAGAAGGAACCTGAGGAATTTTGCACTGTCGGTAACCGAGAGTAATGTTAACAGGGCCTGAGATCGGAAAAACTAATAAGAAACATTTGTTGACCTTAATAGAGAGACAAATACTGTTCAACCAGGAGGCAATAATGTTCAGATATAAGTGCATTAATGCGTAAAGTGATTGAATGTCAGGTGCTGAGGCAAAAAAGGCAATATTGTCGGTATATACATATGTAGTGACACCGGAAACCACCGGAATAGCGCTTACAAGGATGTTAAAAAGAGCAGGGGAAAGGACCTGTCCGCTTCTTCTCCTCTTCTTCAGTACTTGGTACTGTGCATGGCTCTTCCCGCCATGCTGTTTGCCGCGGTAAACTGAACACCGCCAATTCACTCATTCGTCAAGCTCGAACTGAATCAGCTCAATATTGAATAAAACAGTCTGTTTTCTTTGTTATTTTAACACAAAAGTGTTTTATTCCTGGGTACACCAAGATTTCACTGACGTCATATCCGTCACGGCAGTGACGCCAATACAACGAAGCAAGTGCCTGTAAAGGGTGCACCCCTGCACAGAAGGCTCCTAGCTTGGAAGCAACCTTTAGTACTAAAGAGTACGTTATACTCAGGGTTGTTCGTTTTCGGGTTTTATATTTTAACATGAAAGTTTTTTATGCCGGGATACACCAAGATTTCACTGACATCATATCGGCCATGGGAATGACGCCAGTACACCTTCGCCGAAGCGACCCGCCAGCAGGACGTCGTCCGCTAAGCACACAGCCGCCGGCCCGCAAATTGTGCTCAGCTGCAGATTTCGCTGCACATTTCACTTTCGCGTTTTACCGATTCCTATGACAGAGGAAGCAACTACAGTTTTTTGTCTTGAATTCGATCATGTTACCAAGCAGAATACTGGGCTTATACGGCCCTCTTAAGTTGCTGTTACGTCAAACAAATAATTGCCATTTCATTGCCATACATCAAACAAAATACGGAACGCTCTTTTTAATCTCTATTATCGCTGACGTGGAAACAGTCAGAACCCCTATTTCTTTCTCTAGAAGGCCGTTTTAAACCACGTGCCGCGGGAAACTGTGCCTGCTGTATATTCACGGAGATTTCACGGCGCCGAAGGTCACTGAAACTTGGTGCCCAATTTCACGGCGATGGCAGCCGCCACTTGCAAGCTGTTACGTAACATAATGTCACATTTACGCGGGAAGAAGCTGCCAATGTGTGACGTAAATGTTCCCGCCAACTGTTTATATTACGTCAAGTCGCCAATCACAGAGAGGATGTGACCTACAATCCATGTTGCTGTTGAATAACAAATGCTGCATTTCGTCTAGTTTTTCATTTCCGGGCAAGAATTGCGCGCTTTCAGCAGATAGAAGTAAGTCAAACCATAAAACTCGGACTAGTAAACGTCATGAAACGTCAGAATGACGAAAGCACACACAGTCGCTTTGCCAGCTGGAAAGCACGTGACCAAAACTCAAAGCCTATTAGAGAAGACTGCCGGCGAATTTGCAGTTGACGGTGTATTCACGGATTCGTTAATGGGCCTTCGGACGTAGCATGCCGCCCAAGCAAAATAAAACGGCGGCGATGCTGGCAGGTAACGAGTAGCAAAAGAGTCGCCCTTGTAATGCCTACTATACTGAGGAGAGAGAAATCCAGGAAGTACGTACGCTTAGTTTGACGAATTTGTGTTCTCCAAGGGATCCGTCTCTGAGAGCAGCTGGTTCCTTGCGGGCCTTAACGTAGAAGACTTCTTCCCCGAAGGTCAGCTCTTGAAGGTTGATGTATCCCTGCATCCACAGCCACATGCTGGCCCCGATGCCAACAAAAACCGCCCTGGCCAGTTGAGGCAGCAGCCACATGTCTGAGGGTGGAACCCTGCGGTATTCCGTCTGCGCAGCCTAGAGGAAACAGGGAGGGAGGCTTAGGGGTGGGCATTGAACTTCAGCGTCGAAGGTTTCTTTATTCGCTCATTTGTTCACCTTTCCGAATTTATTAACACATTTATGTTTATTCACTTTGTTATATGCTTCGTTATTTGCTTCTACTTCAATTCAGATTCTGGCAGCAGATAGTAGTAGTGCCTCCAAATATAGTAGAACGTCGTTGATACGCTTAAAAAAATTAGCAGTGGCTAAGCTCGCTATGCCAGGATATACGTAGCGTGAGCTAAGGTTCAGCTGGCTATTCTTAGGTTTCCTGGTTGCCTAGGAGTAGCTGGTTATCCTGGTTACTGCTGCTAAAACGATTTACAATCCGATCCAATCCAATCCAATTCAATCCAGTCGCGGCGGTGGCGGCTCCGGTGCGCCAGGTGTGCGCCGCGTGACGTCACTGCTCCTCGCGCATGCGCAGCACGGCTCTCCAGGAGCCACGCGAAACTGCTCAACCTCGGCCTGTGTAGCTCCGGCTACAAAAAGCATGCGGATGATTGATGCGGGCTTGAACTAAGCTAAGCTTTACCAAACTACGAGCTGAATTGCCATGGCGCCCCAGCCCCACACTACTGGTCCTGGAAGCGCATGCTGTTCGTGCACGCCTTTTGTCAGCAGTTGTTCGGCAGCCAGTCTAGTTTTTGTGCGTTGGTATTCACCGTGGTCTGGTGTTGCTTTTAAACAAAACTGGCTAGTCTGACAAAACTTTGCAACAGCTGGAGCATTATTTTATTGTGAAAATGTATCGGTGGCGCTGTATACTATTTCGGCGGTGACCTCGGAGAAGACTTGCCCGCCTCGACTCTGGCGCATCATACCTCAGTTTTGCGAGCAGATCGCTGATAGAAAATCAAAATGGGCTTTTACTAGAATTTCGTCCCACAGTACTACAAGCACGCCACTAAAGCGGCGTCTACCGGAATTTTGTAACAAAAAATCATGCCGCGCCTGCCACTACTTCGCTCTCCCTAACGTAACGTAAACGTAACGTAAAGTAACCTAACCTAACCTAACATACCCTAAATTAGAGAAAGACATCACCTAAATCGACAAAAACTACCGGAAGGCATAAACATTATAGGCTAAACTAAAGATGGAAAAACATATATGAGGCAAGAACCGGAATCGAACCATCGTCTTTAATATTGTTGCGTCTTAGTAGACGGAGGGTAGGCAGCTGCAGGATGGCGATGTACCTATTTATTAGGCGTAGCCATACACTTAAGAGTACAGGCAGCACGGCGAGTCTCAGCGAAGATGGCTGAATCGTTCTGGCGCACGAGCGGTGGACCCACACACTTGCGTCGTCGTCTTCTAACACCTGGCTGGCAACGAGAGGGAACGTAACACTCGCTGGGGATTGAACACTGCACGGCGATCACGCACACCGCAAGCAGGGGGATCGCTGCATGACAATTATCCACGCGACAATATCATCAAGCCTAAGACCGAAGTTACGGAGCCTCTACGTCGCAATGGCACACGCTCGGTCTCGTCCAAACCTTATTATTAAGTGTTCAAATGACCTAGGGTCATTTGAACACTTTGAAATGACCTAGACACTGAGATCAAAATATGACAACGAATCACAGTTATCAGTTCTGCCCCTAAATCATAATACAGACAGTGAACATCAGCGAGAATTCTCCACCAAGTTTTGCTTTCAACTCCAAGTATATTTCATTTCATTTCATTTTTTAACTCTCAACGTACTAAGAATTACGGAGAGAAGTAGGCTAACAAAGAAAGCGAGCAGCAAAAAAATTCCCCGCATTTCCCCGAGGGGAAGAGTGTGAAAGTGCGAATGCACGAGTTGAATTTGCGCGGTTCGGTTATGTTCGCGAAAGAGAGATCACACACACACACACAACTACAAAGAAAGAAAGATGCATTTATTCACAGACACCTATTTGTGTTGTCGTTGTACTTGATTGCTAGAGCGGATCTCAGCTTTGAAATTTCGTGTCAGTACTCCTTTAAGCGGGTGCATTAGCCCTTCTCACGCCCGATTCTTGGCCAATCCCCCACGTGGGTATGTGCCATGTCAGCGGCCAGGCAGCGCGCGCCCATCTCCCCCCGTTGCCAAGGAAGACTAGGAGATTCCTGGCCAATCCCCCACGTGGGTATGTGCCATGTCAGCGGCCAGGCAGCGCGCGCCCATCTCCCCCCGTTGCCAAGGAAGACGAGGATCGCGCGCACCCGCAGCTGTTGCTATGCGGACGGCGGCGGACGCTTCAGGCTCGCTTAAGAAGTGCATTCGCACTTAAAAGGCAGTGCTACAATAATTTACAATTGTTTGAAAAGGCCGTTTTGAAGGTGCTGGCGTCTGTGATGGAAGTGATGAAGCGATGAATATTTCTTGGCATCGCGAGCTTGTTCAGAAACTTCTGCAGCTGTTCATGAAATTAAAGTCATTGAGAAAGCTTTCACGTCACGGTGGGAATATTCGTTTTCTCGGAGGATCTCAAACCGCCAGATTTTTTTTAAAATGACGACCTAAAATGGGGCTGTGTGAAGCGGTGAATCAGCTTCACCGCATGGCACGGAAACCACAAGTGCTAGCATGTTTTTTGTACCTCACCAACGGGTGCACAAAAATAAATAAATTTTATCAGAAGGGTTTTTAAATCTTTGCCAACAAAATTTCTGTTTTGAAATTTTTACTGGGAACCAGATTTTATATGAATTGACTTTTTACTTTTTATGTCCGTAGCATTTGGTTTATTTCTACAATTGCTTTCATAACAGTTATATGTGAAAACATTTTAAAGACAAGTGTAATCAGAAAGGCCAATCAATAGCGCACAATCTAGGTGGTTGCGTTTCATGCTGGAACAATATATTTAAAAACGTTTTTTTGGACGCTCAAAAGCATCTCGTTTCCAGCAGTAACACTTCACCCCCTCAACCTGGCAGCTAACATTGTCACTAACAAAATGGTGAAGAACGCCTCATAATCACCTGAGACCTGCCACCTAATCACTTCCCTGTCTAAAATGACAACAGGAATACTGCAGGAACTTAACAAGAAGTCCTCTCACAGGACAAAAAACTTTGATGTGACAACAGAAGCCCTGTTGTTACGACACACGTTTATGCCGTAACGACAAAGTCAATTTTCGTAACGACAAACATTCCTGTAGTCACAACAGAACTGCCTGTCACTACGACAGCCATAATGCTGTCGTTACATAGCCAGCTGCCAGAATCACGACACAAGAATACGACAAGACGACAGTACGACAGGCAAAAATACGACAAACTACAGGAATTTTTGTTGTCGTCATTTACGACTGGGCTGCCACATAATCACCTGAGGAATCTGGCATAACCCCTCGAAGCGCGTGATGACCGCTACTGCCTGTATTCAACCCCTGCGGGTGTCCACCTCACAAGACACTTCCTCAAGAAATATAAATCTATATCACAGTTTCGTGTATCTAAGTAGCTATCCCACTGCACTTACTGATTCGCACTCCGTCGGCAGTCACCCTCACACGTAATTCTCCCTTAAATGTTTTTGTGCGAGCAATAAAATATACCAAGTTTGGCATATTCGACCTCGAATCCAGCCCTTGCAATCGTTGTCGCAATTCCACCCTGAGGATCCCCTCTCACCAGCCATCCCTCTTCCCATCTTTGCCCTTTAACGACGTGCAAATAAGTTTGAATTGGACTTGGAGTGTTTAATAGTGAAGCTGCATATCGCTCGAATACCAGGATCCCTCGCATCCGTGGAGAGAATAGCACTCTAGCACGGGCGCCGAACACGAGACAACGAATAGTAGAGAAGGAGGACAGCGCCGAACGCGGTACACACGATTTAGGCACTCGCCGCGGGTGTTTCAAATGACGCGTACGACGTGTACCTTACCGCCCATTCAATAAGGAAACGTACAATTTTAACACTTCTCCCACCCACGTGATCATCGGGCACTAGTTGACAATGGACATCACATGGACATTGCAACAATTGCTGAAGCGACACTCACTTGCTACACGGCAGTGACGTTGATACCCATGCAAGTATAAAGTTCGTGCTAAAAGCAACTATGCATTCGCTAAATAGCTTAAGCAGAATTTTCACCTAATTAAAGTGGTCTGCCGCTATTTTACATGCAATCCATTGGAAGAGATTTAATTCGGGGCTAAACCCAGTATATTGGTTATTTGGACGTTATTTTGATTGAAAATCGTAGAGGCGACCATCATTTCACGATAAAATTCAATATTTTTTAGCGTAAAAAAAAAATACAGCGCCGTGTTCTGTATTGATGTTGGCGTCACCGGAACTGAGGATAGCACAGTTGATAAAGTGACACAGCAGCTGAAACTAGCGTTAGCGTACGCGTCTATCTCTTTTCAGGTCTCAACCTGTTTATTCCGAACAGCACCGTGTGAGCAACTTGTGTGGAGAAT